>NC_054061.1:8110000-8412500 GCF_017639655.2 Falco naumanni
GGACCAAGCGGCAGGAATGCTCAGCCCTGGCTGGGGGACAGGACAGGGACCCCGCTGGGCTGCACATCCCCCAGCTGCAGCTTCCTCGACCAGCAACGCCTGTACTCCCCTTCCAAGGACCCGCTCCCAGAGAGGGTAAAGGTGGGAGCCTGGCTGTCAGGGAGGGCAGCCCGGGCCGATGGGGGTTGTGCAGCCCCCAAGCCGTGCTTGTGGGGAGCCCAGCGACCCCTGGAAAATCAGGGACTGGGTTACACGGGATACAGGACACGGCTTGTGTTGCTGCAACTGAGGTATCAGAGCATCCCCTCCACATATCCAGCCAGGCAGCCAGGCCAGCTGGAGTTACATAGAAACTTCCTTTTGGAATTTTAGTGGCCAAATTCTTAAATGTGTTTGGGATGTGGCACACACTGGTGATCCCTAAGGCTGTGGCACACCTCTGAGCCAAGGGGTTGGGGACCGAGGGACACAGAGAGCTGAGATGGTCTCAGCATCCCCGACAGCCTGAGACTCCCTCTGCAGATCCGCCAGCCCGTGGACGCTGCCGCCCTTCCAAACGGAGTGCTGAGCTCATGTTTCTCTCTCACCCTCTTCTTTCCTTCTAACAGCTCCACTGTGAGATCAGCTTTTCATCCTTCTCCATGCCAGGAGTTTCATCTTCAGCGGCGGGTCACACCACCAGCTCTGTGGAGATGTCTCTCTGGGGCTACTGGACACACAGGGCTACAGGACACACACATGGGCTTCCAGACGCACTTTTCTGGGATAAGTGGAGCGGCGTGCTCGCCCTTACAGAGAAAACGGCTGGACCTGATAATCTCAAAGGTCCTTTCCAACCTAAATGATGCTATGGAAAGGCCGGGGGAGGCTTGTTATGAATAAAAGAGGCATTTTGATGTGAATTAGACAGGTCGTGCTGAGCAATACTGGCAGTGCAAGTCGCCTTTGAAAGGTGTATGGCCCGGGCGCACATACACACGGCGGGGGGGACAGGCTCGCCGGCTGTAAGGATGAGGGGACAGGCACCACGGGTGCCCATGATGATGACGAGTGAGTGACATCCCGTCAGCTAGAGATCAATCCAATATTTTAACCTCCCCAAAAGGAAGGTCTGTGGGTTTTGCCAGGCTCAGGACACAGGAGGGGCTCCTCACACAGGGCTGTGCCCCCAGGGCACCGGGCCCCCTCCTGCACCCCCACTGGGGAGGGAACTGCCCGTGGCCGTTATCCCCGGGTGTGGGTACCAGAGAGCATCCCCGTCCCTCGGCGGTGGGCCGAAGCCTGCAGCAACATCCCCGTGCCAACCGTTGCTTCCCGGTTCACGGGGCCACCCCCCGCCACTCGTGTTCTTGCAGCAGCGTCGCGCTGCCGGCCCGGGGTGCGTCCCGCAGCGGGGAGCCCCGGACCCACCGAGCCGGCAGCGGGACTCCGAGCCGGAGCAGGGCCCCCTCCGGCCGGCAGCGCCGGGGTGAAGCCGGGGGGTGAAGCCGGGCGGGGGCCGTCCCGCAGCGCGGGGGCCGGGGCCGGACGGGGTCCCGGCCGCGCGGCCCCTTTAAGCGCCCCCGCCCCCCGCGCGGCCGGGCGTTGCATCAGGCACGTGCGCGCCGCCGGCCGGCCCGCGGGGGCGCGCCCCGCCCCGCCCCTCCCCTCCCCTCCCCTCGGCGGCGGCGCGCACGGGCGGGCGGGCCGGCGCAGCGCGCGCCCCCGC
Source organism: Falco naumanni (assembly GCF_017639655.2). Lineage (NCBI taxonomy): Eukaryota > Metazoa > Chordata > Aves > Falconiformes > Falconidae > Falco > Falco naumanni. The sequence continues at coordinate 8,111,709 of NC_054061.1, forward strand.
GGCAGTCGCGTGGTCCCCGCGCGTCTCCATATTGCGGCGGCGGTGGGGGGGGGGGCGGGCAGCGCGGCGGCGGCGGGGCTCGGGGGCGCCGCGTGCGAGGGGAGTTCCCCGGCGGGGCGGGGGCGCGCAGATGGCGACGCAGGTGGAGGCGCTGCTGCCCGGCGCCCCGCTGCTGCCCGCCGAGGAGCGCGCCCTGGTGCTGAAGCCGCCGCAGGACGGCGGCCGGGAGAAGGGCGAGCCGCCCATGGGCCCCGACGGCGGCCCCGCGGCGCCGCGGCCGCCCAGCGCCAAGCAGCAGAAGGAGGAGAGCAACAACCAGGAGAAGGAGAGCCTGCTGCGGGCGGGCGGTGAGGCGGAGGACGGCGGCGAGGCGGGCGGCGCGGGGCGCCGGGAGTTCATCGAGGCCCCGCCGCCCAAGGTGAACCCCTGGACGAAGAACGCCCCGGCCGCCGCGCCGGCGGTGAACGGCCAGTCGCCTCCAGGTGGGTGCCGGGGCTCGGAGCAAGGGCTGGGGCCGGGGGGGGGGGGGCTGGCTGCGCCGTCGACCGCGCCCCGGCCGGCCGCGCCATGCGGCACGGCGTGGGGACGGCGCCGCGCCTGCGGCCTTGCCGGGGAACGGGGCCGCGGCCGGCGTGAGGGGGGCGGCGGGCGGGGGGGGTCGCTGGAAGTAGGAAGCGGCGGCGCCGTCCGGGGCCATGAGGCGGGGAGCGCGTGTGCGGGGGAGGGGAGCGGGGCCCGCGCCCGGGCAGCGGCCATGAGGCGGCGGGGTGGGGGGCGGCGCGGGGGCCGCTGAGGGCCCGGCGGGGGGCGGGGGGCGGCCGAGGAGCTGGGTGGCCGGGCCCCGGGCGGCGGGCACACGGCGGCCGCCCCGCTGCGAGCACCCCCCCACCCCCCGCTCCCAGCATTCCGCCGCAGCGCAGGCAACGTGGTCGCTTCCCCGGGCGCCGCCGCCGGCGTGAGCTTCCCCCGGGAGCGCGGCCCGGCCACCGGCGCCCCTCGCCGCCGCCCCCCGGCGGCCCTCCCCGGCCCGCGGCCTGGCGCTGCCCACGTGTGCGGCAGCGGCGCCCCCGGCGCGCAGGCCGCGCCGCCTTTCTCTGCCGACTCATGGCGGCGGCGGGGCCGGGGGCTGCGGCCGAGCACGGCCCGGCCCCTGCACGCCGCAGCCGGCAATAGGGGGTGTCAGCCGCGAGCCCCCCTCCCCCCCCCAAGGGGAGCCCCGTGGGGAAGCGGAGGGGCAGCGTCCCGCGGGGTGATGCTGTCCACATCGCGCTTGTAACCCGCTGCCGTCGTCAGCAAAGGCTGGACCCGCAGATCATCAGCATTTCCTGGGAAGCAGGGATAGGTGCTGCTTTTACCGGGAGGGCATCGCTCAAACCTGCTTCGAGGGAATCGGTAGGAAGAGGAAAACACGGAAGTTTTCACTAAACCTCTTGTTTGGGAAAGACTCTTAATTTTTCCAGCCTTCCCCTGTTAACTCTAAAATTGCACTGCCAGATATGATCAGATTCCTAATTATTGTACTTGCTAGTGTTTTGCAAGAACTGTTACTGCTTAGCGTGGTGATTCATCAGAGGTATTGATCTTTGGAAGATGGACAGCTCTGCAGTTTCCACCTGGAAAGCTGTCATCTTAACGGGGAGTACAGAGGAGGAATTAATTGCACCAGGTAAAAGTCCACGTTCAGATTGTGCGGTGGGTTGTCGTTGTACGCGCCAGCATAAGTGAAACATAACGAAATCCAGGCCAGCGTTGCTGTCCGTACTTGTCTGTTGCGGTATGACATAAAACTGGTCGCGTAGCTCCTTTGTATGAAAGCTGCACTGCATCATGCTGCCTTCTTGGGTAACAGTCCCTAGAAATAAACCAAAAGATGCGAAGTGGCAAGATTGAACATTCCCAGTTCAGGCTCTCTAAGGCGCATCCAGATTCGTTATGAGGCCCGTCGCAAAGTTGTGTGATTCCTCAAAGCCAGCAGAAACTGAGGCAGTCTGCCCAACACAAGGAGGGGGCCCTTGTAACTCCTGAGATGTTTTTTTTTTAGGGACAGAGCATGTCAGCAGTGTGTGTCCACCCTGTGGTAGGGTGAGGGAGTAATGCCGCAACACTCAGAATTTTCATGGGCCCAGCACAACTGTCTCGGTATTCCCAAAGGTGTTTAAATAATGGAATTGGTTAGTGGTGCGTTTTGGGATGCTTAGCAGCAGCGACTGGTTCCTGCAGTGCCCCAGATGCTGCCGCTTGGCTCTCCTCTCTTGGGGCATTGTTTCTTTTGCTGCCTGTTCATTAGCAGAAGAGAGAAAACGTGTAAAATAAACATGGCTGGCAAACTCCCAGGAGAGGCAGGCTGGCAGCTGACCTTGCCTGGCAGCCCTTCACCCAAGTACCTTCTTGTAGAGTTTCCAGGCTCCAGTTGTGTCTTTACTGCTTTGGGTGGAGGATTTCTTTTGGCAGATGCTTACAAAAAAAACCCCCAACAATGGAGCGTGAATTGTGTGAGACTGTACTGGTGTGGTGAGTTGTCATGTTGCAGTGACCTCCAGGAGGATCACCTAAGGGAGGTGACTCCTTTGTACGCTTGAAGTGGATTTAAAACTCTGGAAAGGCACTACTGGATGTTTTTGGTTTTTCAGCAGAGATTAGAAAAACCATGGCTCATGATCCAGCCGTGTTCTCAGAGTAGTGCTTTGCATGCTGGAGGCATTAAATGTTTCCAGCCCTCATCCTGCCATAGGTAGTGAGAAGACCAAGGAGCCTAGTGAGGACAGCTCTGTAAAGATAGAGGGATCCCTCTGTGACTTGTTTTACAGGCTTTGAAAACCCTAATTTTTTATAATGATTATATTAATTATAGACCCGTGGAGCAGATTTAATGGACAAGACCTACTCCTTAGGTGTTTACCCATTCTGTAATGGTCTGTGTTGGAATTGGTGCTTCTAAAAGTAAAGGCATTGAGCTCTGGCCCAGAGGAAACAGAGCCATCTTCAAGATCTTTGTGAGTTTCTGCTGTCTGTGTTGGAATATGGATAGGGAAAAGCTTAACAAACCCACCTCCAGTTTTGAACTGTTTGACTCACTGCAACTGGTAAAGTTGAATGCACTGGGGGTGCTGATGTAAGGGCTTGAAGAATGGTGTATTTTTTTTTTTTTTTGACTGATTAGGATTTATCTTCAGAAGTTGGTGTCTTGCCTACCTGCTGCAGCATTTTTATGCTTGAGGTTGGCAGTGAGGTCTCTTAGAGGGTGTTTGAGTGAATGTTTCTCCTTTTTCAGGAAGGAGGGCTATTGAAGCAAAGCGTCTCCTTGCTGCTTAACCCCTCCTCCAAAAAGCACAACGGCGTGGCAGTAAGTGGAGCAACCATTAGATCGAGTTAGACAACAGTGATACTGCTGATGCTGTAAGTGGAGGCTGAGGCTCAGCTGGAGTGGCACACCAGAAATTTTTCCTGGTGTCTTGACAAGATGCGTGTTACGTTTCTATTTGTGTGCGTTTCAGAGTCAGGGTGCAAGAGAGCAGAGGGGATCCTTTTGAGTCCTGAGCAGACACATGGACCTGTCCTGTGTGGCAAGTCTTGTACTTGGCACTGCTTACTGCTCGTGAGGGATGATGGTAGAGCTGGTAACAATGCCTCATTTTTACTCTCTAATGATCTAGTAACAGGTCTGTGTGGCTGTCCTCTCCTTATTGCCTGTTCTCTTATCATGTAAATAAATGCAGCCAGCAGCAGCCTGACTGGCGAAGGCACGATGGTAGTATGTGTGCCTGCAGTAGCAAAGGAAGCATTTTTCTGGCAAAAACAGCTTTGAGCTTTTGGCTATAAACAAAATTGAAAGTATTTTCTTAAATTCTTTTATAGAGGATTCTTATATAGTGGCTTGCAGTTAAGACAGCTCGACCTTCTGGAACACATTGTACTCCTCCGCTGTGCCCTGCACCAGGACTGGTGCTGATGCAAGCATTGGTGCAGACAGGTGTTAACAGCACCCCGTTTTGAAAACCTGCTGGATTTATTTCAAGAAATGTTGCATCAAGGCACTTGGCACTTCTTAATGTTTAAAGCCGTTTACATCTTGGAAGTAAGAACACGCAGGTTTTAATGACTGGTACTGCAACTGCCGACTTCACCTGCACTAACTTCTGTGCTGGTTTTCATTCTCGTTGTGAATGCTCAGCCAGGAGAAAAGCAGTGTATTTTCTAGTGGAGATGCAGGAGGTGTTTTATTTTCTTAAGTAGAGTTTCTTGCTTGCCGTTTGACAAATGCAATGGGTGGATAAGCAGTACTTTCCAGAAGGCACACCTTAGTTGCTAGCAGCAAGCACCAGGTTAGCTGACTATTGTTCAGAGAGCGCGCGTGTTGCTTTATGCCAGAGCAGAGCCTGGGTTGGCTACCAGTACTGAGGAGAAGGCAGGGGAAGTTTCATTAGCTTCTCACCCCTCGCTGACTAACTCGCCATAGGGCTTTCCTTGAAACCAGCCTGCAGTACAGGAGATAAGATGTATGGGAAGCTTATTTTTACCTTTGGCATTTCTTTGCATTTGGGGTAGGTGCATGCATCTGCCTGCTTGGGTATCCAGCTTGGATACCGTGCTGCACACACCTATTTCCAAAGTGTTGGGCAATTCGTGCTCTGTCGTGGCACGTAATTGTGGAGCTCTCCTTGCTGTTGTTACAACAGAGCTGCTATCGCAGCAGGAGTGTCATCCCCCCGCCGCCCCAAGTTTCCTCTCTGAAATACTGTTTTGTTCCAATCCCACAACTCACGTTTGAGTAACTCTTCCCATCTTGTTGGGGAGAATGAGGGTAACTGGAGCTTGCCGCTCTCAAAAACCGTGAAGCTTAGTGTTTTTCCTCCCCCCCATACCTTTGCCCTTCAGCTTTGTGCTGGACCTTTGCCCCGTTCAAGCACTGTTTGTTTCGGGAAGGCTGGGGAATGCTGCGCAGCTCCTGAGAGCTGACTCACTGGCCCTGGTTGCTGGGCTTCAGCGCTTCTGCTGTGACCACCAGTTCCACGTTGCCAGGTCCAAGGTGTCACTGGAAGATTCTCACCAACCGCCACCTTGCCCTCATCACCTTTTAAGATGTTTATTGTCTGTGGTGCTGTGGAGGTTTCCACCAGGGTTGCATTTGGGATCGCTGGACTGGGCAGCAGAAGGACTTGGGTCAGGTGTGAAGACAAATCAAGTGCAAAAAGCAGGGCTGGGAATGGGGGCACTGGGGCTGCAATGCTCCGCTCTCCGTTCCAAATTATGACACCTGATCCTTTTACTGTGCTCAAATAGTGTGAAATTATCCTCAAGGGAATGCCAAATGCCAGCTTGGATAGAGTGAGGTTGCTCTTTGCGTACTCGAAACTACTTTGTAATGAATCTCTGACACCACCTCAGTGGTGGTGCTTGTTTGGCTGAATAAGGAACGGGCATTTTAGAAAGCTGTGCCATCTAGACCAGGTTGAATGTTTTAATCCTTACTGTTACTATGGCTACAAACAGCAAAGGTTTTTTAAAATCATCTTAATGAAAACTTAAATACGCTTGAATACCGCCAGAGGATTGGGGTGTCCTTGGTGGTGGTGCACCTCTCAGAGGAGCTCTGCTTTCATCTCCATAACCGGGTAAATGGGGGTACAGTGGCCTCTCTGTAGCTCTGGCAGATAACTGGTAGGAGAGCTGGGAAGGCTTTTTGCTCTATTCTTACCGTAAGTCCAGTTGGGAGTGCTGAGCTTTGTTCATTCCCAACCACGATACGCGTTTACATTACGGTCTTTATTTATCTTCTGGTCATTTTGGCATTGGAACCTTTGCTGACTTCCAACCAAGGGCTTAAGTCTGCATGCCACTGGCTCTGTCAAATCCCTGGCTTGCTGCGCGCACAGGGAGCTCGGGGAAAGAGGCAGTACAACCTTGGTGATAACTGCTGGGTGCTCTTGTGGTGGTAATGCCATCTAGGTGGAGCTTTGCAGGGCAAGAAGTTGTCTGCTGGAGTTGGGTAAAGCTCCGGGTAGTCTATGTGGATGTATGGTCTCTGGCGTGGCCAGCTCCGCATGTGTCCGTTTCTTTGCTTGAGACCGGGCTTCAGTTCAAAACTTATTCTGCAGGTCCAGGTCCTTGTTAGTGATCTCAGTGGAGTTGGTAGAGTTTCCTCCTCACCTTGAAGTAACTGGCTAATATGAACATCTAGCAGCAAATGATAACAGCTGTATGACTTGAGCAGGTCAGAGAGAGAAGAGGTAAAAGAAAGGCTTTGAAGAAATTAATGCAGTGCTGTGAGAACTTAAGGCAGCTATTTGTGTACTTACGCAACAATAATTGGAGACCAGAACAAATGGGAACTGAATTTGGCCTTGAATAAATCAATTACCAGACTTATGTGCGGGGAGAGTCCCGGGTCAGGGTCAGTCTGGATTGTTTGGCTGAAAGAAGTGGGTGCACATACGAAGGTCCCACAGCCGTGGAGTAAAAACTGACACAAGGCATTTGGTGCAAATAGGTTTGCTGATGGCAATTCTAATACTGCGCAAGATACACCTTTGGAGAGGGGGAAGGGGTTGTGGAAATGGTGGTCAAGTGTCAACATGTTTCTAAGCAGAGGCTCACCCTGTAATAACAGGTTCCCAGAAGACGCTTCTAACTGAACTTTCCTCGTCAGAGTATGCATTTGTGCTGCATTTTGGGGGGCTTCTGTGGGCAGGCCCGGTGGATTGCCTCTTTGGAGCAACTGGGCGTGTGATGTGTTGTGGCTCTGCTGGTTTCGGTGTTGCACCGGGCTGCTGGTGGTGGTTGAACTGCTGGAGTCATCCTTAGCCAGTCACCTGTCCCATCTTTGGTGTGATACTTGCTATGGATTTTGCCAGGATCAGGAGCTCTTCCTGCAGTGTTAAAGCTACATGTGCTGGGGGATATTCTGCTGTGGCATGCAAGGAGAGGGAGGGAGGGCTGTGAATTGGCTTGATCTAATACCTGCATTATCAGTGGTTTACCTTCAGTGTCCTTCTGGAGGAAAGCTGACTTAGGAGTAGCAGCTTGCCTCGACACTCCCGTGTGTTGCAGTATGGTACGGGAACATGCAGCAGGCAGTTTGCTTCAGCACTCTGCGGTGGTTGTGATTTTTTTTTTTTTTTATTTATTTTTTTTTGGAGTCATTCAGTTCCTTTACATGGTCACAAGTCGGAAGGTTTGGTAGAGATCTTTGCTGTGGATAGGTTGGGGTTTACAGTGTGTGGGAGGAGACCGTGGTGGCCCTGGCTGGGTTGGATGCTCTGGCACGACAGGTCAGGTGGAAGCCTCTTCTTGCTTTAGAAATGGCCAGTGAAGGTGGCTGTTGGTGTGACTGAGGTCTGTCAGTGCTGGTTCTGGTGACACTCAGAGGTGACACACGTGTCCTTTGTTTGTTTGATCTAGAAAATGGCACTCCAGTTTCCTCCGGAGCATGTGTGGCACGCACAACGTGCTGGCGGGCGCAGCTTGCCCTGACCTGCACTCCCGGGAAGCACGTTCGCTTCCTGCCGGGCACCCCTTGAAGTGGCTGGAAACAGGTCTGCAACCTGCTGCTTTAGCAGGCAGAGCTGGCCCGTCACCTGGCCACTTGCCCACAGGTGCTTCGCCAGCTCCCCAAAGTGGCCCTAGGCTCTGATGGCACCCAGGAGGGTATCCCTGCCCTGCGAGGAAGGTGGAGGCGGGCGAGCATCCCTGATGCTCCGCGGTGTTACCTGTTGGCGATGAGAGCAGTAGTCGGGGGCAATGGGGAGAAACAGGGGCTTGGATGGGGCTTGTGAACCTCATGTGTCCTTGACGCATGAGCCAGAGTTACACCACGACTGGGAGGCTGGGGGGGGGGGGGGGGGGGGGGGGGGGGGGGCAGAAATGTGCTGTGCCCTTCCTGCCCGGGGGGTGACACTTGGGAGCCCGGTGCTGCTCCACGCACCCCTGCCCAGGTGCTGTGGGGGTGCAGCCCCAGTGGCTGGGGGGTGGCAGGAGGAAGCAGTCCCTTCCCAGCACACTGCTGAGCACGTTTTTCCAGCTGAGCGGTGGCGTGTGCCGTGCTCCTGCAGGGTGACTCTGCAGTCTGCAGGGCATGGCTGCGCGCTGGAAGGGATCTGCCAGCTGGGCGGAGGGCGCGGGGCGGGGGGGCTGCTTATCTCCTTCTCCTTTCCTCCGAGTCATTTGACTTTTCTGACTCGCCTATTGGATGCACACATCATGGGAACGGAGGGTTTTCAGGGCTAGATACATTAGGTTTTAAGAAGTCTGAAACACGGAGGAGGTGAGTTTTTCCTGACTAAATATGTGGGGAAACAAGTATGAAATTGGAAAAGCCACAAAAATGAGGAAAGGGTAGTGTTTTGTTGATGGGAAAGTAAGAGAAAAGGTGTGTGGGGAGATTAGTGTCTTACCTGCCTGGTAACTCGGAGGTGCTGCCAGAAGGTGGGTGCGTTGCTGAATACTTAGCACTGTTTCTAAGCAGGTTGTTTGTAATATATATTCAGCCTTCACACTAAATCACTATATTTTTTTTTCCTTCCCCCTTCTTTATAACTGTGCTTTTGGAAGCTTCTGGTCCGTGGTGTAAATGAGTGATTATTAATTTACCAAATGTTAGTTACCAAACTATCTGGTTTGCGCCCTTACAAATGGTGAAGCTAGTGATGGAATGAAGTAGTAAGAACTTGTGGCTAATAATCAACACTCAAATGTTTGATAAGCCAACGTTCACTTCACTTCAGACTACAGGAAATTAATTTATTTAGATTCTCCAAGGTCAGATCTCCCATTTTTATGTATTAAATGTTGCAAAAGCAGCAGTGAGTTTATTTCTGCAAGTCACCTGGGATTCTCACTACGACGACTTTATACCTTAACTGTAGCCCTTCCAAACAGTCACAGAGTCCACATAGCTCAGGAGCAATGTCTGTGTCAGTTCTCACAGCCTCACAGAACAAGCCTACTGAAAATAAAGAACATAGTAACAAGTAACAATGCTCTTGGCCTCATCTAGCACAAAAAGACATTTAAGGGAGTGACTGAAGCACTTCATGCTACCTGTGTACCTCCACAGGGGCTCACCTTGGCGAGTTAGTCACAAGGTTGTATAAGGGGCAAGTAAAGGTGAAAAGAGAGCCAAGAATTAAGTGTGAAGAGTGACATCAGTGTACATGATGCCGAGAATATGTGACTGTAGGAGCAGATGTTGAAATGTGGAGGTAGGCATCCCAAAAACGTCGATGGGAGGTTTTACCCTGACTGAAGCGCAAGCGATGGGATATTTATGCATGAGAGCCCACCTAACAGAACAGAAAAGCGAATCACAAAGGTGTCTGCATCATGTGCTCAGATGACAAAGCATGAGACTTTACTGGCTGTAATCATATTAAATTTCACTTCCCAACTCCCAGCTAAACCTTGAGAGCTTGGGGGAATACCTAATATGACCTAACGCATCTTCTGAGTGCTCAGAAACCCTCTGCCACTGCAGAGGGTCTTGCCCTGAGCTGAACAAAAGGGGGAGTAAGTTCTTTTGACTTCCCAATCAATCTCAGGTGAGCTCTTCTAGCTCCCCCCCCCCCCCTTTTTTTTTTTAATCAGAGGGTGACAGATGTGACACTTGCATGCTGTGCAGGGAGGAATTTGCTCTAAGTGACCCATGTTTTTAAAATGTAAAATTAAACCTGTAAGTACAACTGTGAAGATGATTTGGAAGAGACATAGCAGACAAGACAGACAACCCTCTTTAACTTCAGTTGGAGCCGACATCTGAGTTGATCGAACTGCCATCAGAGAAGTGGAACCAAGCAAGGTTGGAGTTGGAGGGTGATTGGAAAAGCTGTGTGTTTGATTAAAACCAACCAGATAGCTCGGATGGGAGGGGGAGAACATCTCAGACTGTGAGCCTGATGATTTCTAATTCAGTTAAGAGATTTAATTATGTTGTCTTCACTGTGCTGCCTTGTGTATCCTACAGATCCCCTGCTTGGCGCTCTGCCCGCAGCCCTAAGGTGGAGAGAGCCTTGCAATGTTTAGTTCCTGGGGTTTCCACAAGGATTTATGGCACCCCCCGCCATCTTATGGGGCATACCCATGATACTGGTGTTTTTGAGGAGGTGGGGGGATCCTCTTTCATGGAGAGATGATTTCTGGCTACGTGATGGATCCCCCTCTGTAGGGAGAAGGATCTGTCCTGCCCACTGCTTATTGAACTGTCCTTAGGCAGAGCTTTGCTGTGGTGTCTGACACTGCCTGCCCTTAACTGCACGCAGGAGAGCGTGTTGCAGCGTGGTGTGCAATAGCCTGGTCAGAGGGAAATGCCATCCTGTATTCGTTGCCACAGCGTGGGATCCAGTTGGCTTCTGGGCTGCACCAAAATGGTTCCTGTATTTCAACATGAGTCTCTGAGATACGTTGAATTTGCTTGATCATGCCTGCAATTCTAGTGCCTGTTCAGTATCCAGTGGCTTAAAGAACAATTTGGGGAGGGTGTGATCGTCGGGCCCAGATTCATGTGGGGTTGGTCTCCTGGAAAGCTGGAGACTTCCAGCAGTGTTGCTTCGGGTTTACTGGTGATTAAAGGATGGGAGGCAGAGAGCTGGGTCACCAGCTGCTTCGTGGGAAAAGTAATCAAGCATCTTTAAGGTGCCCTGTACTTTATCTGTAGCTTTTTGTTAGGTGCATGAATAGGAGTGTTAGGACTCGTACTTGGAGTGGCAGTGCTTTGCTGCTTCTCCATTTTGGAGATGGTGGGGAAGGGGTTAATGGGAGAGAACACCCAGTGTTTGCTCTCTCCAGTGCAAGCACTGATAAGTGGATGGGAGAAAAAACAGCCGTGACCTTATAGTTATTCCTTGTGTGCCTACGCATATGTGAGTGTTGGATTCGCAGGACTGTCTGTTTGGAGAGCCCTTGTTTTTTCTGGTCGGGCTGACCAGATGCGTTCCCCAGAACCCCACTGGCATCTCTGGTGCTTGGAGAAAAGACCTGGACTCTCTTTCAAGTGGATGTCTGAAAGGCGCTTTTGCTGGGCGCAGTGCTGATCCCACCGGTGACCGTGTGACTGCTGCTCGGTCAGCTCTTTTCCCCTTCTGTCCAGAAGAGACTGAATGTCAGCATTAAGGTACTGGTTCGGTTTAGTGTGTGGTATGAAGTTAAAGCTAGGGAGCTATCTTGGACAGATAATGCTCATATTTTGGAGTGGGTGATATTATTTTTTTTTTTCCAGGGGTGTTCCTCTTGCACCTTGGTGATGCTGGAAGTCTTCATCCCTTTTCAAGTACGTGAAGTTAGCAGGGGCACCCCAGCTGAGCTTCACCAAAACCACAGCTGTATATACACTGAAAACCTATTTCGAGCATTTGTTTCCATGTGGTTTGTGGGAAATTGATGTTAGAGCTCACACTGGCTGCAGCTTTTCAGCCAGTGTAGGTGATGGTGGTGTCAGGGAAGGAACCATGTCTCTCCTCTGGATGGAGAGCGGAAAACCACGTATGCGGGTCTGGTGGTCTGGATACCCTTGGAGAGAAACTGATCTGGAAGCTCATGAAAGCTTCTGTAGTTCTTTTTCTTGCACGGACCTTACTGGTGTCTTGGGACCTAACCATCAGCTTGGGGTTGATCCATCTGCTCAAACTTCAGCTTCTCTTTGAAGGGGGTAAAGATCCTTCTTGTTACAGTAGCTGAGCATTGGTGAGAGGCATGGGAGGCATTTGGCTGGACCTGGAAGCTGGGGAGGGTTGGGAAGATCTGCGTGACTGAGAGCTGGACCCTCCCTGAGCCTGCTTGACAGGTAACGAAGGAGGGGAGCAGGAAGCAAGCAAGATCTCAGGAGGGACTTAATTGGCCATGCTAATCTTTGGGTTTGGGGTTTCTGGCTTTGCTACTTTTTCCTAACAGACCTCACCCCCTTCTCTGCTGAATGTTGCTTTGAAGAGGCCTGTAACTGTCTCGGGAACCTGTGCAGGCACTGCCTTGGCCTCTGAGGGGGAGCCAGGTGATAGAGATTCGAGGTGCAATGTTGCCTGGGGATGGAGAGGAGATTCAAGCTGCACTGGTCTCTTTGCAGCAGATGCTGGACTATGTAATTTGGACTTTTTTCCTGCCTGTGCTTTTGCACTGGGAGGATTGCCCTCATAGCCAGGGGAGCAGAACTGAATCGTCCCTGCTGGGTGGCAGGTCAGGTTAGGAGGAGAGAACCCCAGCAATCCTGCCGTCCACCAGCATTTCCCTTCCCTGTCTCTCTCCTGGGCAGCCAGTGCAGCCCTGCAGCTTTCGAGCCATTGCAACCAAGTTCTGGTCACGTCTCTGCTGCTGAGTCCCCGCATGACCTTGGAGAGGTCATTTTTTTGCTGACGTCCGAGTCTTTTTGTCTGCAAAATGTGGAGGATGATTTAATTACAACTGCATGGGTCAAAAGCCGGAACAAATCAGCTGGTGTCTTTCTGTAGCAGTGGCAGTGTGGGTGAGCCCCGTGTCCCGCTGGGAGCTGCTGTAGAGCGTGCTATCATGTGCGCTCGTACCTGTGCATGCAGAGGAGCAGCACACCGGTACCAGTCAGCGTGCTTTGGCTACTGGCTGGTGGCGTAAAGCACACTGAGGTTGCTTTTCCCCCCCACCGGTGTGGAGAGCAGAAGGTTAATTGCAGGTGTGGGGGCCGGTGGGGTGCAGGGAGCTAGTTCTTGCTGGCACGCTGCCTGCAGCCTTGCTGCCCCTCTTGGCAGTTACGGCTGCGGGTTGCTGTAATAACGAGTCAGCATTTCTCTTGCGTCAGGGCTAATGAGCTGCTCTTCAGCCACTGCCTCTTGGGCCCTGCTGGGAAGAAGCAGCGTCTGTGGCGGAAAAGGGGTGCAGCTGCTGGCAGGGGGACTGGGGACAGGCAGTAGGTGGTGGTGGAGGTCCCTTCCCAGCCGTAGCCCCTGAGCAGGCAGAAGGCAGGCTTCCAGTGAGGGTGTCTGGATTTGGCACTGGAGCGTGGCTGGTGGAGGAGCCGGGTTGGCAGCGTGCTTCTGCAGTGAGTGGGGGGAGCAGCGGAGGGGAGATGAGGGCTCACAAATGGGGTAGCCTTTCTGGACCTGTCCCAGATACCTGAATAGCAATGGTGGCCAGGTAGCCCCTGGGGAGGGGTTATGTGTGTGGATGCATCAGCTTTTCTCTTTAAATGCCCCATTTTAGCATACAGTCTTCTCCTGCATATAAAAATACCATCAGGCAAAAATTGGGAATCTGTATCCACCCCCCAGCATAACCTAAAATGAGGACGACTGCCCTCAATTTACTCGTGTCTCCTGGGCTTTTTGTGCAGCAAGTCCGGGTATTGGTTTTCAGAGCAAGCACCTCTGTACCGTGTCTGCACCCTCACGTGACAGTCCTGAAAGGGATGCTCTGCGCCCGTCCCGACATCCTGCCAGCTGCAGCATGCACCCTTGACCTCCTCCTGCTCGCTCCTTCCTCCACCCCACTTTACTGATAACAGGGAGATTCATGAAATGTGTTTTCTGCTGAGATGTTGCAGGCTGTAGGGATAACCTACAGAGCTGAGGAGGATGTTAAAGGGCTTGGGATCTTCATCTAAACAGAGGGATTCTGATGCCCACAGGAACCAGTGATCTCTTCGTTGTAGCACCAGTCTCTGCCGAGACTGGTGCTACAACGAAGAGATCACTGGTTCCTGTGGGCATCAGAATCCCTCTGTTTAGATGCCAAGTCTTTCTGGTTTTGGGCCCATGCTGAGAAACAAAGTGTCTGCATGCAAGAAGGGGAAGGAAACGTGAGACCACAGGGCCCAAATTTCACGGGTCTTCCTTGCTTGCATGGCGGTATTGTTACTTCTTGCTCCTTCACATTTGGCTGCCTGGGGGCTATTCCGTATTGGTCCAGCTCAGCAGGCTGGACTTGGCTGGGTAGTGGCATGCAGGCAAGGGCAGAGCAGCCTGGCTCCCACATAGGGAGTGCCTGCTGCCGGCAGGTGGTGAAGAGCAGCTGTGAAGCATCATCCTCTGCAGCATCTGGCCTCTGTCAGGATACCTGGCATCAGGGTCCCTTGGGGGGAAGCAGGTGGGAAAGCAGTGTGTGTGGTGGGAGGAATCGGTGGGGCTGGTTTGCTGGCTTTGGCTTTCTGTGTTGGGACTTTGCTTGATCAAAATCACAGCCTGGTCTCTGTCCCTGGGTCCTTGGTGTTTGATATTTTTTTTTTGCCTTGGGAGGGCTGGGAAGGGAGCCGACCTGGACAGACATCCTGCAGTGTACTGAACGGGCTCCTTGGAGAGCAGCCCTAGGGGTTTCTCTTTGCCCTGCCAGCCACATGCATTTCTGCCTCCTTCCCTGACATGGCTTTCTGGGAAAAAGAAAGTGCTGCCTGATTTAGACCTCTCTTGGGCACCACAGGTGCTGCCCTTAATTGGCAGGCTAATTTCTAATCTAGTCACTTGTGCTTGCAGGGGAAGAAGGTGTCCCAAAGGGTTGTTGTGCCTGGCGGTCCCTGACCAGCCCTGCCTGATACATGTCCTCCCAGCAGCCGTGCTTTTCAGAAGAGCAAGTCCTGCAGACTGACTGCTCTGTGCTGCCTGCAAACCCAGTGCTCTGGGTCTCTGCTGTGAAGAGCCTGGAGTCAAATCTGTATTATTTATAGGTGTGATGAGTTGGACAAGCTCAGTCTCTCCCAGACGAGAGGACTGAGGATTGGAGGCACATGTTCTTCCTCAACAGGAGTTGTATTGGCAGACCTCGAGGTGAACGTGAGCAATATCTGCCCCTGGCCATCATGTGTGGTCCTTGCTTTCTACTGACCTAAGCCACTGAGGAGTTTCCACTGCTTTTCTAGTAAATGTGGTGGCAGATCTGCTGTCGGGTTGTGGCTGAGCTCAAAGAAGCCAGGAGAACCTTTTTGTGCATCTCTAGGGCTGGACGAGGCAGTGGGGAATATAGCGGTGAGCTGAGCAGAGGCCTTGAGGGCAGTGCAAGCTTGGGGTTGCAGCAGTGGCATGACTGCTGGGAGACATCCCTGGGGGGTCACCTGCAGTTACTACACGATCTGGTGGCAGTTGTGGCTTCTAGAAGTGGGTAGCCCGGACCTCTTGTGGATGGCTGGTCGTGCAGATGGCTGGCCAGGCTGTGGTGTGTGTTTGATGAGGAGCTGGCTGGACAGCCTAGCACGAATGCAAACTGGAGAACTGCACCTGGTGGAGTATAGCAGGGGTTGTCAAGGCTGGTAGTTCTTGGCTGGCACAAAGGAGTTCCTTTTCTCAGCCATTGTAGTAGCATTGTTATTTTATTTTGGTCTTTGGTAATAGCCAGTAGAGCTAGCTGGTCGAAACCAGTGCTTCCACCTTGTTCAGCTGTGGAGAAGCTGTCTAGGAGTTGCTCTAGTAGGGAAATGCAGAAATTCCCTCTCGTTTGGGACCTGTTAGATCAAGTACAGAGTGTCTCTGCTTGCTGTTGTAGGAGCCTGACCTTGTCAGCAACGATCACAGAAATAAGAGATGTTTAGATGCACTTGGGTGATATGGTGGAGGATTGCAATAGAACATGCAGTCTGCATGTTCTGGATCTGCCAGATCCAGACTGGTGCTTGGAGGCTTTTGTGTATGCGTTGGGTTTTCCCTGAGCTTGTGCCTTCAGCATGGCCGCTGTGTAACAGCAGAGGGAGGTCTTTTGGGATTGGTGGGGATTTTTTTTGGTCCTTTTGCTTCTGCTGCTCTTACATGGGAGGAAAGCATTCCTGCCTGAGGATGCTTTGAACGTGGTGCGCCATCAAAGGTAGAGAAATAGGAGTTCCTTTGGTAGAGGCGTGCTTTTGCTGTTTCTGCATTGGTTGAGCCCAGGCCAGAGGCCATTGCCCTGTCCAGGGAGGAGTACTTGCTGCAACTCTTGTGACTTCCCAGCTGACTGTGTGTTTGGGGTAGCTGATAAGCAGGAGCTAGGGGCCTGCCCCTGTCCTAGGAGGACCTTGCCTTGCTGGCAGCCTTCTTCTTCCAAGTTCCTTGGAGGAGAAAGTGTATTGCTCTCTCAAACACGCTGTTTTCATGGGTTCTGGGGTAGCTTTTATCAATGGGGTTTCTTGACATCTGTCCTGCATGCTCCTCAAAAGAATAAAACTTTCATCTGATCCTTCCAGCTGCTTGAGTAAACATCTTCCCAGCAACAAATAGGGTCCTTCAGGAGAAGGACCTGTACCTCTGACTGGAAAGAGCTTGGGGGGTTGGGAAGGCTGAGTAATCTGTTTTGGGATCTGAACCCCTCTAGACTCGGGCAGCTGTGCACAACGGGCTGTGCTTGATGGCAGAGCCACCTGAGATGGGAAGGGGAAGGCATCTGCCTGGGGTGGTGTGTGATGTGCCAAGGAACTGGGTGTCAATTTGGGTGATGGGTGCCTGCTTCTGCCTGTTCTCTGGTATAGGTGTTGTGTTGGAGCTGGGCATGGCTGTTGATGTCCCTTGTAGCTGTGAAACCCAAGAGCCATCAGGAAAATGCTCACTTTGCTTTTGCTTTGGCTGCCACCTGTGCTTCCTGGCCGGTCACGGTGTTAGATGTTTTCTGCAGGTTTCCATTTGATAATGCTGGCCAGGGGGAGCGTGGGGATGCCACCAGCTAGCTCACTGTGTGGATCTTTGTATGTGTCAACAAGCTCTATTGCTCACTGCTATTATAAGCCAATGTAGAAAGTTGTTCATTGAGAGCAATACATTCAGGTAAACACAGACTCCTTCAAAATCTTTCTTGCAGTAAGTGGTTGAATTGAGGTGGGTTCCAAGCTGGATTGATGTTTAACTTGGGACACTAAGAAAATACTTCCTCTGTTTAGCTAAAGCAAACGAGTAAGAGAGGAGGGACCTTTTAAATATGATTCGTGCTCCAGCTGCAATCAATACTGATTTGTCTTTTTTTTTTTTTTTTTTTTTTTTCTTTTACAGATATATTTCCAACTGACGGCCAGTCTGGTATGTATTAATGAAAAATGGAGTTCTTCAAACCTCCCTCTCCTATGCCTTCCCTGCATTTCTCTTTCTGCAGAGTCAGCGCTAACCAGATTAGAAGACTGGTACAAGAATTTGCAACACACAGTAATTTAAAAAGCAAAAAATGCAAACCATGCAAAAACGTAAACAAAAAAAAATTCCTCAAAAAGAACCCAAACCAGAAAAGCCCCTCTAAATATTTGGCCATTCTTGTACGGCAGTGGCACATTTTATGCTTTCATGTAGTGGTGACTGCAACTGCTGGAAGGTTACCTTCTTCCTGTACGTTGTAGCATGGCAAATTTGAGTGTCCAGAGTCAAAGAATTTGGGAACTTGCACATCTTGATCTTCACAGGTAACTGAAAGTATCAGTGTGTGACGATGCAAATGTAACTTGGAATTGCAGCTGTTGGTCTGTAGGTTAGTTGTATACAGCTTGATGTCCATGAGCCTGAAAGTGTACAGTTGAATTTGTAATACTTTGAAAAGATGCAGACTTGCCTCTTGGCTTGTTTAGTCTGTGTGTTGCTGCTGAGTGTCGATGTTAATGACAGCTGAAATGCACTGACAGCAACACAGAACGTAAGACCGATGAAAACTTCCTGGCCCCAGTAATACATGCAGGCTTGCTAGGAGGGACCATGTAGAAGTGGATTGGGGCACGAGGAAGGGAGGGAGGGGATGTAGTTTTTAAGAGGATTCACTGATTATATCAGTTCTTGCCTTTCCCAAACTGCCGGGAGCCCTTTGTCCAGGTTGATGTTGAAGTGCCAAGAGTGAAGGAAAGGTTTATGCTTTCCCCGGTGATACCAAGACCAGTCGGTAAGGTCCTGATGTCTCAGAGCTGTAGTGCCTTGTGGAGATCGCCCATAGCAGAGGCACTGGCAATGGGGCTCAGTGCTTGGCTTGGCCTTGTGCAGTCTTAGGCATGTCACTGTGTCCACCTCCTACCTGCATCTTTGAGTTGACGTGATAGTGTGAGGATAAATCGCTGCTGATTGTGGAGACGTTGCATCATCAAGATTTGGAAGTATGGAAATCTACTCCATTGTCTTAGAGCTGATTTCAGTAAAAATAACTCACTGGTTTTAAGCGGTGTGGTGTCACTTTGGAGACAGTGTAATTTGACTTCACGAACTGAACAGAGGGCTGGAAGTCATGTGTATGTATGTGTTTCCAGAGCTCTAGCCAGCAAACAAAGCTGTGGTGTAGAACTAGATCCACTGAACTAGATCCACTTGCAGAAGATGCCTCTATGGTGTTGGAGAAGTAACCCAAATAGTAACCCAATCCATTTCCATTTGTCTTCCATGATTTTTCTTGCTTTCAGAACGTGTGTGAGAACGAAACAGTAAGACTCATTTTGAAGGAGCAAAGATGTATTTCCATGTGTTGAGTTAGTAAGAGGCTTTTCTCCACCCTGCTGAAGATCTGCCTTCATCGGGTGTTGGGCTTTGTCTGTCTGAGCTGCAGACTCGGAGATGTCCTTTGGTTGGCACAACTCCATCCTGTGTTCTCTGGGTGGTTGGGGACCTTTGCAGCTGCCTCCAGGGTGGGGCATGAGTGTGTCTGCAGCAGATGATAGCATTTCTGTAAGTGCTTGTTACGTGTCAATAGCCTTGCAGAAAACATTACCTACAGAGCTTGGGGTTTTTTTTACATTTCTGTAATTATAGGAAGATAAGTGAAAGCTTAAATGGGATTCCTCTTAATAGCAGCTGCTCAGGGCACTGCACAGTCCTTTCTCATACCTTCTCCAGAGTAGCCTTAAAGCTGGTACCTTGTTTTTGTTTCCCATGCACTAAGTTTATCTGGAAGCCCTGATAAAACACAGTGAAGTGTGAAGGCAGGGTAGCACCACTGGTGGTGGGTGGCAGGCTTGCTGCTAGCATCAGAGTAGTTGTACACTCCTGAGCCTGTTGGATTTGACTCCTTCACCTCCCTTTTGTTGCTGAGGTTGTTTAATGAGTTAATTTGCTCAAGTCTGTTACTGCAAAGCACCAGGACTACTGTATCTATGTCAGTGCCTATACTTTAAGGTTAAGCTTGTAATGCCCAGTGGGTCTGTGTGGCTGTTTTCCCCCCTCGGTGAGAGGTGCATTGTTCTTCCACCCCAGGAAGTAGTTGGCACAGTGGCGGAGGATGCTGAGTTTTCGGTAACAGGGTTGGGACTTGCATAGGTGGGGAGCCTGAGCCAAAAATTGGCCATTTTGTAGGCACAGTAGCTGTAGCGTGCCCCAAAGCGTGTTCCTGCTTGTTAGTGTATGGATGCTGGAGGCGTTCTGCCCTCAACCCGGTGTCACATGCAAGCACTATGGAGGTGGAAGGGCAGCAGTGTTTGCGTCCTGGTTACCTAACAGCATTTGGAAATAAAGCTGTTCTCGGAGAGAGGCGACTGACTTTCCTTCTTGTCTAGCACAGCAGTTCCTCTGTCCTCTCCCACATCCAGCGACTAGGATTTGGCAGCTGTAGGGTGCTTTTCAGAAGAAGCCACTTCAAAGCTTGTGATCCGGAGTTCAGGTGGAAAGCTGGGGGACTTCAGTGCACTTGAGCGATGCGGGGCTGGGCTTGGCAGTGTGGTGGCGGAGCAGAGGGACGGACTCTCATCTTCCCTACTTCTGCTGTTAAAGGAGGGCTGTGAGGGCACATCTCCACCCAGACCCCTGTGGATGCATTGGCTGTGAACCCCTACCCTCTGTGAGGCTGCCGATGCTGTCCATCTCCAGGACTTGCTGCCACATGGAGTGGTGAAGTTTGCTGCCTGCTATTTAAGGAAGTACTTTTGCTTGCTTTAAATTGGCCTCCTGCTAGCTTTGTGTGCTGTTCCTGTGCCCTCCTGGCATCCTACTCTGCAGCCAGCCCTCCTCCTCGCAGTGGTGGGGGGATCCCTGCCTTTTTAGTCTCACCTCTTAAGGGGCTGCCTCTGGGTGATTTAATTGCTTTTCTCTGTGCAACTGTAACACTGCTGTGCCCTTGTTGAAATGCAGAGACCAGAGTTGACAGCAGGGTGCAGTTGTGGATGTGCTAGTATTCAGCAGAGCAGCAAGTGATGCTCTGTCTTGGTCTTGCTATTCCTGATGGCTTTTTTATTAATCTTCTGCTGCACCCTGAGCTGATCATTTTGGAGAACTGTCAGCAGTGGCTGAGATTATCTTTCTTGAGTTAAACACTATGAAGTTTTTCGTAGAGAGATGTGGGTAATGCTTCCACTGCAAGGAAGCAGCTTTTAATCCTTTATAAAGAAAAGGAGGGGAGATGGATCTTTAAATTAGGAGAGAAAGTGCTGTGTTGTACTCTTTTTGTAGCTGAGTATTTCTGAAGGCTCACTGATAAGGGTGGTTTTACTCCTATGCTGTGTATCGAGGCAGAGGAGGCAGCCACCTGTAGCACTGGAATTAACTGGACTGGAGGGAGTGGTTTATGTAGCAGGATCCACGTGATTGTGCACTCAGGAAGGAAGTTGGCAGCATTTGTTATATCAAGCTCTTTAGGAAAAATCTTGAATTTCCCTGAGTCTAGCTTAAGGTGGGGGGACATAGGTGAGGATGTTGTATCTTGTGCTTGGAGAGTCTGCCTTGAAATCTGCTTGGCTGAGGTACGGTAATCCTTAAGTAGCAAAAAAGGAGCCTTTCTGCCTGCTCTCAAAGATTGCAAGGATATTTGGCTGCCTTGTTGTTGTCGTGGGTTAAATGCACTGGATTTGCCACCAGGAGGAAGCCCCCATACCTATGATTAGTTTAATCCAGGTGGTTACAGGACTGTAGGATTTCTTCAGTTTGTTTCCAGAGACACCCTGGTTCGTGGGTGATCTAGGTCTGGCCTCCTGAAATTCCTGGGAATGTTTGCTGCATCTGGTCCTACCACCAAATCGCTGTTGCTTTCCCCTGCCCCAAGAGATGGGGCTGGATTTCTGCCTGGTGGTGGCTTTGTCTTCCTTGGCCTCACAAGCTGAGCTGCTGCTCAGTCTCCTTTTGTTACATGCATGCAGGGAGGCAGGTTTGCAGCTGACCTGGTGCAGGCTTTGAGGGCAAGGTCTAGCTGTTGCTTTGCAGGTGGCCACTGCAAGGGGACACGCTGGTCCTGTAGAAGTACCCAGCGTCGGGTACAGGAATCACAGTAGGGATCAACTAGGAATGATGTTACTTAAATTACATCACGGTCTCCTTTCTAGAAACCCAGTCTCTGGCTCCCCTTTGAGATGACAGTTTTTCCACAGGCACGTTTTGTGCAGAATTTGCGCCTTTGCCTTGTGTGACCCCTCGCCCCCTCCGCTGGCATGGGCAGTGGGAGCTGCACAGCTCCCTCCTAGACAGTGCAAATGCTCAAGAGCTGGAGGGTCTCACGGCAGGCGCTTGGCTCTCAGTTCCTGTCTCTTCGTTGTTAAATATTTACAGTGAGACATACCAGATGCTTCCCAGGAAGGGTTTTGTCAGCTTCCAAGTCCCCAGATGCAGCTGCACAAGAGGCTGATGGCCATTAAAGGGATCACGTCAGTGTGATGCCCTGGGTTGAGCAGCAATGTGGTGACTTCTCGCTCATGCTACGGGCACTGCTGGTTGTGCTGTCTCATCAGCCCCAGCGGGATGCAGGCGGAGAGCACCCCTCTGCTGATGACAAGAGATTAATGATGTCTGGTCCTCCGGCTTTTTTTTCCTTCTCCTTGGAAGCTTTTCCACTGCAGTGGGAGAGGGAGCGGGTGATGCTTTTGGCTTTTATTGCCACACAGCTTTTATATGGGACCTTCTCTCTGCAGCAGCGGCATCCATATGTGACTGCTACATGGCTGCCTCTTGCTCCCTCTCTGTTCTCGGCGTGGCCGTGTCTGTCTCGGTCGCCCAGCTACCCTGCGGAGAGAGGGGTGCGCTGATCCAAGTGAGGCAAACTCGGTCACCAGCTCTCGGCATCGCCAGCCCTGGGTGTGCAGAGGCCAGTAGCTGAAGCATCACTGCTGAATGCCACTGGTCAGGTTCCCAGTGTGCCTCCTGCTTTCAAGATAAGGTCCAGGACCTTGGGCTGGGCCCTGTTTGTTGCTCGTGGTGCTTATCAGTTTTTGTGGCTGACAAGGTGACCTGCCACACAGCACTGAGGATAGGGAGGGAAGGTCCCCCTGGCCCAGGTTGCACGCTGGGCTGGCCCCCCAGGACAGCCTGTGCATGTGCACATACACCAGGCTCGCTCGGTGCTGGGCATCCCCATCTCGGTGTCACAACTCCTGCCTGGATGAGGGACTGTCCGGGTGCTGTGGAAGTAGGATCTCCGGACGTGGCAGGTCTGCTCCTCCAAGGGGGGGCCAGGGAGGGGCGGGCTCACTAGGTCATCGTTTTTCCAACTAAATATAGTTGCTCGTGCTTTCATAAGGCTGGGATTTTTGCATCACGTGACTGTCTTATCCCTCCCGGCCAGCAGTTGGTCAGAGTAGGGGATCGTGTGTCTGAATGGGTAATAATTAACTGTTAACTAGCTTTTCATTAGAGCCTGGCAGAACAGGCAGAGCGGTGCAGCAGAGGTAAGCGGGAGTGGAGGAAGCTGCTCCTGGTCCCTCCTGGAGGGTGGACACCCTCTTTTAATTTGCAAATTGCTTGCCCCCAAAGGTGAGTGGCTTGGGGTTTTTTTTGCTGTGTTTTAAAAGTTGAGTCCTGCCATGCCTTGTGCGTCCATCCTTGCCGTCCTGTAGTTCCTGCTCGTGTCACCCTTCCCTCCCCCACCACTGATTTTTTTTTTTTTTAAACCTTAGGTCATGAACTATTAGCTGGTCTCCAAGCCAGCTTGGAGGAGGGCCTGACCCTCTGGCTCCTCCACGATTTGGCCCACCTGCATGCCCCAGGTCGGTGCAGCCTTGCCTCGGCTGCCCTCCTCTCCCAGCACCGAGGTGTCCTTGCTGTGCCTTGCCACCCTGAGCGGCAGCTGGATCAACTTGTGCCTTTTCTCAGGGGCCCCAGCCCACCCGTGACACACTGACGCCGTGTTTGCCTGGGAGCGCTGCTGGCTTTTCCCACCCCTCTCCCTGAACCTTTTAACCTGACAGAGTGTTTGCAGGTGTCCTTGGAGGCTGCTTTTCTCTCTTCTGTGATGGCAGAAGAAAATGCTCTGCTGGCTGGAGACTTGTCTGCACCAGACAGCCTGGGTCAGGCACTGGTGCTGGAACAGCCTCTTCTGCAGGGATGGTGGGGTGACGGGTGCCTTTCTCCCTGCGCAGGGAAAGCAGGGTGGCTCAGCAACTAAGGGGGGCCTGATCTAACCCGGCTTTCTCATTTTGACAGTTTCTGGAGTGTGGTCAGCTGGGTGACCTTGGCTGTGTCCCCAGTGCAGTGTCTCCTGGGATCTGGGAACCATTGGCTTCCCAGCAGAGACCCCTTAGTTTAGGGCTCAGTTTCCTTTAGGAACCTGGAGGGGGTGGGGTCCTGTGCAGCCTCATTCCGCGTGAACCTGGCATCTCGGGGGGAGGGGGGGGTGTCAGCGTGGTGGTGTGAGCATGGATAGTGTGTCAAAAGTTTCCTAGAAATCCTCTTCAGGGAAAAGCATTGCTTGAAAAGGCAGTGGAAAGATGTCACTCGCCCTTGAGAGAGTTCATTTGCTGCCTTGTAATAGCAGCCGTCGGTGCCAGGAGGAACCCGCAGTGCCCTCCCTGACGCCGTTAACGTTAGAAATGCCCGTTATGCCCGTCGGCGTTTCTGAACCCGCTCCTTCTGGAGCGTAGCTTGGCCACGAGTTGAAAGTTTCTGTCTTGGACTGGGAGGCTGCAGGGAGGATGGCTGTGTATCTTTGGTAAGTCCAGGTCCTTCCTGCCCCTCATTTGCCCTGAAAATAAGTCAGACCCTGCAGATAACTTGTGTGTGTGGAGCTTGTAACAGTTATGTGCGTTTAAAAAGCAGTACTGTTTGTCAGCTCCCTGTGACCAGCGCTGTTACGAGCGGTGTCCCTGCTTGCTCTGAAGGTCTCCGTGCAGGACTGCGCTGCCAGTGGGGTGGTGTCAGCAGAGAGACAAGCTCTGCAAGTGTCTTGAGTGGCTTTACCTCCCCCTGCTCCAGGGCTGCTTTAGGACTATCCGCTGAGGGATGCGAGGGCTTGAAGAGCTGGGACTGCAACTCAGGTGCCCACATTCCCAGCCCGTGATGGTGCTGTCCTGGCACGCTGTATTGAACCTGCCTGTACCCCTGGCCTTTCTCCTTGCACTCTTGCAGGACAAACTGCCGAGCTCTCGGAGCCTGCCTAGGACATCCAGGTGGGAGTATTCTCATGCTCTCTGTGGAGCTGTCAGATGCCCTTTTTGAAGTTATTTTTAGCAACTGATCTTTGCAGCAGTTGCAGAGCTTATATTGCAGAGAAGTGTAGGCAGCTCCCTGCTTCCTTTGCTGTTAAGAGTAGGGCTTCTAAAGGTGGAGCTGCCTGCTGAGGAGCTGCAGAAAATTGCTGGGAAGGCTTTGAGCCACGGTGCCTGCAGCTTCTCTTGCTCCTGCTGAACAGGCTTCCCACATGCTTTACAAGCCCAAATCCTGCTCAGCCATGCAGCTTACGGATCTCGTCTTCTGCTTGGTCTTGACTTTTGCCCATTCTACTGCACTTTTTCTTGTATGTGCAGGAAACTTATGATATTGCAGAAGTGTTGCAGATATCCCTCTTGCCTTTGTAAACAAGGCCAGATGCTGTGCTGCCAGGTGTGAGCTGCGAGACTGTGTGCTGGAGGTGATGGAGCCAACTGTGCTTGTCTGTAGTCCCCAGGAGTGGGTGGGAGACCCTGTTGTCAAGACACTGACTCCTTTATGCTGGAAGATGTCCTTGTGATAACATCTCATTTAAAGCTGCTGGAGAACTCCCATCCAGTGCTCCCTTGATTTCCCCTCCTGTGCATACACCTCCAGTTATGACTGTGACTTGGTGGGAGGTAGAGCTGTAAAACGTTGCAAACCTAGAGGAGGTGCAGCCTGTGTGCCCAGTTTACCCTGAACCTCGCTGGTTTTGTGTACCTTCTGATGTCTTCAGCAAAATGTGAGCCTGCCAAGCAGTCAGTGCTATAAATCCCAGGCTTTTCAGCTTGTGTGCAGAGCTGCAGAGACAAGCATTTCCCATCTCAGTCTGGCATTAGCTCTGACACATGGCCGAGGCTGGTGCTGGGAGCAGCTCCTCGGGAGACAGGCAGAGGTGGAAGCTGCACCTTGGTCTCTGGGGATGTCTACACCTCTGTCTGCACGCAGGGGTGCTACCAAATAGCTTCCTGGGAAGCTGAGGTTCCCTCCTGTCTGTCTGTGCTTCCCAGCCCCTTTACAACAAGGATGTGTTGCCCACTGCTTCCGTCTTGATGAAGAAACAGGTGCAGCTCCACCGGAGGTGGGCAGAGTGTGTTTGCCTGTCCCTCAAGGCTTCTCTGCATGTAACTTCAGGAGGGTCCTCTTCCAACAAGAAAAACTCAGCACTGCCCGCAGCAGGTGGGCTTCTGATGGGAGGAGGAAGGCTGTCGTTGGCTTGCCGGTCACAGCTGGCCTGCAGGACTGATCCTGTAAATGCCTCTGGAGAAGGTGTGGGGATGTTGGACACAGAGTTCACCAGCTGTGTCCTCTGATGGCTTGGTCAGGCTCAAATTCCAAGTCATGGCGTTTGCATGCTTGGGCAGGGGAGCCTCTGAATTGGTGTCCCCTGCTGCTGTGTGGATCGGACTGCCCTGGGAGAGAGCTTGCTTGAGGCCTGGAGGAAGGACAGGGACAGGTTTGGTGCCCTGAGTTTCTCGTGTTGGCGAGGTGGGGATACACCCTTGCTGCAGCTGTTCTCTGCTGGCTCCCGAGAGCTCTCCTTCGGGGCCAGCAAGGGGATTCGTGCAGCCACAGTGGGGTCTGGGCAGGCTTGGCAGTGGCTGGCTGCCTGTTGGGTCCCTTTTTCTCATGGGAGCTGCTTCAGATGTTGGTGCTGTCCCACCACATCTGTCCTGTGTGTCATACCCCAGGAGGGACTCTCCTGCCCTCCTGGGAAGACTCTGGAGGAGCTAGCTCTTTCCAGGGGAAATGGCTAATTGCCAAGCTCATTTTCTCTGTCTGGACAATGTGCATGGATATACAAAGTAGTGTGAGCGAGCAGTAGTTCTCTTTAAGATGTCTAATGCTTTCTGTCTTTACTCTTCCCAGAAGCTGTCATACCCGGGTGTCCCGTTTTACTTCTCAGGAGGTTAATGCAATACTTTTTCTTTGCCGTGTCGTTTTGATGGGAGCACTATTCCACGTCTCATTTAGGGCTCAGCTCACCCTGGCCCCAGCTGCATTTGCTCGTTCTTGCCTAGAGAACTTGAAACTGCATTGCCAGAGCAGGGGTCCTGTCGTGTTGGTTGAGCTGTGGTCCTCGTGTGCCAGGACTGTCCCATGGAGCATGGGAAGGAAGGAGGATTATTTGGACGCTGTCAGGTAGCGGAGTGGATAATGCTGGATGCATGGCTGGCTGTCCTATGCAGCACTGTCGGGCTCCTGCCAGGGCTCTGGGGAAACTGGGGATACCAGTTCAACTCTTCCAGCCCCAGTAGGACCTGCAACGCGGAGCATGCGCCCCTGCCTCAGCCTCTGCAGCACAAAGTCCATGCTCTTGGCTTCAAAACTGCCTTCATCTGCAGTTTCTCCTAGGTGCCAGGCTGTGGGCTGGAGTGGCCTGGGGGCAGGCCGGCTCCTTTCTGTTGACTTGGCTGCCGGGGAAGGAGGGCTGTGCTGTGTCAGGGACCAGGGACAGGGACGGACTGCATGCCTCCTGAGCTGAGGACTCTGCATTCCTGCTGGGAGCCTGGGCTGCCCTCTGAGACTGTCCCAGCTGGTGCTGGGTTGCTCTGAGCCTTTGTCTACGTTGCACAGGAGTGGTACTGTGCCAGGAGCGGGCACTACAGCTTTCTTGCTAGAGGTGCAGGTATTTCTGCTGTGTAATACCGGATCTCTGCCCAGCCCTGCAGATTTATTCCACCTCTTCATCTGCCTTCTCTAAAAATCCATTACAAGCTGCACTGGATGTAAGAAAAGGCAGGGAACATTGGGTTTGATTTTCTCAGCTAAGGCAGTAAATACGTCTTGTAGGCCAAGCTCCATGGTCCTATGGAACATGTTCCTTTTGGGAGGGGAAGGACACACACGACACGGACATTTAGGGGGGAGCTGCTGTCACCCTGGCTGTGTGGTCCTTGTGCAATGGCTCTTCTCCTTCCAGGTACAAGGAGTTTGCTCACCTGGATTCCCCTGTGAGCTTCCCACCTCAAGGGCTGCTGTGCCACAGCCAGCTGCAGGCCAAAAGGAAAGCACAGGGTGTCTGCACAGCCTTGCCCTTCTTGGCGCTCACCAGGCGTGTTGGGGAGCGAGTGCCAAAAGCCAGCGAACGCTTTGACCGTGCCTTGGCCATGGAGGGGTTTGGCTGCAATACTGGCACTGGGGCCGTGGTGCTCCCACCTGTGCCTCGTCCCTTTGGTTGCTGAGAAATAACCTCCTCGTGGCTGGGCAACCCCATGGGCAAATGATCTGGTTCTGGCTGCAGGCAGCAGATCAAAATTCAAGACCTGCTTTTCTGTTCCTGGCTGTGCCAGCATCTGCTCTGTGGCAGCAGGCAAAGCCACTCCTTCCTTCCCTGCCTGCTGTCCCCTTGCCAGTCTCACACTGCTAAAAGCCCTGGCTCCCACTGCAGCTGTTTGTCTGTCCCCTCATATGGAGAGGCCCTGATTTTTGGTCGGAGGAATGGTCATGCAGTGCTAGTGCAACTGAAAATTGTTTACTGCCACCAAATAAATGCAAAAGAAGGTCTGTGATATGCCAGGAGGGCTGAGACATCTGTCAGCAGCTTTTAAGGTCTCGGCTATCAACCAGGGCAGTATCTAATATCCCTTGCTAGCACTGCTTGTCCTGAGCTCTTCTGGGGGGGGGAGCAACACCCACTTGCTCCCTGTTTCCCAGGTTGATGCAGTGACAAAAGGCAGCAGGATTTTCCTGCAGGGAGTCTTGTTGGCTGTGCACCACAAGATGTGTTGCTGTCCTTACAAGGAGGGTTTTCTTCTGAAGCCTGAGCACATGGAATTAGCCTAAATGTGTTTTGGGTGGGTTGCGTTTGGTTTTTTAGACACTTGGCTTTGCTGGAGTCTCTGCAAGGGAACGTGAAGAGCAGTTTGGGGGTTGATGTCCAGGAGCTTGACTGGAGAATTGCTGCTGGGCTGGAGCTGGGGCCCTTGGTTGGGCTGGCATGCCCTGGAGGGTGCCAGGCACACACAGCTTCTGCTCACCATGGCTCTGGGCTCTGTGGATGCTGCGTTTGTCTATCCACAAGTCACAGTCTCCTGGCTTGGTCTGAGCAGTCTCCACCGTGACTTGCAGATCTTGACTCCTTCCATGCTGGTGAGAGCTGCCTGCAGCCCCTGCCACCGTGCTGGCCTGGCTGCACTCCCTGGAGCAGCCTCCCTGCCAGGCTGCAGTGCTTTGCTTTGTGTTTTGTCTTCTGCAGCACTCTGCAAATGCTAATTAGTCTTCTCAGCACCTCGGCTAGATAAGGGATCCCTGTTCCTATCTTGCAGATAAGGAAAGCAGCAGAACTTGTTTCAAACAATTTCCTCCCTCCCCCGCAAAGATGATGGGAGTCTGTGGCACCCGCCCCTGTAGCCTGTGCCCCTGCATCCCCTTTTGCTAGAGGTTGTGAGGGGGCCTCTCTATGACTGGTCCCCAAAAAAGCACAAGAACATCTATGGCCGTGAGGCTCCTGAGCTGAAGCAGCTGGAGAAAAGGGCTTGGATGCCATTGCCGCGGACCCAAGGCTGCGTGCGGTGGGAGCAGGTGCCCGGGTGGGATGCTTGCGGTGAGACTGAGCCCTGCTCTCCTCCAGCCGGAGAGATCGGTGCCTAATCAGCCTGCAGAGCAAGTTCAGATTTTTTTTTTTCTGTGGTGCCAGGCATGTCAGTGCTGTCAGAGCAGGCAGGGGTGCTCCATACCTGTGGAAGTTGGGCTGGCTGTGGGTTCGTGCTGTATGTAGCGCTTGGTGCCTTTTGAAGCTATATTTAGTTGGTGACATCTGTGGGCGTTGAGTGGAGGATTTTAGGGCCTGTTTTGAAAGCACTCGCTCTTCCTACACTAGCAGGAAAGGTAGAAAGCCTTGTGGCAAGCTTTGTGCCACGGAGCCAGGATTCTCAGTGGGGTGCATGTGGAATAAATGAGGGAGACATGAGACTGCTGCTGCTCGGGGGCAGGCAGTGCAGGGGGGCTGTGGAGGTCCTGGGGGGAAAGGAGATGATTTGGAGACCTAGCTGAGAGCTTCAGCTCTCCTGGGGGTAAAATCCCTACACAGGAGCCTTGGGGAAGGGAACTGGGGAAAGGGAGCGCACATGGTTCCATCCTGCCATGTCTGACTGCTGCCTTGACACTTCAAAGCCTCTAGCTCTGAGCAAGGCTGGACCAGCAGGATGAATCACAGATTTTGAGGCTAGGAAGGAGACTGGTTTTGATCATCTAGGCAAAGTTGTCCTGCCTTACGCGGGAGATCAAAGCAAGCTTTGTGTGGAGCTGGGTAGGCTATTCAGGGTGTTTCCTGGGGCACCCCCAGATAGGCTTCGCTGTTCCTCGCCCCCTGCCCCAGTTTGGGATGCTTTTCTTTTAAACAAAGACAGTGGAGTTAGAAACACTGGCTCCTGCTGGGTGAGTGGCACCTGGCGTGGGCTGTCCCTTGAGTCAGGGGCTAGTGGGCTCTGCTCTCCCTGCAGAGCACCACTGCCGTGGAGGAGACCCTTCTTGCGGGGCTGGTTTGTGTTAGGCAGCGGCATGCTCTTCTGTTAGATGCAGTGTGTGCCCTGCATGAGCCTGCTCCTGCTCTGGAGACCTTGCAGCCAAACCTGGGAAGGAGAAAAGTTAGATTTCTTTGTCGTCTTGTAAGGAGGTGGTGTGTGAGCAGGAGCCAAGGCAGGTCGTGGTGAGGCTGAGGTCTTGACTTGCTGCAGGTCTTGTGTGAGGTCCATGGTGGCATGAACCCCAACGGTTGCATTCTGATACCTGAAAGCACCCCGGAGGCACTCAAATGCCTAAATGCTTTGGGCTGTAGTAGAGTTTAGGCACTTCCCGGATCTGGCTCCTTCTGTCTGTACGTTCCCTCTCGTGAACTTGCTGCCCTGTGCTGGGATGCAGTGGAGATGGAAGCACAAGACGAGCAGCGCCCGTGTGCCACAGACCTGCGTGTCGCTCCATCAGAGCTGCCCTCTGCTCCCTGGGGAGGGCCAGCCACAGCGGCGCGGTGATGGGCATTGCCTGTTCAAGGGCATGTTTGTTTTGCTGTATGTAACAGCAGATCAGGTTCTGCATGGCGCTCTACCGAGCGAGCTGAAGCCCTTGCCA
Source organism: Falco naumanni (assembly GCF_017639655.2). Taxonomy (NCBI): domain Eukaryota; kingdom Metazoa; phylum Chordata; class Aves; order Falconiformes; family Falconidae; genus Falco; species Falco naumanni. The sequence goes on from NC_054061.1 coordinate 8,141,957, forward strand.
CCCCTCCTCCCTGGCTAGCAAGACCAAGTCGGGAGGGCTGAGCTACGTCAGGGAGTGCCTTCCTGTGGTGGGATGGGGTTAAAGGTCCATTTCTCGGTCACCTGGATTGATCAAGGTTTTTCTGATATTGATGGGGCCCTTTCAAGACCCACATCAGAAGCTGGTTCTATTCGTTCTCCGTTCACCTCTTTCTGTTAGGCCCCCTTTGCTGAAGGGGCAGCTGGCTTGCTTCCCTCCAGAGCTAACACTTCCACAACCCTCAGCTGTGTTTTAACAATTTTGTTCTCCTCCTCTTGCAGAACACACAACTCCTGCGAAAGTGGTGAGGGCTGCCAACCCGAGACAGCGGAAGGGAAGCAAGGTAAGGCTGTGCCTGCTGTCCCCCTTGCTGGCCTCTAGCTTCTGGTGCAGTTGTCAGTGCTGCATGAGCATCTTGAGGATCTGGTGAGCAGACCACTTCCCTCACAAGCGTGGTTGTGGAGGGGTTGACGTGCTGGTCTGGCTGCTTGCAAGAGCATGGAGGAGAACATCCTAGTTCTTCAAGTCTCCTCTTTGGCACTTTAGTGGTTTTGCACGCTGCCTGGGCTGGTGTTATGCCCAGCTGGGCTAGGGGAGACTTCACCTCCATCTTGCAGGGAGGCACTTGGAGCACAGTCCTGCATGTGGAAAGCTTCTCCCGGCGCCCCAAGTCCCTTATGGGCTTAGCCAGTGCCCTGCTCCGTAGTGCAGACATGGGGGCGGTGTGATGGAGCAGTGTGTCTGCAGTGCAGGTCCTTCCTTCTTCCCTGTGCAGTCTGTTCTTTACTGGCACACAGAGCGCCAGGGTAATTGGTTTCAAACAAAGCAACTCCTTTGGAGGAATCAGGGCAATCTGTTCCAGGAGATCAACATATGATGGAGGGACAGTTGCTTCTGAGGATGTTACATGCAGCTGGGGCACAGCTAGGGACATGGGCTGTTGGTGTTGGCTCCCAGCAGCCAGTGAAGACTCATCTGAAACTTGATGTGACTTTTCTTATCTGTTCCATCTCAGGGAGGGGAGGGCCCTGGAGATGGAAAGTGTTCCTGCCTGTGAAACAGGCATGGCCCTGCACTGGAAGTGGTTTTCCCAGGAAACCTGCCTCCTGGGGAGAGTAGCATGGCACCTGAGTGTAGAGATGTCATTTCCTGAGGGACTTGGTGACTCCAAGTTAATTTAGAAATAATAACCCCCCCAAGGGCAAGGAGGAGTTTCTGTGCCCAGATAAACTCAGTGCCCAGCCGTGATTGATCATGTAGCTGGGCAGCTGTGCGTGTCCTTTCCTGTCTGTCCTGCAGGTCCTCTGAAACCTGGGGCAGGTAGAATTTATAGTAATGGCCAAGTAATTTATTCAGCATAGAAGTGACTGGTGGTCCCACATGTGGCCATGGGGTGTCCGAAACGAGGAAGCTCCCTACCATCAAATACCAGCTTGAATTTCTCTACCAATTCTACGTGATCCCTTTTCCCTTTGCTTTGCGGTTGCCAGCACGCGGTTGCTGTTGGGCGCTCAGTGAAGCTGTGCCTGGCTGTAACCTGCTGCTAGGAGAGACTGCTGCTTTAATGGGATGTAGTTGCTCCAGGTGGATTTAGGATGCTGAAAGCTACGTGCTTTCCCTGTCCAAGGGATGGTGCCTATGATGAGTGAGTGACCCTGGTCAGCTTGGCGCCAAATACTTCTGCTGGGGCAAAACGTTTGGTGGGAGCTGGGGGGCTGGTAGCAGCCTCATTATAATCCCTGACAGACAAAAACATGTCTGCAGTTTATTTGGGATTAATTTGGGGGCCCTGCTTGGGTGGGGAAAGGGGCTGTGTATATGCAGTTCGAGTGTTGCCCCCCAGGCTCCCAGGGACAGCCACCCACAGGACAGCCGTGGGTGGTGGCCGTGACAGTGTGGCTAGAAGGGCTTCTGGCTATGGAAGCAGGGAATGGCACCTGCAGCTTGTGCACTAACAAGACTTTTCTCTTTGGATACAAGGTTGGGGACTTCGGTGATGCCACAAACTGGCCAACACCTGGAGAAATAGCCCACAAGAGTGTCCAGGTGAGAACACAAAATCAGTCAGATGAGCAGGATGAGGCCCTTGCGCACCTCCCCGTCCCTCTAAGAAGCAGTGGCTGAGCCAGGCCGTTTGGGGTGCTGAGTGCCAGTGTGGAGGCAGCCAGGAATAGCGTGCAGGGGATTTCCTTTTAGGGCTGCCCTGCACATTGGGCTCCTTCCCTCACTGCTATTCTGGGAGCCTGGAGCCCGGTCTGAACCCCTGGGCTGGGTAAAGCAGGTAGGGCAGCTCGGACCCACTCTCCTCAGGGCTGCTCACTGCAAGGAGGGGCCTGGGCAAAAGTCAGGACTTCCACAGGAGAAACTGGAAATGCACGAGAAAGGGCTGGTGTGCCCGAGGGCTGTGGCCTTCCTCTTGTGCTGCAGACGTGGCTGTTGTTGAAACTTTTCTATTTTTGGGTGCTGCTTTGCCAGCTCCTGGCTGGCTGTCAGGGCATGAGGGTCACTCACCCATTTGCCATTGGGGCAGTCTGGTCCCTTGTAGGACACCCCATCCAGGAGCACCAGGCCTCCCTGACAGTCTATCTCAGTAACTTCTGTGCCTGGGGCTTGTCTTGGCTGGAGCACTTCCTAGCATCCGTAGAGGCCCTTGCCCTGCTTAGACATAAGCCCATCCCCAGGAACCATACAGCTCTGAGAGGCACGGAGCAGGGATGCTTCCAGCCTAGGGCAAGGTCCTCCCGTTCCCACTCCTGCTGGAACAGCTGGGTTCTGCCTCCAGCTCTTCGTTTCACCCACCTCTGACATCTTTCCCGCACTGGTGTGTCTCCAGCAGCCACACAAAGCACCATCCCTCCGGAAACTGCCTGTCAAGAAAGACATGAAAGAGCAGGAGAAAGGGGATGGGAGTGACAGCAAAGAGAGCCTGAAAACCAAATCAGATGAGTCTGGGGAAGAGAAGAATGGTGACGATGACAACCAGAAGTCAGCCCAGAAGAAGAAAGGTAAGGGAAGACCTGATGGGGACAGTTCCCCGTGCTCAGCCTGTGTTCCTCTCTGCAGCGCACATCCTGGTGGAAGTTTCCACTGCCTTCCTGGGAGCCTTGCTGCAGGACATCATCCCAGCACAGGGCCAGCTGCGGTGAAAAGATGTTTGCAGGCTTCAAGGGGGCAAAGTGTCATTTTTGTGGAAGCAGGTGGAGCAGGGCCCAAGTAGGGGTGTTGACTGGGAGGTGTGGCAGTAGTTCCCTCCCAGGTGCGCTCTGTGGTGGCACAGAAAAGCCCCTGCCTGTGGGTTGCATCAGCCGTGGCTGACACGTGAGCTCTGTCTGGGCTGAGCCTCAGTGAACAGAAAGGGGCAGAGGAAGGACAAGTGCTGTGAAGCAACAGGGGAGTTTTGTGTTATGTCCCTTTGCGTCCAAGAATCCCAGTCGGAGCCTTTCTGCCTGGAGGGATGTGTGAGGACAGGGTTGATCCGAAAGGCCCTGCTGCTTTCTCTCCTCCGTTTGTGGGGGCTGTGTGGCACGGGGGGGCTGCAGGGGAGGAAGCAGACACACTGAACCTGTGTCACACCCAAACCCTGTCCTTTTGCAGGCAACAAACACAAGTGGGTCCCTTTGCAGATAGACATGAAGTCAGAGGTGCCAAGGGACAAAACGGCGTCTCGGAACAACCGGCAAAACGAGCAGCACAGGCACCCCTCCAACAACCGCAGTGAGCTGAAAGGTGGGGGCTCAGGCTGGGCACCCGCTCTCCCTGCCCTGGCCGTGGGGCAGAGCAAGCCATGATGCCCAGGCACGGCGTGGGGCAGTGGGCTCGCTCCAGGGAGGTGCTTCCGTCCTGTAACACTCCTTCTGTCTCTCCTTCCCCATCTGCTGCAGGCTGGCACCCAGACAACAAGCACGAGCGCAGCTGGCAGGACCACGATGAAACCTCCAGCGTGAAGAGCGAGGGAGGAGCTGTGCGAGGGACCTTCCGGGGCCGAGGCCGGGGCCGTGGCAGGGGCCGTGGCCGGGGCAGAGGTGATCACTGTATGTGTGGTCTTGTGGTAGTAGGGAGAGAACAGAGCATGTGCCAAAGTGTGCAGGCCTCTGTGTGTGTGAGATCTGGGGGTCCAGGGTGGGCCGGGGAGAGGGCATGACGCTGTAGGGATACAGGGGAATATTGTGGCTGGTCATCCCAGCTGGTAACTTGAGCTTCTTTTATTAAAAGCAAATTATTCTTACTAGTGTTTTAATACAGGGAAATGTCTTTCTGCTACTCGGGCCAAGCGCTTCCACCTGTTTTCTGCCCCTTGCAGTACCCCTGCTTGCAGGACCTGAAGCATGCTGATGCTTGTGTAGGCTTTATGTCCTGTTGAGAGCCAAGCAGAAGTCATGGCTTGGATGCGAAAGAGCATCTGCATTGGCGTTTGACAGGGCAGTGCTGTGCTAAACCCAGGCACAGCTTCGCTGTAGGGCCTTTGTGTGTCACCTGGGCTGCTCAGCTCTCCTGGGTAAGAGGGCTCCCGGCCTCTCTGTGGCTTGGTGTGTTAAAGCTTTACTGGGATCCCTTCTGCAGCAGGGGCTGAGAGCAGGAGGAGGGTGGATGTGGGCGAGTGATGTGCCATTGTGGGCTGCCATAGGGGCCATGGGAACAGTGCAGAAGGAGCTGTTTGGGCAGGAGTCTGGCCCCGTCCGGCCATGCAGCCCGTCTAGCAGGTCCCAGGGGCTCTGTGCTGACCCTTGCTGGTGTCCCACAGGGCACTTTGACTACCAGTATGGCTACCGGAAATTTGAGGGCTCGGATGGCTCCCGCACCCAGAAGTACGCTAGCAACATCACTTACTACTTCGACAACATCAGCAGCGCCGAGCTTTACAGCGTGGACCAGGAATTACTCAAAGACTACATCAAGCGGCAGATGTAAGCACTACCTCTTCTCCTTGTCTGAGTGTTGCTCGTTGGTGGGATGTTCACAGATGCCATCCCCAGAGGCTGCATAGCTAATCCCGTGGGTAGGGATAGAGCCGAGGTGTGTTGGCTCTGTGCCATCAGCTTATAGCACCAGCTTGCCCCAAGTCTGGGCTCCCCACGCTGTCTGTCTTCAGCTTTGCAGTAGCAGAAGTGCGTGTGTGGGGTTATTTCCTTGGGGGTGCCTAGAGGAAGGTGGCTTGGAGCTGCCTCTCACTGATGTGTTTGTCCATACAGAGAATATTACTTCAGTGTGGACAACCTGGAGCGAGACTTCTTCCTGCGTCGCAAGATGGACTCGGACGGCTTCCTTCCCATCACCCTGATCGCCAGCTTCCACCGGGTGCAGGCGCTGACCACAGACATCAGCCTCATCATCAAGGTGAGGGCAAGGAAGGATTAACTTCCCTTCTTGTTCTTCTTGCCGCTCCTGTCTGAGGCTTGTTTTCTAGATGGGCTGCGGGCGAGATGCAAGTGGAGCCTTCCCTTGTCTTTGACTTGTTCCCTCTTCCTCTTGGCCCTCCTGGGGAGGAAGGGCTGGGGCTGAGCCACTCACTGTGCTGAAGCAGGGCCCTCAGTTAACTGGGTATCACTTGGTTCCAGGCTCTGAAGGACAGCAAGGTGGTGGAAATCGTGGATGAGAAGATCAGGAGAAAAGAGCAGCCAGAAAAATGGGCTCTCCCTGGCCCTCCAATGGCAGACTACACGCAGACGGACTTTTCGCAGTTCATCAACTGCCCTGAGTTTGTGCCCCGGCAGAGCTTCCAGAAGGAGACAGGTGAACGCTTGGGGAATGTGGAGGGAGATGTGGGATGCGGAGGGAGAACTGAGGCTCTGAGTCAGGAGTGTTCCCTAGGGCAGGGCTCTGCCATTTGCTCTTTGCTTGGTGGTGGGAGCTGGTGTGGGCTCCATCCTCAGAGCCCCAGATGCTGCTGCTGTACACGGGGAAACATGAGAGGCTGAGTCTGTGGCTTTTCTCTGGGGGGGGCTGAAGACATTCAGGGAGGGTCAGTCCTGCTGGAAGTCTCTTGGCTGTGCCTGGAAATCCTCTACTGCTGCTGGGCAGAGCAGGAGACACTCACGAACCCAGCTTTTTCCATAATGGGTGAGGAGGTCCTGGGCATAAATGGGGCAGCATGTATGGAGCTGTAAACAGAGTGCTGGGGGAGGGTCTGCTGTCCTTCATGGGCGGCTCTCTGCTCTTGTCCCCCCATCCCATGGGGGCTGGCAGCAGCCCAGGGCTGGGCCCGAGAGGCCAAGTGGAGGATCTTCTCGGTACTGTTGTAGGAGTTAGTTTTGGCAGGAGAAGATCTGTTCTCACTGGCTGCAGACTCTTGGGAAGGTTTCCCTGACAGCAACAGAGCACAAACTTTAGGACTTTGTGTGTCTGGGAAACTGTCACCTACGGAGCTCTGTGGCCACCACCAGCATCACAGCCTTAACTGGAGACTTTTTTTCCTTTATTTTCTCTCCTCTCCCTCGAGCACTTATGGGTGATGTGCTGGTAAGCCTTGGCCACTGGATGCTAGCTAGTACCACAAGCTGTGCCATGCTGCCAAAATAACTCCCTCTTTGGTCTGGTACTTCAAGTACTCAAGCCCTCAGGCTCCCTCCCTCCCTCTAAAGCATCTTGTGGCTCTTGTTGGCTTTAGAGTCTGCTCCTGGCTCTCCACGTCCCTCCAGCCCAGTCCCCACCAAAACGGAGGAGGTCAGTAACCTGAAGACTATGCCCAAGGGCCTGTCCACAAGTCTGCCAGACCTGGATTCAGAGACGTGGATTGAAGTGAAGAAGAGACCTCGGCCCTCCCCAGCCAGGCCCAAGGTGGGTAGTGATGTAGGAGCTCTCAGGGTGGGGATCTCCCAGTTAATTGTCTGGATGACATGAACCATAAGTAGGCGGGCATCAGATCAGATAGGGTCTGCTGGTCACAGGAGTGATGTCCTGGTCTCTCCTGGCCCCATCTGACCCCCTTAAGAGCTGTTCCTCAGTGGTGTAAATAACGTGTTCTCCCCAGATGGGCAGCTTCTGGCTGCAGTAAGGAAACAAAGGGCAATAGTTTGGTCTCCAAGCAGTAGGCTTGTGTTGCTGTGCAGCCTTTACCCTGTGTCACCTTTGCCCCCCTACCTGTAGAAACCAGAGGAGTCAAAGACACTGCAGCAGCAAAAGCAAAAGGACCAAGATGAACCCGAAGAGCTAGACTTCCTCTTTGATGAGGAGATGGAGCAGATGGATGGCCGCAAGAACACTTTCACTGATTGGTCAGATGAAGATTCGGATTACGAGATTGATGATCGGGACGTGAACAAGATTCTCATCGTGACGCAGACACCTCCTTACCTGCGCCGGCATCCTGGTGGGGACCGGACTGGCAATCACACATCCAGGGCTAAAATGAGCTCAGAGCTGGCTAAGGTGATCAACGATGGGCTGTACTACTATGAGCAGGACCTGTGGACAGAGCAGTTTGAGCCAGAGTATTCGCAGATCAAGGTGAGAGTAGCTGATCCAAGGAAGGGAGTGCACGGGGGGCCTCGTGGTGTGGTGGAAAGGGCAGTACAGCAAGTTACAGCCCACTCATGGGGTGGAGCTGAACTGGAGTTAGTCCTCTTGCAGAGCCTGGGATTTCTAACTCCCAGTGTCATGCTCTGCTGCATCAGGGATAAACACAGCTCTGTAACGTGGCGTTAAGGCTGCAGCCAGGTAAACAAAGTACCAGTAATGAGGTGACCTAGAACATGGAGCCCATTACTTTGCTGTCTGCCAGGGTCTTGGCAGGCAGTGCCAGATCTGTGGGGAGAACTGGGTGTCTCTGCACTGTCCATAGTGCCCAGTGCTCCATGGCACGGTCCCTTGGAGACTGCACTTACTGGGGACAGGTTCATAGATGGCTAGGCTGCACTGGACCTGTGCTCTTCTCCATTTTAGTGCCGGTTTGCATAGACCAGGGCTTTTTATAGAAATCCCATCTGCTGCTTTGGAACGTTTGAGTCCCAGCTTGGTGACTCTCACAGTCAGGGACTTGACTAGACTCGTTCAGCAATGGAAGTTATTTTGGCTGCAAGGTGGGGTGGCCTGTTGGAGCTACCAGCTGGGCTCAGTGTTCCCATGTCTGGTGCCTGGCACACTGCTAAAGCAGTGCCACTCTGGAGCGGCAGAAGCTGAAGGTGTGGGGAGAGAGGTGGCAGAGGGTCGGTGTGCTGGGGTTATGGGTTCCTGGAGCATTGTGCCCCACTCCCAGTGTGGCTGTGAGAATGCAAGGAGGAGGTTCTAGGGAGGCAAGAAGGTGGCAGGGGCAATGGGGTCCTGGCCAAGCACATGTTACAAAGCTTGCTTTGAACCTTTCTGCACCGGTGCTGACCTGGGTGAGTAAAAGCCTGAAAGAAGCAAGCAACCGTTAGTGGAGCTGCCTGTTAGGATCCCTGAAAGCTTGGGAGCAGCAGGTGGCTCAGATCTGGCCCATGCAGTGCCCGGTTCTGTCTGCTGCGTCTCCCCTTCCTACCTCTGCACGGCAGGTCACCCTTCTGGGCACCCAGATGCCATGGCTGCACTTGGTGCCCAGCGTTGTGGCTGTTGCACAAGTAGAGTGGTAGTCATGATAAGCTGATGGGATGAGGGGAGAAGAGGGCAATTTGTTGCTTCATCACCTTCCTCTTCCAATGCAGCAAGAGGTGGAGAACTTCAAGAAGGTGAATATGATCAGCAGGGAGCAGTTTGACACCCTGACCCCAGAGCCCCCTGTGGATCCAAATCAGGAAGTCCCTCCTGGTCCCCCCAGGTTCCAGCAAGGTAAGAGATGGGAGGGCATGAATGGGTGGAACTGAATTTGTTTCTGTTTCTCCTGATGAGAGATCCTTGGAGGTTGGGTAACAGCTAGGGAGAAGGAATTGGGGCCACAGGTGCAGTTTATCTTTCCCAGAGCAATGCCTTTCTCCCAGCTTTATATTTTTGGGCTCTAGAAGAGGAGGCCCAAAAGCAGAGGTGTCCCAATTGAGCGAGGAAGCCTTGGCAGACTTTGTAGCTCCCCTTGATGTGACTTTCCTCTTGGACCCTCTCTTGAGTACCTGGAAGCAGCTGCCTGTTGGACCTTCCTTGTTTGGCTGCACATGGCACCTGGTGCTGTGTCCTTCTCTTGGGGATGTGGGGTTTGTCGCTGCTGTTAGCCACGAGAAATTAGATACCTTGTGCGATCCCTGAAAGCTCAGTCCTTAGATCTGCTGCTAGGTTTTGGGTTGTCTGGCCAAGCTGGTGACGTGTTGTCACCATTTGAAGCTGTTTGTCTCGGAGAGCTGGGATGTGTCCCTGCGTTCCTGCCCCTGCTGCTTCCCATCGGCCAGATGGATGTCCCTTGACCATAGTGCTGCTCTCATGCTCAGAGCACAGCTTGACCTGGGGTGGGGGCTTTTCTCTCTGCAGTACCTACAGACGCTTTGGCTAACAAGTTGTTTGGAGTCCCCGAGCCTTCAACCATTGCCCGGTCTTTGCCTACGACTGTACCAGAGTCGCCCAACTACCGCAATGCCAGGACCCCCCGGACCCCTCGCACGCCTCAGCTGAAGGACCCAACACAGACGCCCCGGTTCTACCCAGTGGTGAAAGAGGGCAGGACGATAGATGCCAAGGTGGGACCAGGGCTGGGGTGTGGGACGGGAGCTGGGGTTTCCCAGCGGGGTCTGGGGAGGGAGTGCGTGCATCCCTGATGCACCATGTCTTGCAGACTCCGCGCAAGAGGAAGACGAGGCACAGTTCGAACCCCCCGATGGAGTGCCATGTGGGCTGGGTGATGGACTCTCGGGAGCACAGGCCCCGAACTGCCTCCATCAGGTACTTGAGGTCACAGAGGAGCCAGAAATGGGGAGGGGATCAAGTGTGGGAAGGAAGGGGAGAGGCAGCATCTGGCCTTGCAGGGGACGTCTCCTGTTAGGTGGCTGCAGACGGGACTGGGACCCAGCTTGCCCCTCCTGGAAGAAGCTAAGGAAAGTCTGCAGCCTTGGAATAAAAAGATGAGACTGTTGGAAACATTGGTTCCCTTCCTAGTAGGATACCCCGTGGCTCAGGTCCCAAACCCAGAGTAGACGGTTACAGGGAGGCGGTGGGACCACCAGACAAGTGCTGTGGGGTGTGTGACCGCTCTGCTGTCAGCTGAGTGATGCCAAGGAAGGGTCTTGACAGGAGTCTCTCACACTCAGCTCCAGCCCTTCGGAGGGGACCCCGGCTGTCGGAAGCTACGGCTGCACCCCGCAGTCCCTGCCCAAGTTCCAGCATCCTTCACATGAGCTTCTCAAGGAGAATGGCTTCACGCAACATGTCTACCACAAGTACCGTCGGCGCTGCCTTAATGGTAGGGACGCCTGCGCTGTGGGGTGTGGGGCAGGGTGTCTGTGTCCGCTGTGTCGTGGGGCAGGGTACGGCCACAGAGCATGCACACGGAGATAAACAGGGTCCCACAACCTTGCTGGTAGCTGACGTTTCCCCACGGTTTGTGGCAAGCGTGGGCTGTAGCTCGGGGTGTCCAGCACTGGGGCTGGGTGCAGTCACAGTGCCGCAGAGCCCTCTGCAAGAGCTGGCTCCATGGGAAAGGATCTGCCTGGTCATCACCCTTTCTTCCTGAAACAGAGCGGAAGCGGCTGGGCATTGGTCAGTCCCAGGAGATGAACACGCTTTTCCGGTTCTGGTCCTTCTTCCTCCGAGATCACTTCAACAAGAAAATGTATGAGGAGTTCAAGCAACTGGCTGTGGAGGACGGGAAGGAGGGGTACAGGTAGGAGAGGAGGGGCAGAGCGGCTTTTCCTGGGAGAGAAGCGAGGGAAGAAGTATTCGGCCCTTTGCAGGGCTCACAGCAAAACAAAGCAGCATCTCTGCCTTGCTCAGGGGCAGGGCTTGGATTGCCCTTGGTCACCTCCTGCTGCTGGTGCAGAGCAGGGCTTTTGCCTCAAGAGCCTCTGTCCAGGTGTTTCATGTGCCAGTGCCTGAGCACCATGTGCTGCTCCATTCCCAGGTACGGTCTGGAGTGCCTTTTCAGATACTACAGCTACGGGCTGGAGAAGAAATTCCGGCCAGACATCTTTAAGGACTTCCAAGAAGAGACCATCAAGGATTACGAGGCTGGTAAGTGCCTCCTTTTGCCTCCCCTGCTGGGGTTGTAGCTGGGGATGTAGCTCAGCTGCGTGGCTGCCCCTGGGCCTCTTCTCATGCCTTTGGGGAAGCCCTGTAATGCCGTACATCAACGTGTGTGGTGGGGACCGGCGGGGCGTCCTGCTGCTTGCTTCATGGGAGAGGGTTGAATGGATGTTCACTGCCCTGAAGACTTCGGGGGGGGGGGGGGGGGGGGGGGGTGTGGAGGAGGGCAATGGGAGGCTGTAGCTCTACCAAAAACATTTCTCTAGAGGCACTGGTTCCTCTAGGATTTCTCAAGACCCTGCAGCGGCCGAGCCTTGTCACCACTAGGTCAGGCGAGGCTGGGGACATCCCCTTCAGGAGGGCTGCCCGTTACCAACGTAGGGGGCTTCCCTCCAGGTTTTCCATCTTGCCTTGGTTGTGCCTACTAGTGGGACAGGAGGGCTCATGGGATGAGTGGTGGAGAAGCTTGGAGGAAAGTGTTCTGATGTCTGGTTTGACTTTTGTCCTGCTGACATCTGGTTTGGTTTTCTTCTCCTCCAGGACAGCTCTATGGGCTGGAAAAGTTCTGGGCCTTCTTAAAATATTCCAAAGCCAAAAATCTGGACATTAACAGCAAACTGCAAGAATACCTCAGCAAGTTCAAGCGCCTCGAGGACTTCCGAGTGGATGTGAGTAGACATAATGCCCGCGCCATGCTGATGGCCCCTGCAAACGCCCCTCTGCCCCCTCCGAGGACGTTTTGGGGACCGGTCCCCAAGCAGTGCCAGGCAGGGGGAGTCAGCGACACCTAGTGTCAGGCCCTGTCATTGCAGCCGGGCCAGGAACAACCGGCAGGGTTTGAATATTGCAAACCCACTTCGGAGCAGCTCTCTGGGGAACTGGATGAGCCCATCTTCCCTGATGAGCGGCGGAGGAGAGTGAGCCTTGATGGTTTGAGGGGAGCCAGCGTTGTGTGGAGCTTCAGCTCCTTGACTGTGCCCCTTGTCTTGGAAGGAGGTGCCTAGGAGCAAGTTGTCGCTATTGTGCTTGGCTGGGAGTCAGTCTGTCTTTCTGGCAGCGGTGGTTTGGAGAGGAGGACAGCTGTGTGCTTGTGGTTGAGGATGTGTGTTTTTATGGGTCAGGGAGAAAAGTTGCAACTAGAGGTGCGCAGGCAGGCTGTTCCCTGATCCAGGAGAAGGGCATCTGCATTTGCAGCAGGTTGTGCTGATACTGGTGTGTTTTTTCTTCCAGCCACCCATGGGGGAGGAAGGTGGACACAAGAGATACCCTACAACGTCAGGAGATGGCAGGAAGCGCTACCCATCCCAGTCTTCCAGCAAAACAGTCAGCCAGTGCCCACCCAGCCAAGCCCACGCCTCACCCAGCCAGCCTGCACAAGAGGATGCCAAAAACCTGAGCCAGCAATCCCCCGCCCTGTCGGCTGCAGAATCGCAGACAGTGGGGAAGTAGAGAGGCTGCAGCATCTGCTTCCTGCCGGGGGACGGGGTGGGTTGGTGGGAGACTGGCTTGGAGAAGGGGAGATGTGAGGGGGTGGGACAGGAAGGAAGCTGGAAGGTGGGTGCCCAGGAATAGGCTGCTTGGGAGAAACTTCAACGCACATGATTTTTTTTCTCTTGTGGCTGGAAAGCAAAGACGATTGCATTTAAAACACCATTTTGCTATTACAACCCTGACCAGAGCCAGACCCACTCCCAGCAGGCCCATCCTTTGCTTTCCCTTCCCTCCCCTCCTGTGCACACACTCATGTCTTAGTGTCTTTAAAAAAAAAAAAAGTGTTCTGGCTGGGTTGGAAAGGGGAGATTTTTTTATTATTATATATATATATCAAGTTTTAAATTATTGCTAGAGGTTTGTCTGGATTTACCAAAACAAGTCTGCTCTGTGCGGCCCCAACGACTCCCCTCTGTGTCCCCCCTCGGATCGCAGGGCAGCCCGCTCAGGAAGCTCAGAGGAGTGAGGTTCCCCGATGGGGGACCGAAGCCACAGCGTGTCGCAGTGCTGCAGAGCCTCTGATCTCCACGACCTGGCTGACTTCTCCCATTCCACGTGTGGCGGTTCCTCTCCGACACCAACCGCCGTGACAGGAGCATCGCCCTGTTTGTCCTCCTGATCCCTCCTCCCCGACGCCTTCACCTCCGACCTTCCCGAGGGTCTGGCTCTCCTTCCGCCCGCCTCTCCCTTCCATCACGGACAATTTGGAAGTCAACCAAAGGACCTTTGCCAAGGATAGGCTTGTTCTAACTCCTTCCTGCGAGGATGGCTGGTGGGAAGCTGGCAGGCACCTGGACTCAAGCCTGCATGGACGATGCACCCGCTGCTCCAGGAATGCCCATCGCATGCAAAGACAGGACTTTGCCAAAGGAGGGTTTCTCTTCCTTTTCCCTTGGAAAAATGAAATGACAACAACAAAAACAAACACAAACCCCTCTAAAAGGAATGAAAAAAACAAAACAAAACACTTTAAAAAGACACCATCTCCCTTTGCTTTCTTCCTTGGAAATACTATTGAAGAAAAAAAAACAAAAAAACAAAAACAAAAAAACAAACAAAAAACCCAAAAAACCACACAAAAAAAAGTTGCCTTATGGTAGAGCTGGACCGGGAGGCTTGCTAGCTTCCTGCACCCTGGGGCACACTGGGCTCTTGGTCCCCCCCCACCCCCTCAGCCCGGAGACTCCTCATGGCATTGCTGCCGAGCTGATCTTCCCTGCGGCCTTTCCTCTGACCCCGCAGCTCACTCGGATGCTTCCCCGCATCGTGGAGACCCGCTACCAGCCCTGGTTCTTGCGGGGGAAGGTGCCCAGGGCGGTCAAATCCAAGACTTGTGCTCATGAGTAAAGCCGCTATGTTGTGTATATAGCATTGTAGCATCTTCCCGCGACAGCGACTTGTACGTGCTTATGGCCTCGCTCAGCCGCCCCGTGCCCTCTCCAGGCAGGCTGGGGCAGGAGGTGGGTCTGCTCCAGCCCGCACCTTCAGCGTGGTCAGGGGGTGAGCGGGGAGGTCTGTCACAGCAGCTGTGGAGGGACTGACTGGTCCTTGCTGCGAGCAGGTAGGAGGGCTGGTGTCTCCCTGGTGCCACCGTAATGCTGTAGCCTGAAGAAGGAGCAACGCAGCCCCAGGGAACTCGTGTCTTGCAGCCTTTACCGGCCCAGGGCTGCTGCTGGGACTTGTGCTGTGCGTGAGCAGGAGCCCTGCCTGGCAAAGGAGGGCTCTCACCCCAGTTTCTTGTGCATTGTGTCTTGGCAGGCGGCTGCGTGGTCTCCTCCTTAGGGAAGTGTCCCTGTGCATCTCCAAGAGCTGAGATAACACCGTGCTGCTCCTCGCTTGGCTGAGGCAAGGAGGTGGCTGCAGAGCTGCTGTGGCATTTACTTGGTTCCTTTGCCCAGCACCGAGTGGGCTTGGGCAGGCAGACCGTCCCCAGGCTCCGGAGCCGCATTCCCTCCCAGCGGGCATGTGTCAGAGGGGTGAGATCGGCTCCTGGGGTCCAGAAGTAGCACTGGAAAGCAGTGTTCCTGCCATGAGGGTAGAAGCTCCTTTTCAGCAGAGCCGCTTACCTTGCTGTCACCGTGCTCCATCTCCTGGGACGGGAAGCTTGCTTTGCAGCCGGCTGGGCTGTGGCTCGGGCGCTCTGTCCTTGTGAGCTGCAAAGCGTGCTCCTGCGCGTCGTGTGGGGCGGGCACTGCAGCGGGCTGTTCATAATGCAGCTAATTGCGTTGCGCTCTCTGCAAAATCTTAAGCCGGTAACAAACAGCATTTTCCCAAAGTATCCAGTTATTGATCCAGAGGGCTGTCTTAGAGCTGGAGGATGGAGTCATCTTTCCAGGGCTGTCCCTGTGTGGCTGCAGGGCTGGTGGCTGAGAGCAGCCAGGAGCTGAGAGTGGAGATGGAGTGGGGTGAGCTTGGGCAAGCTGCCCATCAGCAGCGGCTGTGGGCGTTCACAGAACCCTGGCTGAAGTCAGTCGCCTTCCCAAACCGACGCTGCGTTGAAGATGCTGCTGGGGTGGGGGGGGGGGGGGTGGGCTGGGGAGGTGGGCTGGTCCGTGTGGAGCAGCTTGGTGAACTGCTGCTAGAATTGAAAGCACAGCTGGGTTTGAGTGAGGCTGGGTAGCTGCTACTTTGCTGTTTCCTGGTGGTGTGATCCTGCCCTGGTCCGTCCGCCCCTGCCACATCCCCCTGCAGCTCCGTACCGCTCATGGGCCCGATTCGGCACGCCAGCCTGAGTCTGTGGCTTGCTCCGTTACAGCAGCAGCGCTCTGGGGTTGCGGGGTGGTAACTGGGCAGGGCAGGCAAGTAACACTTGTACAGTGCTGCGGCCGTGACTGTTATTTCTGGATTTCCCCCCCCCCCTCCCCTTGTGAACTGGAGTCAGATCCCTGAGGTTATGGATGCGGCCGGGTTTGCCCCTGATTTGGGAAGAAGGAGCCTCGGAGGCTGGAGATGAGATATGGGAGATGTGTTGCTGGTTGTTTGCAAGTGGAAACGGGTCTGGATGTTTTGTGGCTGGTCCTTACTGCTGCGTCCCAGTGCTTCTCTCATCGTCCCAGTGCTCCTCTCATCGGTGCGTGTTCTCTTTTGAAGCAGTTGTCTGCATTTTAGCAACAGGCGAAATAGGAAACGAGGAGCAGCAAGCTCCTGCTGCGGAGTTGTTGCTTGTGGAGCGGACTGTGGAATTGCTTGGGTGGTAGAAGAGGTAAAAAATTTCCAAGAGAATTTCCCAAAATCTAAGTTGATCTTAATTTTGTAATTTCTGAGGCTGAGACTCCAGTCTTGGCATGGAGGAGTGTTGTTCCCCGCCCCCCCCCCCCCCCCCCATCTGCTGAGTCAGTGGTTTGTCACAACAGTGTGGCTGAGGGCCCCGTGAGAACCCCTCGTTTCCCAGGGGAAGGTGGATCCGAAGCGCGGTCCTGCTGCCCTCCACGTTTGCGGACCGTATGCCTTGTTTTACTCTATGTCAGACAGCAGCCTAGCCAGGGAGCAAAGACAGATGTGAAACCAGCTGTTGGTTGCTCCCTCACCTCCCTGCGGGATGCAGGGGATGCGGGGCAGGGCGCTGCCCTCACGGTGCGGGGGGCAGGGAGCTCCGCGGGGCCGAGGTTACGGGGCAGCATCCTGCACCCCGGTGCTGCGCGGTGGCCGTGGCAAGGCGGGGGGTGCAGAGCGTGCGGTCTGTGCCAGGCTGGGGGGCAGCTCTGCAGGGGCACCTGACCTTGCTGCGTGCAGAAGGCATCGCATCGCGCACGGTTCGCACCGCTGCTGGGCGAAGGGACAGCTGTCCAAAGCGGGATTTTGCTTTGGAGAAGGCTCTTTCCCTTCTGCTGAGGAAGGAGTTTGGCCTTGCTTTTAGTTTGGATGCTTCACCACGATCACGTTTTTGTGCGTGTTTTTTTTTTTTTTTTTTTTTTTTTTTAATTTTCGTGGGCTGAGGGGTTGGGCACGCGTACTGCTGGGAACGCTGAGCCATCCCGCAGCTCTCGAGAGCTGCGTGGTGCTGGCTCCCAGCCCTCGGGAGCTCTGGGGGCTCTCAGCAAGGCTGGGGGAGGCCATAGGCCTGCAGGCAGAGCGGGGGGCGCGCTCCCCAACTCACCCCTCTTGGGACAGCCCAGGCTGCTGCAGCCCCGGGCTCCTTGCCGAGGTCAGCCCACCTTTGGGATGCAGGTGGGTGCAGCGGGTACGGAGCTCTGGCGTGGGGTCAGGAGTGGAGGTAGAAGGTGTGTTTCGGAGGCAGCTGCTTTGCTTTGCCATGCTCATTTGGGGGGGGAAAAATATTAAAACTAATAATCCTGCTGTTCCGATCGCCTGTCTGTTGCTCTTCCTGCTGCCCCCCTTGCACCCCCAATGGCGGCTTGTCGCTGTAGCCCTTGGGGTCCCTCGAGTTTCGGCAACTGCTCGTCTTGCTGGGGACTGGTCGACTGTACTGTAAAAAACGATGTGTTAACCTCGGTACCCTGCCACGTGTCTGTACACGTTCCACATGGCAGTGCAGAGGGGGCCTTCTAGCTGTTAATGCCTTTCTAGTTATTTTATCAAAAGGAAGGAAAAAAAAAAAAAAAAGGAAAACTGTAAATGTAGCAAGCTGTGTTTGCAAATGCTTATTTTCTCCTGTCTCCTGAGACTGGTTATGTCACTTTGTCACTGTTTGAAATGGATGCTAGGCTCTTTTTAAGGGAGGGTTGCTACACTTGGTGTTAAATGCCTCACTGACTTCTCTCTCTTTTTTTTTTTTTTTTTTTTTAAGTTTCCAATACAGGTAATAGTTGAATGACAACTTTTTTTTTTTTTTTTTAAGATAGTGTTCATCTCAGTGGCATGGAGTGGGTGGCTGGAGGGCAGCATTTCAATGAGTAGTTTACAGTTTCACTTTCTGCAGACACTTGAACATAGGACCGATGTATCTGTGACAAGCACATCCCCTTGGTGGGAAGCCCCGAGGAGCGGAGGGGACGTGCAGAGCGTGCTCGGGTCAGCCCCGGGGTCCCTGCGCTGTCCCCTGTGGCTCGCTCTCCAGCCATCAGCTCTGCACGGGGCTGGCTCGTGCCGGTGGTACCCCCCCCCAGGAGGGTCCCCCGAGCCTCCCTGGTGCAGCCCCACTCCCCCTCCTCCTCTCCCAGCCTGTCCCGGTCCCGTTGGGGTTGGAAGCCTTTGGATCTGTGGCTCAGAAACCCCCAGTAAGCCACGCGGCCAGGGTTGGCCCTCTGCTCGCTTGCCAGGAGCAAAAGGGGTGATGGTTCGATGTGCTGGCCCTTCTCCAAACCCTGTGTGTCCCAACCTCAGCCTTCTGTTTCCCAAAACTAGAAAGTGTGTGCAACCTTCTTCAGCTGCATTTATCGTAGAGACAAACTTAAAATGACTCATCACAGACCATGTATCACTTGGGAGGAAAATCTTGTTAATATGGCCCACTGTACATGATCCATCTTCTGTCGATAGTACATAATCTTTGACTCATGTGCTAGGATCATCATCACATATAAAAGGAAAAGAGAAAAATGTAAAATACTTGAATGAGAGCTTGTATTATAACATTAATATTATTCAGAGTATCTGCTTTCTAGGCTGATGTGATTCATTATTCTAGTAATGCTTTAGTCCTTTGTAATTTGTGGTAATTATGCTTTTTCCTTTTTAATACAAAAAAAATGTATAAAAATAAAAACTTCAAAAGACAATGCAGCCTGGGTTTTCTGTTCTGCTGACTTGCCCTCCCCAAGGGGACATGAACGGGTTGGGCTCATCGCTGTGCGGTCGCAGGGGCTGAAGGAGGGTGGGAGAAGAGCTGGTTCCTCGGGTGGAGCTTCCTCGGAGGACACGGCCTAGCAATGGTGAGACGTGTCATTTTTGTCCCAGGCCCCCAGATAGGATCGATCAGTCGTGTAGGTACTTACGGACACACATAAAGGTATGGATGCTATGCTCTTTTGGGCCCTTTCTTACAGGGTTTCACTGGTGTCCACGCAACTCAGGACAGCCGGGACTCTTCTTCCCTTGGGAAGTCTCTTTCTGCAGTTGTGCAGACACTTCACACACGTTGTGCGTTTCACAACAACTTCACGTTGTGCAGTTCTGGTTTGTGACCCCTCTTGGCGTGTGGGGAGCAAGATGGAGCTCAGCAGGAGGAAGTGATGGACCAGGGCTTCTGCCATGTAGCACATCAGCCCCCAGCTCTCCTGTCCCACGATGGGGAAACTGGCTTCACGTTTGCAGCTGTTAGTTTGTGGAGTGGCGATGTAGGCCGTGATGGCCCTTGGTCAGACCAGGATGAAGAAAAACTTGGGGGGAGTCAGGCCTCTGTTGCGTGTTTCCAAAACTCTGGCCCCACTGACTTTCCATGGGGTTGCATCTCGTATCCCAGGTGTTCAAAGTCTCAGAAAAGTAGTGGGTTTAATACTATTACATGTAGTTACAGTGATCTTGCTGGTATTTCTGCAGAATGCTGCTCAAAGAGTGAAAACTGAAGTGCAAAAACCTTAACTCCCCAAAGCCATGTGGCCCAGAACATATCTGGCTTAAGTGCAGGCAGCTAGAACAAGGAACGGTGCAAGTAATTAAGAAAAAAAAACCACTAAATGTGGTTTTAAAATAGCTTTCTGGAGCAGTTCTTTTTTTTTCTGCCTTAGGTAGAAAATAGTGGCAGCAAAAGTGCAGTCATTTCAAGTCGCATGTTTTAAGTTCAGCTTCAGGTTTTCTTACGTGTGAACAATAACTTGTTTCCCAATTAAAATACTATTTGGCATAAATCATTGTCTCTTGCTCTGCTAGTCACGGGGCTCTGCGGCACCCTGCAGGCTGCTGGGTTGGTTCACTCTGCCCTGGGTGCCTCGGGGATGCTCTCTGAGAGCGGCGTGAGGCTGAGGAGGACCCTGTGTCTCTGGTAGGCTTTGGTCTGTTTGAACACTGTGTCTGTGCCATGCAGATAATCCAACACTCCCAGGACTCCATAGCACTGGTTGAACCTGGAAACCAGAGAATAAACATCACTGGAAGTTACTGCGGTTACCTTGCTCTTGGTATTTCCATCTCCTTTCAGAGCCCTAATGAGCCGTCCACAGGATTCCTGCTACGGTGCTGGGCCCCTTGCAGCCGCATCGGCCGTTTCTGCAGGAGGCAAACTGGTGGGAGCAGCGTGCCTGGATCTAGGGCGCACCTGGGGAATGGGAACAGCTCCTCCGGTGCTGTGTAGGTATCCCTGAACAACCTGCCGAACCTCTGCCCTCTCCAGTATAGGAGGTGGCTGGGAATCTCTGCCGGGAAGGGTTAATTGGGATTGATTGGGCAAAGTGTTACCTGAAAACGTTACTAATGCCAGTGTGTTGAGAGGGACAGAGAAAAAAGCTCCCTGCGGATTTATTTCAGCTGTGTGACTTGCCCTTGCTCTGTCTTCCTTCTAGCCCACGTGCTGTGTCCTGAACTTCTAGGCAGAGCCTTGCAGAGAGCAGGCTCTGACCCTGTGCTTGTGCTGGGGAAGTCCAGGAATACCCGTTACTGCAGGCACCGTGTGCTTTCTGCGTGCTTTCCTCCTCCATCATCTTTGGAAACTCGAAATGCCCAGCCCCGCTTCGGTGTTGGTGCTTTGGAGAAAGTTTCTGCGTCAGCTGGTGGAGGAGGGGGGGTGTCAGTGAGGTGCCTGCCAGCTGCGTGGGCAGTGGGCTCTGCCCTCTGAAACCCCGACGGCTGTTTTAACTGCTTTGAGAACCAGCATTCAGCCTGCTGCCGGGCTGCTCCGCTCGTGTGCGAGTTACTGAAACGCTCTCGAGCCTCAGGAAGGGCGGGAGGGGAGTGGGGAGCTGAGCGGTGCCCAGACATACTTGAGGTGGTGGAAGTCGTGGAACTCTGGCGACGGTAGGAAGGGCAGGTGGTAGCCGCAGTGCGAAATGCTTGTTGTTATGAGAGCAAGGGAGAACCATGCTGCGATTGAAACGATATGGGACCCCATCACCATCGGGCCAGTCATGACGGGCAGCGTGTTGGAGAGCTAGAAATGAGAGGCAAAGTCAGCCTCATTAACGGGTCCGCAACAAGCAGCCTCTCCTCTAGAAGCTGAATTCTTTCACCTGGGTGATGCATCATAGCATCGTATTAGTTTTGTACAAACAGCATAAAGGGCAGATCCGTCCGCAAACACCTTGCTAAAATTACATAATCATCAAAGAAATAATTACAAAAATTACTAAAATTACATAATCGTCAAAGGAATAATTACAACTACGGCAAAACACTGTCACAGCCCAAGCTCCCTACACTTGTAGTAGGAGTCAGATGTGAGATCAAACCAGGGGTGTGAGAGCAGCATGATTGCAGTAAATCACCCTGGAGTCAGAAGTAGGAATTTCAGTTTCACCTTGGAGTAATGCAGAAGCTGCTCTTGGGAAACCCGGCTGTAAAAGGGCATGGCCCGTGGACATGTGCAGTCAAAGGCAGCGATGTGATGATCCCGCCTGCATCACTTCATTGTGTCCTACTGGTGGCACAAACAGCTGTCGCTGCCCAGACCAAGCTGACAGCACCAGCTAGGCTCAGTTGGGCTTACATAAAAAGTTATCCTGCTGCCCAAAGACTGTCAGTTAGGGACACTCACAGAGCTGGTGTGGCAGCCCAGGACTATTGTTAACAGGAGAAAGTGCCTATAAGTGGAATCTTCTGAAGGTGGGATGTGTTTTCGTGAGAAATCTCAGCTGAAGCAGTGCTGGGAGATGCTCCTGAAAACACTGATCCCAGCCGCGAGCATGAAAATCATAACAGAATTCTGAGTCCATGCAGTAACCTGGACTGTGTAAGTGTCACATCTTGTGCTGAAAGCACCGTCTGTGCTACTAGCCCTCTCTGTGCTCAAGGAATCGCCATGCAGTTGGTTCCTTATCTGTTGGAGGCACTTGCATCTGGGCTCTTAAAGCTAGTGGAGTGCAGTATGAACAGGTACTGTGACCCTTCTACAGCCAGGCTTCTTGGCAAAGCAGCTTAGCTTCCTCTGCCTAAGAAAGAAGCGTCCAAGGAACATTTACTTCTCTTCTCTTACGACTCCTCCTCATCCCACGGTAATCACACTCCGTGCAGAAACTGGGAGGTGACCACATGAGAACCCACTTACTATGTGTTCTACTGGGTGAGCATAAATGGAGACCACACCGATGGGGGCTGTCCACTCGTGGTGCTTCTTGTGAATGTGCTTATACAGGACCGGGAGGTGAACGAGCCTAAGCAGAGAAACCAGAGAAAGGCAAGTTTTGAGCTCTGCAAGAAAGGAACACAGAATTTCTGCTGGGGACTTGCTCATGTCTCCTCTTTAACTTAAAGATTTCAGAGCAGCTGGGAATAAGAGCGTAGGACTCCTGGCTTCCCTCGCTCTCTCTTTGGTATTGATCCCTCTTACAATTGATGTGTCCACTGGCTGATGTTAAACTTAAATCCAGATAAATTCCATACATCAAAATCCCTGAATGACTCATTTGCTCAGACGTGGGAGAGTACTGCTTAGGGGAAGACTCGCTTTATATTCTCACTGTTTTGACTTTTCCCACTGGCAACTATTAGAGTCAGAATTTTATGTTCTGTGGGTGCTTTGTAAGAAATGGCTTTTTACAGGTTTTTTTTTTTTTTGAGTGCATTTGTCCAGAAGGGAAACCTACATACTTCTGAGATTGCTGTGCTTGCTTCTGCACAACCTTTTGCAGGTTTTTTTTCTTCCTTGCTTTAGTTTTTTCCTCTAATGTTGGTGTCAGTGCTTAGAACGCCTGCGGTGTCAGCTGCCAGGCCCCGTTTCATAGGTGCTGTACAAGCGAATGTGAGATCAGTCACTGACCTCTTGAGCTTTTTTCTTTCAGGACAGTCAGTCTTGTTCATCTCTTTTCAAAGAATGCTGGGCCACAGCTTTTGTGTAAAGCTACCTGGGTTTTTTCTTCCTTTGCTTCTAAGCTGCTCCACCTTCGTAATTTTACCCATTTTTGCTTACTGTAGTTACTGACAGCACCAAAGCCTCATGTTGTAAGGGTGGAGTTCAGGACCTGGAAGTCTTCCCTTATAAATACAAGACTGGTGGAACAGCGGGGACCGGGACCATTGCTGTTGCAGGAGAAGGGTACAAGCTTAAAGGCATGGAGGAAAACCACGGAGTCCTGTTCCTGTGCTCCACTCACCTGTGTGTATAATAGAAGAGAACTTCCTCTATTAAGGTAAAGATGCCTAGCTCCATAAGAAACCAGTGGAAGGTGGGTAATTCCTTGTTGAAGGTGCTGCCCCACCATTTCATGACGTAGAACATGGGCACAAGCATGGGCAAGGAGATAAAGAACTGATTACACAGCGCTGTGTAGATGGCTTGGCGCAATTTCTTTGTGTCCACCTGCAAAAGAGAAGTCAGGACGTGAGGCTAATTCAGAAGCAACGCAGCCTTGAGTCGGACGGATAAAAAGCTTTCAGATTTGTAGGCAGTTTCCATATTAGTTTTGGGATCAACTTTCTAACAAGCAGCCCAGCCAGATCTGATCAGTAGCCTAATTACAAGAACCGCCTTCCTCTCCGCAATGGATATACAGGACTCAGCTTGACTTCCCTTGAACCCTACCTGGTTGCAAGACAAAAGCCTAACAGGTTCTTCTCCCTGCTCCTAGCCTAAGGAGACTGCAGGAAGTGTTTAGCCAGCAGAAGAGGCAGAGTGGGAAATACTTACAGGATCATTCTTGCCCAGCTGAATGCGATAGCGAGTAATGAAAGTTGGCTTTCCTGTTACATCAGCCACCATAAGGATTCCATTGAAGCACCAGAAAGCAAGGCAAGGCACCAACGCAGCCCCTGTGGCGTGAGGAAAAGGCAGAGATATGTGAATGAATGGAGAGCTATGGCTAAATCAGAAACAAAATACGGTGGCATAGTATCCAGAGGATCTTGCTGGGACCCAGGTGTGCCAGGTGCGTATCCTCTGCCCTGAGATGCTTTAGAATGGAATATGGGCAAGTTCTGACATCCAGGTAAGACCTTGGGAATGGGGAAGAGGTTAGAGTAGACAAATGTCTCCTAGGTTGAAATGTGCCACAACTGAGGCTAAGAAAGGGCTTTTCTGGATGGCTGGGGCATCTCTTGTCATGGGTGGTTTTTTGTAAATACAAGCAGGATATGGTTGAGTTGATCCCTGGGACCTTGCAAAGTCTCTACAGGCTGTTCGCCAGCTGTTAATCACAGACAGAGAAGAGTTTTATAGGTGCTATGGCAAGAGTAAAATTCACTATTTTAACTTTAATTTTCATTAATGGGTTTTACTCATTCAGCTCTCACTGAGCCAAGTGTTTTCACAGGAAAACCATTTCAGCTTTTCAAAGGCAGCTCAGGTGTCCCACATCAGCTGGGGCTGGCTTTGAAGCCTACACATGCTTTTTCTGTGGGAGGGTGAGTGAGTTTGGGAAGGCATGTCCATGTCCTACTATTAGATGTAATACACGGATTGTTCCTCCTACAGCACAGAGTTGTTAAAACTCACCAAGGAAGAAGATTGTCCGCTCCTTTCCCTCACACAGGTAGTAGAACTTCAGCCATGTTGTCTGCCAGAAACGGCCTAAAGTGTCCCAGGTATTCTGTGCATACCTGTGGGAATAAGTGTTCTTGGTTGCCCATCTTTTCATCATCCACTTTTTCCTCTCTCCATCCACAGAAAAGTGTTTGAACAATGGGGCTTGAGGAAAAAATCTTACCCAGAAACAGAGTTCGCCAAGACGGTGAATATGAGCAAGCCCGTACCAAGGACACGGGCAGTGATCTTCACAGCATCCCTGAGCTTCTCCTCCTGTGAGCAAGCAACAAGGGTAAGTACGTCCTGCTGTGTCCTGCACTAGCAGGTTTTGTATTTAAAATGGGTTTTTTTGTTTTTTGCTTCAGAGACTCTCGAAAGAAGGTAACAAAGCTGTTATGGGCTGTTGAGTGTAGCCGAGGGGAGGGAGCCCACCCACATCCGCCTGCCATGCTTACAGAGACCCGAAGTGTCACTGACATGGAATTTCTCTGGAATAACCAAAGGGAGAGAAAGGACCACTGATTTTGCCCCCTTTGGTTTTGTTTGGCATGCTTCTTGCTGCCTGGAGGATTATAACATAAGGAGCTTCTGGATAACTCGCAGCAGTAGCGAAGGAAGACCTGGGGGTAAGGAATGGTGATCCACCTTAACACCTCCCTCGCTCCGTGTTTTTCCCCTCCCAGTTGCTTTCCCCCTGCAGCGGCCAAACTGTTGTGCTTCAGATGATCTGGTTAACAGCTCCAGTTAATCCAGAACCACTCCTCTCAACTTTCCTCTTTGCTTTGAAGACCGATGCTGAAGTCAGGCTCACGTGCCCAGAAGCTTGCCTTTTTTCCCCCAAGTGTAACAGAGGTTTAATACACGATATTACCTTTCCTTGCATAAGTCGCTTTGCTGTGCCTTTAGGCCATCACAGGTACAACTCAGCTCTTAGTACAACTAGTGCAACTTGGCTAGTAGGTGCCAGCTGTATAGGACAACTGCACATTAACAAGGACGTTAAATGCTTCTAAAATATTTTTTAAAAATGTATAATAACATGGTAGCCACTGTTGGAAAACCGCAACAGCTGCTCTTAATGAAAAGTGTAAAGTTCTCTAAACCCCTGCTCTCAGTCACAGAAATGTCACCTACTGAAGAAATACTCTTGGGCAGCTGTGATGTTAGCATTACTCTTTTATCACGGTACGGATTTTAACTATACAAAGCAACTGCAAGACAGTCAGAAAACTACCAGCGAGATGTTTTGATTCCAGGAGTTAGTATATTCAAAAAGCAGTATTCAATATATTTGAGCATTTAAATATTCAAACTCAAGTTTTTTAGCAGATATATATGACCAATGTATAATTAACTATCAGTCTTTTAGAGTAGCCCAAGTTGGAACTGGTTCTGGAGTTCCACAGTCTTAGTTTGGGTTTTCTTGGGTGAATATGTATTATACTTATCTGCAGGACAACTGTTTTAGAAATATCAACGCAATTCTAAAATAATACAGTGTAATAACTGGCTAGCGTCTTGTTCATTACTCTGTCCTTCCTGTTTTTTAACTGTGGTGTTGCGCTGCACAAACAGACTGGAGTAAAAATAGCATGATTCATAGTTGCTGTCCTGCTTGCCTCCCGTCAGAGAGGACAAACAAGAGAGACAGCTCACTAATAAATGTTGAATGCAGGTGTGTTTAAGGTAATGCAATATAGAGGAATCCTCTCTATACAGCTTTTAGCACTAAAAGCTTTAAGATTCTGTAGCAGCTACAGAACATTAAGCATCTCCCAGGACTTGTCAGCAATATTTATCTGTCCCAGGACAGAACTTTGCTCATTAGCACTGAAACTTTCCTTGTTAAATGAAACAACCGTTTCCTCCTATCATTTTTTTTTTTTTTTTTTTTTTTTAAATCAAGTTAGCAACTGGGAAGGAAGTAATTTAAAGGACTCTTGCCCTACAGCTTGGTGTTTGTGAACCCTATAAGTTTATATTAGAAGTAATGTGATCTGTTGCCAGCATTATCACTGGGTGTACTGAACTACAAATGCAAGGCTGGCAAAAAAAAAATAAAATCCCTTCCAGCTTCAGATAGCGCACGCTGGGCTCTGGGCTGCAGAGTTGCTCTCTTAGCAGTTTCGTTCTTCCAATTGCATCCACGTTATGCCTCATGTATGCTGACATGAGATAAGACTTTCTCACTCTTTAGACCCTGAAACACCATCTACATATTCTTTAGAAAAAAGGTTACAAAAGCTACAAAAAGCTTAGAGCTTTTTAACAGAATCATGTAAGTCTTTCTTTCTCTTGGGTTGAAGAACATACCAAAGAAAAACTCTGTTGTCTTACAAGTGTAAGACTTTTTAGTTAGACTAAATAGTATTGCAGATTCTTTAGCATCTTCCAGCTGAAGAACTCAGAGTTTCAAAACCTAGTAACTCCTAATATTCATCAGACACTGTTTATGTCCTGCTTTGAGACAGGACAGAGGGTAGCTAAAGCTTAGCCATTTTAAAAGCCCTTTGGCTAGAAACTGTCTTGTTTTAAGGCTGTGTTTTTATTGCATGTGATGAAATGATTATGTGAATGAATCCCACACAGTGTAATTACGTGAGCTGTGGAAGCAGAAAGTTTACATAGAAAATAAAAAATCTTGTTGATCAAGTCCAAGTGCTAACACCCTGTTCCTCTTCATGCCAACAGCTCCGGCACAGTAGTTTCCAAACCCTGATCTGTGGATTGCTTGAGATCTTGCCCTTGAAGGGCTTGGACAAGCTGGCAGTTTCCTTAAGTGCAGAACAGGGTTGCTGCCTGCAAGGTAAAGAAACTGGGGCACATCTGCTGGGAAACATACTGTCTAGCAGGACCACTTTGAAGGACTGGGTCCGGTTAGGTGGCACAGCTTCTGGTTACAGGGGAGTGTTGTGGTCTCTTGCCACACAAGCAAAGAACACAGGCCCTTCACCGCGTGGTGCCGCAGCTGCAGTCCACTGGAAGGGAAAAATGCTGGGAAAATGTTGCTGTAGTCATAAGAGATGAGCTCCTAGTCGTGCTAAAGTGATCAGAGGATGGATGTATCTGTCACTTCTTTTAGAAGATGATTTGACACATCCAGCCTTCCAAAGCACCTGCAAAATGCTTTGTTTAAAAGATGACTATAAGCCTTTACCTGCTTCTGCTGCTCAGCCATGGTGGAATATCCAGAGTCTCTTTTCATCTGAAATAAGAAGTGACCTAAGTAAATGAACCTTGTACGGCTGGAGTGTGGAAGAACACACTGCTGACTACAACAAATCCCCTCAACTTCAAGTTCGGTTGCAAAACTGTAAAATATTTACTCTCTGTGCTCTGTCCTGTCCTGCTCCCTCCTTCGTGTTGGCCATCAAGCAATGCTGAGCTTTTGAGAAGAAAAACCTCCCGTATTTCCTGGTGAGTTAGTATTTTCCTGGGAGACTAACAGGGATGCAAGAGTAACAAAGAAAAACGGGAGAAAAGGCAAACCCAAAGCTTTTGATTGTGGCACTGTTGTGTTGTGGCACAGCTGCCTCCCTTGATCTGGCCCAGGAATACACTGCACTCAGTAGGAACTCCAGCCCTTCACAGACTGCAAGGAAAAGAGGATATGGGACATGTTCTTCCATTAATGACAACATGCTGTTAAACTAACAAGGATGAAAACAAAAATCTGACTACATCCAAGTGAGTTTGTGCCATGAAGAGTTAACACAGTAGAGCCCCACGAAACCTCCCCTCACAGGGCAGAGGAACAGCTCAAGAACACAGTAAGTGAGAAAATCATCTTTGCTGCAGTGCTGCTATGGTCAATTTGAGTGTTTGAAGTCCTAAATGGACAGATGGCCATCTCATAATAATTCTCCCTGCATTTGGCTCTGGCTTGACTATTTGTTGCTGGGTTTGGTAATAAATAAATAAAAATATATAAAATTAACCCAAGGTTTAAGTAGTTGCTGGAGCTTCACTGCTGTTGGCTATGGAAAGATCTCTATTTCAGGACATGCTGTCCTAAGGATTACTGTGTTGCTCTTTTTATATTGCTGCACTCTTACCATAAATAATAATTAGCAAAAGCTAACAAAACATTCCTTAAGGTTTTCTTGGTTTCATCCCATCTTTAAGAACAAACACGTGAATTACAATATGAAGGCCAGATTACTGTGGATTGCAGAATGTAATCCATTTTGCTTTTCATACTTAGAAGACTATTCAAGCAAACCACGTTACCTACGGTAACAAAGGAAAGCAGAAACAAGGTAAAGGCACCTGTCCAAGGTACATAGAAAAAAAGAGCTGGAAAACTATTAATTAGAAAGATGATATTCTATTACCTTTTCGATGGAGCAAGCCTCTTAGGAGTAGTCCTCTTGCAGTGTTTCGTTTCAGAAAGGAGGAATACACTGCCAAAAAAGAATTCCCCGTATTAACCAGGAGGTTATACTTTGAAAAGCTTGAAATGATAGCTTTCTGGGTACGTTCTTACAAATGCAACTCTGTTTATTTACAGCTGTTACCAGCTCTGTTTCCCTAAGTTGCATGTTAGTATGCAGGTCAAGGGGCACGAGACAGAAAAATTGGACACCACCTTCCTGCTTGGGTTCCTGCTTACTCCTGGACAGAAAAGGACAAGGCCAAGTCCATCAAACTACATACTTTAGTGGAAGAAACTGATGTGAAACAGTTCGGAGAAGGAAAAAAAAAAAAAGGCAAAAAGTGATTTGAAACTTGAAACTGTGAGCCTGAACTCCCAACGCCCTATTTTAACACTAGTGTTGTATGTACTCCTATGGGAAATGCTAAGTTTTGGTATCAGCCTAAAAAGGAAAAAAAAAAAAAAAAAATCAAGTTAACTTTGTCTCCCTTGGCCAAAGAAAGTAAGAGTGAGAGGTGCCCTAAGTTGCTATTGCTTAAAATAAGAATGTGTTAAGGAAGTCACAGTGTTCTCAGACTTCTCGTCTTTCCCCAGATCTAGAGCTCCTTGCTATTAGAATTTGTGAGCTGCTAAAGCCAGTCTATGCAATCTTCTGTATGTTGATTTTTTTCCTCTGATATATCAAGTTTTTCCAACCACAACCTCATTGAAAAAATATAGTTGGATTCCAACATATCTGATGAAGAATACCTATAAGTAGCAACCACAAATAACCTGCTGGCCTGGATAGAACAGCATAAATAACTTGCCACAGGACGATCTGACCTCATCTTAATTTCCAGTGATGCATTTTTATGTTACATAACATGCACTACAGTCCCATCTTGTCACACGGGTCCTCTCAGTGCAGGTATGCCCACTGTCTCCGAGAAAACACTGCTAATGTTTGAAATATGTCAGGCTTGAATAATCCATTCTTTTTTGAGGCTTTGCTCCTTTCCAGCTTTCTTAGCAGGTTGTTTGGAGTCTTGTACAGTTGAGTTTTGAGTATCTGCATGGAAGGAGATGCCACAGCTTCTCTAGGAAATCTGTTCAAGTATTCAACTACTTAATTTCCACCCCCTCCCCTAGTATCTAATCAGATTTTCCCTTGCTGTAACTCGTATCCCTTCCCCTTTGCTGTGCACCTCCCCACTCTGTCTCCTCTACAACCACCCAGTCGGGAGCTGAAACAGCAATATGAAATTATTCTGCTGGGACAGCACAGTAAATAGTGTTGGCCATAGTCTTCTGTGGTTAAAGAGATTATTCTTCTCTGATGACCCTGTGGCAGACAATGTTAGATCTTTGAGAGAGAAGGCATAATAGGGTTATCTCAGCTGCTTGCCGGAAGGCTGATGCTCCGGAATGGTTCCTCCATACAGCAGTGCTGAGTCAAACCCTGCTGAGTCTTTGTATGCAAAGAGCTAGAGCAGAGCACAGCAGAAAGTGTGGCTCTGAGTTTTTAGGAAGAGAAAGAGCCACTGCTTCACTGAGTCTCATATTCTTTGAGTTTAGGAAAGAGGTAAAATTATAATAATTTTAGTAGTACTCCTTTTAAAATAATCAAATTATGATAGAAGTCTCGCTTGGGCAAAGAAACAGTACTGCCATATCTGCTTACCCTCACTCTCCCTAAAATCTCAGTGTACTACCTTTATTAAGTCACATTTACAAGATAAACTTTTACATTATTTACATTAAAAAAATAAATCTACATTTAAAAAATGAAAAAGTTAAATTTTGATGGATTAAGCTTTCCCCAGCATCTCATGACCTACTCTTTTTTTGTTGGATAATGCCTCTTCTGACTCAGAATACACCAAATACTTTAAAAAAGCACTCGCGTAACCACGGCTGTTTCGGCAAACAAGAAAGCCATTCAACTGCTTGGCACTGATCTCATGTTGGCATGTTATACAGCCCCGAATCAACCAGCGAAGATCTCAGCTGTCTGCAGCTATTTCCAAATATGAACTAGAACTGGTGCTGTTTAAAAAAAAAAAAGTTCCTTTTCGGTTATTTCGAAGTAGTTAACACAAAATTGATCCAAACCAAATTTGTAACCCTAAAGTGAAAGCAATTGTTTTTCCAGTCAGTCTCTTGACATTTAAGGGGAAACACACACTAGTCAATAAATAATTCTAATACATTTTATTTATTATTATTTCCATGTACTTCATAATTTGTCCAACAACTGTTCATTAAGTCACAGATCTGTTTCCACTGAATTTTCCACTTCAGGTATCGGAAGAAGCTAGTTTGTCTAAGTCATGTTTTAAAATGCTCAACACAGTCTAAAAGGAAAGAACTACCGTATTTTCTACATTTGTTTTAAAAATTATGTTATTATTTATATCCCATCTCTGCGGTCCCCTTACATTTCGGTTTCCAGACAGTCCCAAACCACACAAGTGCTTCCCCTTGTGTTGTACCCAGGGTTCTATTGCATTGCTTCCTGCTTCTGACACCAGCCCCGTAGCCCTGCTGCTGGCAGGTGCAGCGGAGGAACAGGGTACATCTGCTGTGATGGACGTGCTGCCCACCACAGTTTCTTGGTATTCCTTTTTCTCTCCTGCTTGGATCTTCTGTAGTAGACCTCACTTCACTAGAATCAACAGTTACAGTGGAGAGATAGTGGGAAACAACCGTGCCTGAGAGAAAAAAGGCTATGATTATCCATGAAAGTATAGAAAGGAAAACATAAGAGCTTACCTGGTCACCCAAAAAGTTGCTTATCAGCCACACTGTGTGGACAGACACAGGATTAGATGTTGTGCTTGGTGGATGTCCTACTGTGCCAAGCACTACCCACATCTGAAGGCAACCACAGTGCCTAGGAAAGCTTACAACCATACTTTACACAGACACATGCCATTGCCTTTTAATGATTTCCTCAAAGTTTCTATCGTATCTTTTCAAGCTAGTATACCCCTGAACTCTGGCTGCACATTCTTTGCTCACCTCCTGCTGATGGTAGTCTAGGAGAAGTCCTTTGTGTCTATTCAGAGCCCAGAGTTCAACTCCTCACCTTTCACTACTGCTGTGGAAACTTTATGACGGTTTAGGCAAATGTGACAGGGGTGTGTTTCCAAGCAGGAGCTGGCTGTCCCCTCCCAGACGAGTCATGTGAAGCCAGTGCCATGTCACTGTTAGTACTGGCAGTGTTCCCTGTGTATATGTGCATGCTGTCACTCAGTTCGGGGTTTGGAATACATCTCTGCAGGTAAGAGCTTTTCATCAAGAGTTAATGGCTGTATCTGAGAATAAAAAAGCCACCTACCCCTTTAAAGGTAAGTAGTTTTTATAATGCACTAACTCACGTTTTGAACACAAAATCGCTAATGCCAGTGCAACTCAATGGGTTAAAGGTCTATCTGTTAAAAGCAATAAGGGTTACTATGAGATTTGGCAAAAGACCCCAGCAGTCCAGTTTTCATTGTGTTGTACTAACTCTATGAAGTACACCAACACTATGTTGCTACATAGTGTTCTCAACCAGTTACAGGTATTGATTCCAACTGTAAGGCAAGATACAAATAGGTTAGAATGTGCTTGGGCTTAGTTGTCTTCAAATATGATGTTTACAGACCATAACGTCTGTAATTATGGCATTGCAGAGAGGGAGATGCAATGTGCAGCAGCATTGGTCTTTATTATGCAAATGTGGCCCCAATCTGTTACTTACCTAATGTACAGTGCCCTATTATGAGCTAAGCCCTGAGAACTGAGGATGTTACTTGCCATAACCTTCCAGATTTATATTTCCACCCAAGGAAGAACAAGGAATATGACCTCTGCCTCACGGTTACCCTTGTATGGCCATTCACAGGTAAAGCAACACATGCTCTTTGGTAAGCAACATCTCAAGCCAGCAGCAGCTAGAGCCGCAGAGCGATCTGCAAGCATGAATAATGGTGCTGCCTCGTTGTTTGAGCCTGGTTTCTTGTACCTACTACTACGTCTGTATTTTTATCAATTAACTTTTTTTTTTTCAGGAAGGAGAGTATTCCCAGAACTCCTGTCCCACCCTCATGGTGTTTGTCCTCTTAGTGTGGTAAACATTTGCTGTTCCTTCATTTCAGATTTAAGACTGTGTTACTGTTTTCGTTGACACTTTCTCTTGACTAATCCCAGCTATTCCCTGGTGGGGAAAAAGTTTGTAATTCTTAGCTGTTGCTACTAATTGTTATTTATCATGGCCAGCACACTCACCTAGGAGGAATGCAGCTCCTTCAAACTATTTACTCACGTGCAGAGGAGGAAGAGGAAATTGGCATTTCAAGAGAGGAGTGCCATATGAATGTTGTCCTGAGTCGATATTTATTTGGATTTGAGCTTGCACTGGGAGGACTATCCATCCAATAGCCAAAAGTAGGTGATAAGCCAGTGAATTTCACAAACCTCAGTGTTTCTTTTTAACCGCTGTTCAATCCCGACACGGGTTATCTCTGAAATATTTATACCCAATAGGAACAGACAGCTCAGCATATTAGTCATAAGGATGGAAGCGTAATTTACCTTCTGGTGCAAGTTTGTGTCTAGCGCAGGTTGGCAGTCATCTACAAGTTGCTTCTGTCTGTTAGCTAGCCTGTGCCCTGCACTGGCATCTTCATCACAAACACTCCGAAGTTAGTGCTATCTTTGCTGAGGCATGCACGAAGTCTGATGTCTTCTCAGCAGAAAGACTTTTTGATCAGACACTTCATAAAAATAACTTCTCTTTGTTCACTCGCCACAGGTTTTGTAATAGTCACTGTTTGTTTCGCTGTTTGAAAAAAACATTAGGAGAAAAACTACGAATTATTTTTCAGGATTGTACAAACCCACATTGATAGCTCCTCTAATGCTGAAGAGGAATCTGAACTTTATCGTTAATTCCCTGCGTTCTGAACTATATTTCTAACCATCTGCCAGGGCACACATGCCACCACCCAGTACTGTGGTGGTTTTTGGTAAGCATCTGTGGAGCAATGGAAGGGTTAGGAAAATGTCAACTACAGCCTTGCTGTTATGGTTTAAACGTGTTCAGCCAGCAATAGCTGCATCTTTTAACTCTCAATTCACGTTTTAACATTTCCATAAGTAAGTTTTCTACCATTTGCAGTGCTGTTACTAAGTTCTAAAGGAAATGCACAATGATTTCAACATGGCACGATCCAGGACATGCAGCTCAAGCTGACCAAGGTGAAAATGTTGAGTTTAAAGCCCTTTATTCCACCTCAGGATGTAGTAAGTCTACAAGACAAACTGTTTTTTCACTGTGGTCTTAACAGAACCGCATAGAGGGTTTGAGGACTTTTCAAGGTCCTGCTTTTGAGTGTTGGACCTGGAAGCAAGTTTGGTAACTAACTTCCAAATACAAGAACTATGGGACTTTTCATAAAGAGTGGGGTGCCTTTCCCAGCTATTTTTCATCTTTATTAGCCGTGATCAAAATTAGTCATGATTGAAAAAAAAAATTCTGTTCACCTTGAGCAACATTTCCAGCTCTCACCACCAATGCTCGTAAACATCCCTGAAGAGCGTTTTTTTTAAACTACATGCAAACCATTAAAACATTGTAAGTGCAGTTTATCACAAGTGATTATTTCCTCCAATACACTTTTTATTAGAGTAGCAAGGCACACATATTTTGGTTTCCTGAGAAGATTAATCCTCCCTTTTTCCCTTGGATTTAACATATCTTCAAGCACTGGGTTTGTAAGAAAGAAAAATGGTTGTATTTTATTCTGAACCCTTTAGGAAAAAAAATAATAAATCTAACCTTATATTTACAGAGTGCTGTAATCCAGCCTGCTGTATTTACTTGCTAACAACACTTTCTTGCACAAAATCCCAAACTCAAGTGACCATGGGAAGAAAGGCGATTACTTTTTGCCAATCTAGCATATTGCATAATACATAAATTACGCAACACAAGAGACTGCAGAGCTAAGGCAAAATGGTAACTATCTATCATCTACGAAGATAAACTTTGAATCCAAATAATGTTCAATAATGGGATGTCATAAGATGCTGACAGCACCAAGGTCACTTGATAGAGAGCAGTACTTGGAATAACCTCTTTTCTAAAAGTTACACTTCTGTTGAGGTATGAACATTAAACCTGAGACACTGAACTACGTCTGAACTGTAAAAGGTACCAAGATTTTTTTTTCCAAATACTTTTTATCAAAATGGTAGGCAAGTAGTTAGGATTCAGTGGGAGGAAATACTCCCAAATGGTGGGCAGAAAACAATTCTGCAGCAGCACCAGAACTGCAGGATTTTGTAACAGATGCAACCGCGTCCAGAAGGCTGGCAATCTAACAGAAAGGAAATACTATCTATGCTCAATTATCAGCAGACAAACTTCCAAATAAATTGCATATCTGCTGTCAGCATCAACCAGCAAAGCAAGCATTGGCAGCCACCTTACACAAGAAGTTACATTACGCTGCTTTTCTGGATACAAACTTCTGTTGCTAATGTAATTGAAATAGCATTTCTGGAAGACGAGAAGCCAGCCTAGAAGTCTGCAGACATAGCAGATATATTAACAGTTACTTCTGAACTTCTGCAGGAAGAAGGAGAATTTCCTCAACCGAAGAGTCTTGCTACAGATAACAACCTGTGAGCAACCTGTGCCAGGACAGCAGCGGTTTGTGCTCTTGGCCTCAAAAAACAGCCCCTCGTCCTGCCCCGCTGGGCCGCACAGCCCAGGCCGGTGAGCCTGCGGGGGCCCATGGCGCACGGCAGCCCGGGCCTGAGCGGGCTCTGCAGCGACCCGAGGGCTCTGCTGTGCCCCACTCGCCTCCCGTGAGGGAGGGCCGCCATTTCTTTTAGGGATGCTCAGCCGGGGCCTGGTGCAGCCCCTGCCCCAAGGGACCTGGCGCTGGGGCGGCTCCCCACGCCGCCATGCTGGAAGCCCATCCGAGACCCGGTGGGTGCCTCCGGCCACCCAGCCTCGAGGCTCCCGGTCCCTCTGGGAGAGGAGGGCACCAACTCCCTTATCCCTCACCCCCGCCCGCGGACTTTGGACTCGCCCGCCGCGCCCAGAGCACGGAGCCCGGGCGAGCCCATAAGCCCGCGCTGGGGGTGGGGAAAGACGAGCCACGACGAGGCCAAGGCCTTCGCGCACGCGCGCTGCGGGCCGCCCCACCGCGTGGCGCTCCAGCTCCCCCGCCCGCTCCCTTTCCCCTCCCCTCCGCGGGAGCGCGCGCAGCCGCGGGCCAGGCGCGCGCAGCAACGTACCCCACCGCGCGCCCCGCCGGCTTCTCCCCATCTCTCGCGAGAGCCGAAGCGGCAACCCGGAAGTCTTGCCCCTGGCGGGGGCCGCATCGCGCCTGCGCGGAGGCGAGAGGCCCGGCCCCGGCTTCCGGGCAGGTAGCGTGGGGGCAGGGACGGCGATGGGGAGCGCCGGAGCAGACGAGTCGCGGGGGGGACTGAGGGCTAGAGCGGCCGGGCGGCCCGGCTCCCGCGGCGCGAGCGGCGGGGCCTGGCGGCGCGCAGGCAGGTGCGGGCGGGACGGCCCCGGGTGCTGCGCGGGAGCCCGCGGCGGCGGGGACGGGGGAGGGCGGGGGGCCCTCTGGCTTCCCGGCCGGGATGAGCCACGTCCGGCCAGGCCCCGGCCCCGGCGGGGCGGACGGCGGCGGGGAGGCTGCGGGGGGCAGTGCGGCGCGCGGGCCCGGGGCCCTGAAGCAGCGAGGCCCTGCCGGCGGGCCGAGGGGGGGGGAGGGGCGGCGGTGGGCTGCGGCCCTCCGGCCGGCGCAGGCAGCCCCAGGTAGCCGGTCGCGCAGGGCCCGGCCGGTGCGTGCGGCGCTTGAGCCCCGGCTGCGGGCCCGGGAGCGGTTTGCCCGCGGTGCGGCGGGAGCGGTAAACAAGCGGTGAGGTACCGTGGGTGCTGCGCCGCCGGGGCTGCTGTCAGTGTGGGCTGAAATGCATCACCCGAGCGTTTCCTGAGTTACCTCAGAGAGGCTCACGCCTGTAAATGTAGCCTGTGAAGCATTCTGTTACTGTTTTTAAAAACTATCGCAACAGTTCCATATTAAGTGCGAGGATTCCCTGCTTGTACATCTTATGCCCAAAGTTTCAGAGCTTATGCCTGGAGAAGAGGAAAGATAGGGAGAATGACAGTTTTCATAAATAACTGGACTATTAATTGCACATCCCCTCTTGCAACCCGAAAAGATGCTCTAGATTTTCTTCTCATCCAGCATGTTTGCAGGAAGTGATAAAAACAAGAAAAAACTCGATGTGAACTTTAAACGGGCTAGTTGAAGGTGAAAATGGAAGTGGGACGTGACTCCCAACAGAGCGTTCATTCTTATATGTCAGTCTTTCTCTGTATAAAGCATTATTTATTTGTTTAATGCAGCACATTGGTAAGACCGCATAGCTTGCAGTTCTGCGCTGTCATCTGAATTCAACATCAGCTGTCATCGCTCTGGTCCCTGCAAGATGCCAGCAGCCCTTGCAGAGAACAGCCAGGTTATCTGTGAAGTATGGGCGAACAATCTGGAAGAAGAGATGAGGAAAATTCGAGAGATTGTTCTAAGTTACAGCTACATTGCAATGGTAAATATCTTATACTTGACCTAATTGCCTTAGTCAAGGGATTTTATTGGGTCGAGGAGTAAGCTGATGCTTGAGTGAGAAATTACTTTCCCCATTCCCAGTCAAACTGATCTGGAAGTTAAGTGGTGAAAAAATAGAAAGCTGTTCAGTAGACTCTTTCCAGAATTTAATACAAGTATGTTGAGTATGGATTGAATGAAGGATGGGGAAGAGAGGGACCACCTTAAAAACCTGAATTAATTTAACATTTAGCTACTTATAACGTATGAGTTTGTGCAACAGGAAAATGAAACTGATTAGATGTACAGTTGGGTTTAAATTTTTAGTTTTCCATCAGTGTATTTGTCCTTTGAATGTCTTTCTCCATTTGGTTATGGAAGATGCCATGGTCCTGCAGGACAAAAGGCCTGCAAATGACAACTAGTCAGCTAGGCTGCCTCCTTTTTAGTGAGGTCAGATGTTGATTCTTAGAGAAGGAAAGTACTCTGGTTGTAGGTATGACAGTGTGTTCAGAAAGCTTTGTTTAAGAAGACCAGAATTTCCCCCAAGTGGGAGGAATCTCTTCCTGCTCGTAGAAGTCTGCATTTGCTAGGCAGGAGCCAGTTACAGAAATAACTGGTTTTTGTTAGGATACTGTAAGTTACGCCAAGTCTGCTTAGGAACACTAAACTTTAAAGTATGAAAAGTCCTTAATAAAATTGTGCCATAAAAACACATGCCCCTGTAGAGCGTGGGGTATTTCAGTGTAAAATGCAGTTGTGTAACTGAATATGATTTTTTTTTTTTGTTACCATATATCAATGGGAAATGATCTTTCTTGCTTCTCTTTCTTTGATCTCACTGAAAGTGTGCTTATGTTCAGTTTTAGTGGCTGTGCTGTAAGTGTGGACGCAAAGATCTTGGGCAAGGGAGAATTTTTTTCAGATACACAGCACTGCATCCTTCATGGAAGTTATGTGACCTAATCAGAGTAAAAATAGTATGGAAGTTTGGGTTTTAGCAAAGATAGCACACTATCGCTAGCCAAGTAAAATGTTTTTCATCTAATAGATAGTTGCTGTGTTGTTAAGGTCTGTTTTGATTGGCAGTGGTTTTCGTTAATGTAGGCGTTGGCTATTCCTCAAAAATGGTGAAGGTTATCACTATCTCTGGACTATTGAATGAAGATGGTCAGAGTGCTAAGTTTAACTTGTATTTAGAATGTGAAAGAACACTGATTAAATAAATAATTAAAGTCCACTTTAGTAGATTTAGGGAAAATGAGTTAGTCCTTTGAGAGAGAGATGTTTAGTTTGTACAGTAGTGCGTACCGGATGACTTTGTAACAGTTTTGTTTTGGACTAAAACAAAACTGCAAGAAGGGATACCTGTAATAAACGAATGCAAGTTAACAAATTGTGTAGTTTTTTTTTAGTATCTGACTTGTAGCAGTTTAAAAGTTGCATGAATAGGGAAAACGAGAGGAAAGAAAAAAGTGATTTTTACAGAGCAATTCACAGAATGAAGTGCCAAGATCTGCAAGTGTGGAACTGAATAGGCTTCTGATAAAGTAAGTGGTGAAATAAGATTTTTCCCTTCTCTCTTAGGACACAGAGTTTCCTGGAGTTGTTGTAAGGCCAATTGGTGAATTCCGCAGTTCCATAGACTATCAATACCAGCTCCTTCGGTGTAACGTCGATCTTCTGAAAATTATCCAGCTGGGCCTGACTTTCACAAATGAGAAAGGAGAATATCCTTCTGGCATCAACACCTGGCAGTTCAACTTTAAATTCAACCTTACGTGAGTCTTTTGAATAATCACCTATTCCCTGTGAAGTGATGCTTTCCTTTGGCAGATGCAGGTGTCCATATGTTGGTTCTGAGTGATAAAAATTTAGATTCTAACACAGATTATGTGGGAACCTCTTTTGGCATGACAGGAATTTGCAGTGTTTCTGGAAGTCAAAGCTATGCTAAAATCCTGTCCTTAATACTCTTTCTTTCATAAATAGCCTATCCCCAGTAATTTTATGTGCCTTAATTTTTTTTTCTGGAACAATAGTCAGAAACTTTATGTTTTATATATAAAAATCCATCTCTTTCTGCTAAAAATAAATGGATGTACTGTTTTCAGCAAAAAGGAAAATGCCTGTTCACAAATCCATGCTAAAATATAAACTGTGTAATTGTCACACCTGTTCAGGAGAATGAATCTTGTTAAATGGAGTGTGGCAGTTCCTGTTTCCTCCATGCTGTAACACCCTGGGTTACTGTTGAAACAGGTATTATCCCTTCCCCTGTAATTGTAAAGAGAACTCAGCATAATTACCACTACAGCTGCCTGGAAATAAAGAGAGGGTTTATCTGGCGAAACCACACATTTATAGGAAATCCATCACTATTCTTATGGGACTTTATTGGAAAACGTTACAAAAGTATATAGCTAGTATGTGCAGGTCATACAGTTCTTGAACCCAAAAGCTGCAATATTTACTCCCACAAATTTGTGAGCCTCTTGAAAGTACCAAAATCAGAGTGAAGTGGTCATAAATTTTGCTTTGTGTTATGTTCTTCCCACTCCCACCTCGCCTCTCAAATGAAACAAACTACAGAAATCAGGTTCCTGCTCAGCTCTCCACCAAGCATATCATCACTCATCCCTGTCCTTCCATAGTCAAGTATTATGCAATTTTGTTTACTCCCAGAGATGGAACTGGAGGAGATGATGATATGGTGGTGTGTGCTGTGAAGTGAGAAAGAAAAATGTAGACAGGAATGATGCTTGGTGCTTTGGAGTTGTATGTCTTCTTGTCTGGGAGAGCTCCCCTTTTCTTTGTGCTCTCATCTGTGGTGTTGCAGAAGTGATGTTTTTCAAAACATCATTCAGTTATATGGAGGTAGGATCTTTGGAATTTGCACTACCAACAGAATTACTAACTAGCTATGATTGCAGAATAGCTTGTGTTGGATGTAGGAGGCTGCAGTAGTGGTATTAAAATTTGAATTTTCTAGAGAGAGAAATGTGGAACCCAGAGATAGCCTATTGGTCACTCCAATTTTTGAAATACAGTGTGGGGAGAATTTTTCTGAAATGAGCCTTGACTTGGTAGCATAGCACCTTGAGTGCAAAAGCTGTTTTTCTCCTTCAGGGAGGACATGTACTCTCAGGATTCCATAGACCTCCTTGCCAGCTCTGGGCTGCAGTTCCAGAAGCATGAAGAAGAAGGGATTGATACCCTACACTTTGCAGAATTGCTTATGACATCTGGGGTCGTCCTTAGTGACAGTGTGAAGTGGCTGTCCTTCCACAGGTAGGTCTGACATGGTCACTGATGCTGTGAAATGAGAAGTCTTTCTGACTGAAATACTGTGCTTTTGTCCATGGAGACTGACACATTTGAAGGAGAAGAATTAGCAGCTCTACAGTTCTTAAAATAAGTTTAAAGATACGAAGGCCAAGTTTAAGAAGTAAGGACACTGGGCACTTCATTTTCTACTAACTAGTTGGCTACATGATCCAAGATCATGATCCAAGATCACTGTGGTCTCAATTTTGTGTGTGCGTTGCTGGCAAGTCCTTTTGCTGTTACAAGTCTTCCTCTCTGGTGGGAGTTACTAAGTTGAAATATGATTTCTACACTTAGTAACTTGTGTGCGTTGTGAAATAAGGTTTTTGTTCCGTCCTTAAAATGTTGGTGTTTACGTAGAGGAAGAAATTAGTTGTCTGTCTTGTAGCCTCTGGTCCTTGGTATCAGCAGGTAAAAGGACTTGAGGAAGGAGGTGCTCACAACAGATACTTACAAGGTGTCCTGCTTTTCTGTATTGCCTATAGCTACAGAAACTTGCAGTCTTGGGAAGAAAAGCATGTTCTTCCCAAAGGCTTAGCTGTTCTGTAAGAGGTTAGTGGAGGCACCCAGACAACATTCAAAAGTCCAACATTGACACAGGTGATCAGGATGAATTCTGGTTCTAATCCAGAGAAATTTTACAAACATCAGAAAATGTTTTGAAATCTACGACATATAAAACTCTTGTGAAAAATGAGATATTGGTACCGACTGAGTACAGGTGTTGCCTGCTTATCTGGTTTCTGTATGTTTTTGGTTTTCAGTGGTTATGACTTTGGCTACATGGTCAAATTGTTGACAGATTCCAGGTTACCTGAAGAGGAACATGAATTTTTCCATATTTTGAACCTTTTCTTCCCATCTATCTATGATGTAAAGTACTTAATGAAGAGCTGCAAAAACCTCAAGGTACTTCTGTCTCCCCAGCAAGCAAATGATGGGTGGGCATTGACACTGTAAATGTACAGT
Source organism: Falco naumanni (assembly GCF_017639655.2). Classification (NCBI taxonomy): domain Eukaryota; kingdom Metazoa; phylum Chordata; class Aves; order Falconiformes; family Falconidae; genus Falco; species Falco naumanni. The sequence continues at coordinate 8,183,310 of NC_054061.1, forward strand.
AGCCAAGTGACAGAATTGCTGCAACTATCAAGTCTTAATTAAAACTGGAACGTGTATATAAGCCAGTAGTCACACATAAAGCACGTATGACTAAGTCTGTATTTAATAGATACTGCCTCCCCAGTTTTAGACTTATCAATATGTATATTATATAGGCGACATTACCATAACCTTCCGTTTGTGCATCAGTAATTTCAGAGGCCAATTATAATTCAGCATGCTTATCTTCGCTATGCAAGGTGGAGTTCTTACATGAACTACTACATGACTTGATTAACTGGTTGACATGCAGAGGGTTGAAAGTCATTTATCTACTGCATCACAGCCTTGTTCAAGGCAGGGGAGGGAAAGGTCCAGCATTTGTAACCTATGAATGTACCCCCAGTCATCTCTAGTACCTGCAGCAGGAAAGCAAGGTACTAAACCTGAGAAGAGTATTTACACATTCTTGAACAGTATTTATTACTATGTTTAACTCACAGCTGGTGTGTGTGTGTACTGCTAGAATCTGCATGGATTCATCGTAGCCAGTGTTTGTCCTCACGTTTTGGGGAAGTGTGGCAATTCTGGTAAGAGATGAATCTTCCAAAGTAAGATCTGTTCTGTTCCCATGGTAGGGTGGCCTTCAAGAAGTGGCAGATCAGCTGGATTTGCAGCGAATTGGACGACAACACCAGGCAGGATCGGACTCTCTTCTCACAGGAATGGCGTTCTTCAGAATGAAAGAGGTACCGCGGTATTCTTTATGGTTCTTCTTTCTCCAGTTCCTATCCATAAATGTCAACACACAATGTGGGTGGGGTTTTTTTGTTTGTTTGTTTTGAGCCTTGTGACCCTCATACTTTGAACTGTCAATAATAGTTATTGTTGATACTGGCACAGACTTCCGTTTACTCCTCTTCCATGTGCTTATTTTGATTTGTACACTGCATCTTAGAGGTGTCTGACTTCAGATGTGCTGTTTAATTGACATTGGGTGCTTTCTGATGTAAAGACACAGTTAAAAAATACCTTTTTTTTTTTTTAATCTGCAGTTGTTTTTTGAGGATACAATTGATGATGCAAAGTATTGTGGGCGGCTGTATGGTCTTGGCACAGGAGTGGCTCAGAAACAAAATGAAGATGTGGACTCAGCCCAAGAGAAAATGAGCATTTTGGCTATTATCAACAACATGCAGCCATGATAAGTGGTACCCCTCAGCAGAACATGGTTACCATATTGGCAGCTGCTGTCCTCAACCATTTTCCCCAATAGTGTCTCAAACACAAGGCATCTACAGTATACAGCCTGCAGAAGGCCTGCAGTTTTGCTGAAGAGCTGCATCTTCATTTGAAACCCAGAAGTTGACTGAATTCCTAATGCCAGCATTTGTGGTTTGCCATTTTTTTAATACCAAGGGCAAAAAACATAACCTACTATGTATACCTCTGGTTTTTTTCCTTCTTTATACTGTACAGAATCCACAAGGAAGACTTAACAGTAGAATATTCAGTAGAGCTAAGGGTCTGGATATCCAGTGAAAATGGACACAGACATGCACAACAATTTGAAAATTGTGCTTTATACAGCTTATTTTAAAACTTCTGCATGTTGTGAGGGTGACTGCTTCACCTCATGTTTGCTTATTTTATCTTTGTGTAGTCTGAAACTTGCTCCCTTTGATCACTGCAGAGGTTTGGGAACGGATGACATTAAAAATGATCCTTGCAGCTAAAAATACTCAGAGATTTGCTTTAACAACAGTGGGACTGGATAATATTGGAGCTGATTTGATCAGTTCTCCATAGTTTCTAATCCTGTGTGGTACAGGTTTAACCCAAACTGAGCCTCAGCTTAGTTCTTACGGGTATTAAGAAACTGTTCTGGCTTAAGAGGCCTAAAACTTCACCTTTGATAGGGGGTTGGACCAATACTGACTTTGGTTTTCTTCAACTTAACCTACAAATTTTATTCTTCTTGCAACACAAGTAGTTCAGCAGATGGATAAGTATTTGTTCCTCTTCTTCCCCATACTCCTCCAGCCCCTGATTCTGCTATATGCTTAACAACAGCCAAAACAGCTGTTTCTCAATTATAAACATCTAAGAAGTTATTAGATGGAAGAACAACTTGGGATTCTGACTTTTTTAAAAATGAGCTATTGTATAGTATTTTTTTTCAACAGTTCTGTAATGACATTTCTTAAAAAAAACCCCAACAAACAAATGCAAACCAAAAAAAACAACCCAACCCCTTTTGGACATGGCAGACTTTAAATTTTAAGACTTTGTCTTGCATTTTAAACAAGCTTAAACAATCCATTATTAGAAGTTGAGGTTTAGAGCTGGTATTTAAAATGCTTGTAAATACGATTTGTTCTTAATTTTTGTAAAATAAATTTTTTTTTAAACGAGGCCTTGTTTTGGATTTTCCATCAAGCATTAAAATTCTTGAAGTTCAGGCTTTGGAATCTGAATTTGAGCGATACACAATGAAAGATGCTCAAGTTCTTTTCTTCTTTTACCATTTATGATGTGCTACTGGGGTATTTCTTAGCAAAATCCGCTTTTCATAGAATCATTTAGGTTAGAAGCGTAGGGGGGCCCTTTGGTTAAGCACTAGCTCCCCCTCCTGGTTTTCAAGTATTTTGTACAATCGTAGCAAGTGGCAACAGTTCACTACATTTAACACACCTACAGAAGGATCTTTTAGTATAACCCATCTTTTCACCTACTGCTCTTAAATGTTTTTCTGAGGCTTTACTCAGCTTGGAGTGGGAAGTCTATCAGTATCAAGGCTGCATCTTGGCTAGAAGAATCTGGAACAGCTGTTAATCTAAAAAAATCCATCCCTCCTACTTTTTTTTCTTAAAACAATCTTTATTGTAAAAAGCATTTGTTCAACCGTGGATGTTACCAAAAGCAGGGACTTTTCTTGACCTGGAGAAATCCCTTATCTATTGCTAGTCAAGCTGGAAACCTTGCCCTCCTTTTTATGTTGTACAGGTGGCTTTGTAACACAGCTAAGTTGTAGCACACACTTGTTTTATCTAGTTTATGTAACACATTTAACAGACCCCCCCCCCCAACAGGCTTATTTTCAATGCATTTCCTGTTAATTGACACAGATTTCTTACATCATTTAAATGCCAATTCACAGTAGTAGAAGACTTTATTTAAAGGAGGGAAAATAAACTCGCAATGCTTTTAAGAACAATACTGGCTTAAGGGTCAGTTTGCTTACAGAAACCATTGTTATTCCTGAGGGCAGCTACTATTCCTCCTCTGCTGCTCACAACTGTTCCTCTTACAGGTAAATAGCACGAGCTTTCAGCAGCATAACTTCCAACAAATAATAAAAAAAAAAGACTCTACAAAACTCCTGTATAGTGTTCAAGCCCGCAACGCATTGCTTTTCAATTTTCTAACACTTATCTCCTTAAGTAGTAGCAGTTGATGATCCCAAGTGAGTCTGTATATAAATTTTTGTAGTTTTATCCAAAATAACCATGGCCATCAAAACAAGCCTTCACTTGAAGAAAGAACAGCCTTGGTGTTAAGTAACTGTAGGCAGCTCAAGGAGATGGTTTGGTCTCAAAATGTCATGTCAAGAACCTCCTGGTAGCCTTTTTGTAAATGTCAGCAGTACCGTGTTTCCTAAGGAAGTCCAGTGCCTGCACACGTAGCTCAGGAGGGCACTGCGATCCGGTGTGAAGGAGTACCAGGCAGCACTCCAGCACGTCGGGGAAGGGGAAGACCTGCAAAAAAAGGAACGTAAGGTGATGTCTACTCTTTCAGTTATAATTTTCAACTACAACATACTTGGGCAGCCAGCTCTCTAAAGACACTGCTTTATAGTAGTATCTTTGGAACAGACAGTCATGAGTCAGATATGTTTTCGCCTTTTCTTCCAGTACATTAGCTCATGCTTAACCAGGTTTGCCCCCTCTTGCACAATCACCGTGATTGCCATAGACTACAGAACAGAGGGGATGAGACAGCCTAGAAAACAATTTTTTTCAAACATGTGATGCGTAGTTTCTACAGTTCCTAAGGTCTCAAGAGGATGGTGCCAGACTTTTCACTGGTGCCCAGTAAAAGGACAAGGGGCAACGGGCACAAACCGAAGCACAAGAAGTTCCATCTGAATTATGAGGGAAGACTTCCTTCCTCTGAGGGTGACAGCACCGGAACAAGCTCCCCAGAGAGGCTGTGGAGCCCTCTCTGGAGATACTCAAAATGTGATCCTGTGCAACCTGCTCTAGATGAACCTGCTTTAGCAGAAGGTTGGGCTTGCTGACCTGCAGAGGTCCCTTCCAACCCTGACCATTCTGTGATTTTATACCTTAAATTTCTGATTTTACTGTTTATCTTTGTATACACAATTCTAAACAGCAAAGAATTACTTTTAAAATGCATGGGAGAGATTCATCTCCCATTGAATTCTCCTATGCAGGAGCTTTACCTACACTTTCCAAGTGCATGGAGAAAGTTATGCTGGAAAGAAAAATACCAGCCTGATGCCCTGTGTCTGTTCTCTCTCAAAATTGCCACAAGATCACAACGTAAAGTCACTGTTCCTCGCTTGTGTATGAAAGGGATTCTATGATGTGGCTGCCCTTACAAAAAGACTGTCTTTTTAAAAAAACACAATGCCTCTTCTGAAAGCTTACCTTTAAATTGTCTGGAAATTCTGCTAGTTTCTGCTTCGCTTTTAGAAGCTGCTTGGTTAGCTCAGGGAGTGTAATTGGTTGCTTTACTTCATCTTTACTGTCAAGAAAAGAGCAGGTGTCATGAGTAACTGTTTGGCTTAAATGATGGCATAGCTTCCTTCCTGTGCAGGGAGCACAGGAGAGAGCGGGACAGGTGTTCTATGCTTTAGCTCCTTCTTGCCAAAGTCCCAAATAATTGCTCAACAAAGAGACAGACCTCTTAGGTCCTTTTCATTATCCTCCCCTTTTCAAGCTGCCCCGTTTATTCACTGCAAGAACACACCTTGTGTTTCACAAAGTTATTCAGCTGTAGGAAGTTTATGCACATGGTAGACAGGTGTATTTTGAAGTGTCCCTGGGGTGACAAGCTTGAGATTAGAGGCAATGTGAGTGAAACAAGAAATTTGCTGCAAACATACACAAAAAAAGTAACACTTTTCAATCAATTCATTTATGTTCTAAGGCTTACCAATTCAACTGGGTGCTGTCAGAGCATGGTTTGTCTGACTCCGTCTCTGAACTCTGCTGCAGGTTGCTTTCCTGGGTGTTTCCATTTGTGTTTTCCTGGAGATTGTTCCTCTGCTGCTGATGCTGGCAGATCATATCTGCTAAAATCTGCTGGACCTCAGCTATATCTCTCTGGGTATTCTGTAAAGCAGCGATCTCTTCTGAAAGAAGCACTTTGCAGCCATTCAGCTTTGACTGTATGTCTACCAAATCAACCGAGCTAGTTTTTGAGTCACTTTCCGTCTCACACCTGTGAACTTCAGTTGTATTCTGGAGGTTTTCATCCGTCTCAACCACCGTTTGATCAGGAGTTTCTTCAGGGGAGGAGTGACCTGAAATGCAGCTCTTCTCAGGAACTGTCTGCTCACTGGGACACAGCACAGGATCCAAACCAGCCTTCTGGATCACAAGGGAGTCATTGGATAGATTCCACCACAGGTCATACAGCAGTCCATAAGCCACAAAGCCCTCTAAACTTCTGCAAGCATCCACGCTCTGAGAATTTGTGCTGTCCAGTTTGTGTCTCAGGTTATCACAGCCTAATAACGAAGAAAGGATTACAAATAGTTTATAGAGCTTTCAAAGAAAAAGACCAGATCTGGTAAATGAACAGCTATCCTGGAGACCCAAACCAGAGATTTACTTAAATGCCAGCAGAGTGGTGCAGGAAGCAGGAAAGAAGAGGCAGACACCTCTGGCATCTTTTTAAACACAATACTCTGTTCTAGCTAGCATGGCATTGCACGTCCTCATCATCTACAGCAAACTTCCTTGGCCGCAAGCTGTATGTGAAGATATTCACATGATCAAAAGCTGCAAAATACTCTGCATACTCTAAAAGAGAATGAAGGGAAGGGCAGGTTGGAATGATATACGAGATGAAAACAGCTTTCCAACATCCCCATCTCCCTTAAAGGACAGAATTTGTTCAGTTTCCAACATCACACACACCAACTGACACTGCTGAGCTTCATTCCACAGTGGGGAATTCTGATCACCCAACAGCCAGACTGCACGGGTTTCCACATATATGTGCATGTCTTGCTCCTTCCAAACATTATTATGCCCAGTAATATTAACGGACACAAGGTGTGTCACATCTGTTAGTGCCAGGAGATACACAAGAAGAGACTTACCTTCAGGAAGGATGATACTGCAGATCTCTTGCATCAGAGTGAAATTACCAGCATCATAACTGCGGGTCACAGCTCCAAGAATACTTTTCACTGCCTCATTCCAGGTAGCAGTATGATAGCTCAGGGCAGCAAGGGTCAGGTCATGGGAGATATGGAAAAGCACCTACAGGAAGCACCAGAGAGCACAATTAATAGTTTTACTACAAAGTACGAGCTTGTGATCATTGCGGAAGAGCCCAGAGACAAAGCAATTTTAACTATAATGCAATTTACATGGCTTCCTTCACTCTAGGAGACAGAAGTAATGTAGAAGTGCTCCAACTGTAAAATCAGCAGCTGTGCTTGCATGTGTCCTGCTAAACAGATGACAAGAAGGAGCGTGCCAAAGGTCATTGACTCACTGCAGTCAGAGGGGAGAGCTGCAAGAGCACTAGTCTATGAACAGACCTGAACTCAGGATATTCTAACAACAGTAGCCGTGCCTCTCCTAACAGCTTGACACAACCCCCTGAATCAGCGCTGAGACTACTTAGCTATGCCAGTCCCTCTCACCCAGCCAGCACATCTCAATGATCTCAGTGCTCATGACTGACGCTGTAGGTCAGTTCTTACCCTGCACAGAAACAAACTGGTGGCTACGCAACTTCTCCCAGCTGCCTGTCATCTACTTCTCCCAGACGATAGCCTCATCCTGCAGCAGGCTGCAAACATCAGTCCCCTGGGAATCGCTGGCACAACACCACAAAGCGCCTGCGTTTTACTGCGTATGCCATAGTTAAGGCTCAGTGTGTGTATCAGACCTAAATCCATTTACCTGCTTTGGGTGTGTGTTGCTGGTAGAAGGAGGATGCTCGATACTGTGCAGCTGCTCGCATGCACTTGTGATTTGTTCAGTGGTGTCCATGCCCAGTACCTTCTGCCACACTTCCGTCACCATGTCAAAAAACGAGGCCTCTCTGTTCAGCTCCCAGCTGTGATAACAGGGAGGCACAGGGCTCTTTCGGTCACGGGGGTTTCTTTCACTAAGGCACTTGCAAAGGAGTTCATTGAGGCAGAAAACAAGTCTTTGTCCCTTTAACAAGAAAACAAGAGTATTGAGCTGCTGATGAAAGAGAAGCAATCCCTTACTGACCATACCAGCTAGACAAATGTAAGAACATCACGGCTAGTAGCAGCTTGTTGGTGACAGACTGTTTCACAACTGCAGCGACCAAAGAACAATGTTGATAGACTCAGAGACTCTAAGGTCAGAATGAAACCTCAGAACAAGCTAAGCTAGCCTTCTGCTTTTTAGTCTGCAAGAAAATGAATTGCTGGATTAAGCTTCCAGCAGATGGGCTTACAGTTAGCTCCGTTGCCCCTTTCATGTAAAGAGTGAATACTTTCCTTCACTTCTTTCCTCTTATGATCTGTATTACGTACTTAAAAAAAAATCCCAGTTTTCACAACTACCCGTCATAACTAACAAGCTTAAAGCCTGCGTGCCTCCCTACCGTGGGCCCTTTGCCTCTGCAGAGGCACATGCTTTTTCTAGAAATTTATTGCAGTTATTCTGTGAAAAACAGTTTGAGGCAAAACTAGCTCAAAGGATTACTTACTAGTAACATAAGTGGTGCCAAGTTAATCAAGTTAATCTGGAGAAAGAGATAATGCTAAAGAAAGCAGAAAGAAACAACCAGACTCACAAATAAAGTTTTATGTTGCTGAAGGACTTCCTGAGCTCCCACCCAGTTCCTGGATAACAGCATGTCTTGGGCACATCTGAAAGACAAAGTTGCTGACAACTCCTCCTCCCCAGATACCAGCGCAAGCTCAGCAGCAGTTCTAAGGGATGCCGCATCTCCCTTTTTTGCCAACACCTTAACTGCATCATAGGGTGAGGAAGCCCCCAAATAACTGGAAAGAGATAAAAACAAGTCAACTTGATTAGTATGAAAATACCATTTTAAAATTGTATTACAATACAGCAGGACAAACATATAAATGAAGATAAATCTGTATTTTCCACAGGTTCTCAGAGCTCTTATCACTTTGCCTTACCAAAGTTTACTATAGACATAAGGCGCACCTGATCCAGTGCAAAGCTACAAAGGGAAAAGTCACACAGCCTGACAACCTGGACTAAAACCTCTGGTGGTGTGCACACTGTGCTTGGCTTGGATGAGAAACACAAATACATAGATGGAAGTGACAAAGGTTGTATGCGGTAGTTTATCCCTACTGCATTTCTCTGGAACTTTTTCACAAGCATGAACACTTTCAAAAATGCCAAAACTGAAACCTGTGTCAAGCAGAGGACACTATTCCAGCCAAAATATTTGAAGCATTATTAGTAATTTTGGTAGTCACAAATCTGAAACACTCTAGCTGGAGGAAGATAACCCATTAGGTTTATTAGGATATTGGCTAAGGCCTCAAGAAACGAAAGATGAACTGTTGCACCGCACATTTCCAGCGGAGAAGCTGAAAACATCACAGTCTTTTCATATACATCCTAATCTTAGTCTTGCTAGACTAGTTTTTCAAAGACTTCTAGTAATGGCTGTAGAAAGAAATGGCTCTACTGTAGTATGGCATTTAGACCGTCTGCTCTGAAGTGCCCTCTGGAGCTGCTTTTCCTACCTACATTAGGGGGAGTCTAGCGAGACTAGGCTCAGAAAGCACCTTAGGCAAATAATGGCCAGACCAGTTAACAGATTTCAACTGCTACAAAACCAAGAACCTTCTTTGTTTTGGGCATGGAACCAATTCTGTCTTCTTCCCAGGAAAACTCACCATTTGGCGGCCATGGAGTAATGACCATCTTTCTCTAACAAAGCTGCCCAACTGTTGTAGAGATCCTTCAGAATCGGATCTTCTGGACGCAACCTGGCCTTGGCAATTACAATTGCTTCCCTAACGCAAGAGAAACCAGTTAGAAAAGTTAATTGACTGTGTACAAAAAGTGAACCAAAATGTCAAATCTACCCCACTTAAAAAAAAAAAAAAAAGCAAATCCTAAGCATAAATATACAGTAACCTGTAAAAGTTGTTCACTTTCAGGAGGTCGACAGCCTCATACACTTTGTGGATGGACAGGAGATGGGAGGCAGCCTTCACGTACTGCTCCTGAAAACACAGCTGCTTTGCAAAGGCTTCTACTGTCCAAACCCAGGCCTGATAGCCAACTGCAAAAGAGAAGGCAAGACAATTGGAGGCAAAGTTTTAAAACTGGAAGAATTTCTGTGGGATGACATCATCACTGGTTTCTTTAACATCCACCTCTTCTCTGCCCCAAATTAAGTTTCTTGTTTCTTAACTATCCTAATACAAGTCAACAAAACAGGGCAAAGCTAGGGCTTGAACGTGACTGTAGAACTTCACTACCAGTAAAATAATGTTAAAAAGCATATTTAAGCCAACAGCAAGCTGGAAGGACTGGCACATACTGTAAAGAACCAAACTTGTGCTTGGAAGGATGGGTCTGCTCCTTCAGGAAATCCCAAAGGAAACCACTCTGTTTCCTGCTGTCCCAGCCTAAGGGCACTTGTGGAAGCATCCAGGTCTTTATCATCAATAGAATATGTTTTGTGTTTGATTTTTGTTATCAGGCAGTTAAAGAAGCAATTTCCTTCTAGTTTGGGACAACCAGGAGTTTCCAACCCAGAATAATCAGAATGAGGCTACTCTTGGGAGCTAATTCTATCTGCTTATATGTTGTTACAAGAACGAACATACCCATGGGTGAGATTGCTACCAGCTGGTCTGTTAGCTCTCCCCTCTCAGCAGCTGCCTGGAGGACACCCTTCATATCTCCTTTCCACAACATGAGCTGCTGAAAGAGCTCTGGATGCCCATTCTCCAAGTGATGTTTTCCTGTTGGAAGCAAACACACTTCCTATCAGCATGCATGCGACAGAATTATTTGCCATAGTAAAATAACTTGGCAAAAGTGAGATTATTCAAAATTGAGGTGCTTCAGGTTTGCATCAGAAAGACATAAAAACTATTTGGGTAAAATAGGTCTTTTCACACAGACCTGCATTCTTAATCCTACATTTTAATCCATAGTAAAGAAAATTCAAACATTTTTCCCCCATTTGTTTTCTCCTTGAATGTAACAGTTACAATGAACATATCGTCAAAGTGGATTCATTATTCCACTTACCTTCCATATCAATCATCTTGTGCACAGAAGCCCTGTCTGTGAACAGCCCCAAGTGGATTCGATCCTTGAGGTCAGAAGACACATCGTCATTATTATCTAAATCAGATAAAAAGAACAAAGATTTAAGATTTGGTACAACACTGGGAACTGAGACCTGCCAAGTCACTGTACCACTGCAGTATCCTCAACTGTTGGCAAATACTTGTCTTCTACTTTTTTTCCTTTACACAGGATATATATGTATATAGGATAGTATAGCAGATTTAATAATTTGAAGATCAACAAATTAGATTAGGAGGACCAGGTTTGTGCAGAACATTTATTCTAAATCAAACCTAGCTTTGCATGCTCTAAGGAACAATACTGTGAGAATATAAACATCTCCCTCATGGCTTATTGTCTCCTGCCCATATTATATACATCTGAAGGTGAAAAACACTGCACATATGCAGACAATTCTACCCTATCTCCTCAACATAGGAGCCTACTCAAAACCTGTCTGGAGTGGCTACACAGTACTGAAACTCTGCAAGAGAAGTTAGATAAGAGACCGCAACTAGTCACACAATTTGATAAGAGTAAAGATTTTAGAAAAAGTAAAGCCTAGTGGTCAAAGTTAAGTCCTTGGGCACATGCTTCTGAATGCTTTAGAGCACCTGCCCTCTAAGTATTTTAGTTTTACAGCGATACCTTTGGTTTTCAGACATGTAGCCAGCCTCAGGCAGTCCTGATGCAATTCATCTTTTGATCGGTGATCCATGAGCGTGCTGAAGGGTAGAATAGAACGAGGCTTCCTCTTCTTCAGAGAGGCATCAGAGGCTGAAAAATCAGACACATTTCAGTTGCTGCTGCACAATCACAGCAGAACTCTCCACTGTATTCTAAAACCTCCTCTTCCTCACACAGGAAAACAAAACAGATGCTCAAGTGCCACATACACGTCTATTATGACAACTTTTACTTTTGAATACTGATCACTTTGCGTATTTTTCTGCCCATCTTGCCTGAAATGAAACTAGCAACTAAAAGGCAGTATCTGTGCCCACATTAGACAACTACTCAATTGACCTGACAAGCAGGGCAAATAAAAGCAGCAGCAACTTAAAACATTTAAAAGATTTTACAAGCATGTTCTGCCTTCTCTGGCACTTATTTGGTGTCACGTTTGGAAGGGAAGCTGCAGCCAAACACAAGCCTAGAATGAGGAACTCTGCCTTGATGTAGGACTGTTAAAAGTCCCTACAACATACTAACTTGGTTTCTCTTTAGGTGGATCCTTTTTCACAGGAGTGGCTTTCTGGGTCACAAAAGGCTTTGGCAAACTGAACGAAGAATAATCGTATGCAGATGAAGATGTATCCTTGGACACTGTGGAGTTAAGCAATAAAAAAAACAGAAAAAGAATGTATGGAAAAGCCCATAGCAGAATACTTGACATGTTCACGTTCTATTACATTGATTTCAGAAATATACAGAAACCAAACTTTGCTTTGCCATATAACTATATTTTCAGGGAATGGAAATACTAAGAAAACATTACAGAACTCTCAGAACGATAAACAAGATGTCAACAGACACTAACGAAGGTCTACCAGTAGCGTAAGATTTATCACTGCAAGGCAATGCTGATCAAAAAGTACATTGTTTCAGGCCAAAGACAGCAACTTTGTTAGGCCAGAATCTTCTTATTTAAAGACAGTCAGTCCCAAACTAGATTAGAAAATTATGAAAGGCATTCCAGAACTGCATTTCCTTCGAGTGGACTATTTCAATAGAACTATTATAAGAAAATCTGCATGAAAATACCAAACTTGGTGAAGCTCTGAGGGCTAAACAGTCTGGTAACCATTGAACTAAGACGATTTGATTATTACCTGTCATGGGGACTTCAGCAGGCAACTCTGCCTCCCGAGCTTCTTTTTCTCCTTCATGGTCCGACACTCCATTTTCCTCTAGCAACATTTCCTTCACACTTTCATCTCCATTCATAACATCACTTAGATCCTGTTTGGCTGGACTCTTTCCTGTAGGCTTTTTCTTCTTCTTGGCTTTGACTTTTGGCTGCATACTTCTTTTTTTCTCTAATTCTATACTCTTTTTGCCTGTAAAAGGTTGCAAAAGTTACCCTGATACGATCTATAGAGGTTTTTAGTGTATTAGCTGTCTGTCAAGATCAACATTTAGTTTCCAGATGCAGATACAACTCAATTTAAACCTAGACACAGTATATTCCTGAAGTAGCAGGAAGACTTGGAATTCTGTGTAAGAACTATTTCATACTATTTCAACCTGGCAACCCTCTATTTCCCAGCTCCAACATCATCTTCAGGAAAGGATCTTCTGTTTGAACATACTTACCCTGAGGAGGCCGTGTATGCTCCTGCTTTGAAATTTGCCATTTGTGAACAGAAAAATCATCTGCTCCTGTATAAATAGAATCTGAATCCACTGGTGACCACTGGACACTCAGCAGCCGGCCCTGGTGCCCTCGGTAGTTGCAGAGTGGCTCTTCCTTCATAACATCCCATACCTTACAAACAAGAAAGAAATCTGGTTACTCAGAAAGTCTCATCTTCCCCTAATACTCTGCATTTTCTCTCCAGTGAGTTGCATTTGTAGGAGCTTCTCTTTTTGGGGTGTTTGCACATGTATTTCAAATACCGACACACAAATAAAGAGAAAATTCAGGGCTTCCTTTCTTTGTATGGATACATTTGCCTTAACATTTCTCTTTTTAAGGATCCAAAAGTGCTAGTATGAAAATGGTAATGACTCAACTAAAATCAATTTGCAAGTCACAAAAACATGCTGATACCTGCGTATCAGGTATCCAGAACCAGGAGATGGTTACCAAGGGTAAGTTTGCAGTAATTCGGTAGCCTATCTTACAAAAGAAGCTTTGCTGTTTAGTGAGCTTGGCTCCAAAACACTGCAGAATGGATGATTTGAAAAAAGAAATATGCTTCTGAGTGGCTGTGGAACAATACCTGTGCAGTGCCATCATAGCAAGCAGATACCAATCTTCCCTCGTGGTGGGGGCTCCAGGAAAGACTTGTGATTTTGGCTGTGTGCCCAGCCAGGGTTCGAAAAGGCTCTGTTATTGTCAAAGGACTTTCTGAAGTGCTCTCTGAAAGAAAAAAGAAAAGGTTCAAGTATGGCCAGCGAGACAACCTGGAAGTAAACCAAAACAAGATACCAAGACTGGAAATATAATCTGCAAACTGTTACCTATGACGCTTTTCAGATTATGCACGTAAATAGTGGCATTGACTGAGCCTGATGCTATCAAGTAACTCAGCTCTGGCTGGCTCCCATGCTCATGATGCCAACGAATGGCGTTAATCAGTTTATGATGCTGCTGGATAGTGCAAAGCAACTTCAGGTTTGGTGCCTGAAATATTTCAATTGAGCTGAAATGCAAGAACAACAGTGTAAGAATTCCAGTAGTCAGTGAAACAGGAATTTTTTTGTTATCCTACATGAGCAGAATTACAGAACGTGAAACAGAGTAACTAAATGAGTTTTTCTTTTCTGGATTCAACACTAACCCTCATTTAGTACATCAGCAAAACTGGATTTCAACCACGAGCGGATCCTTGAAAAATAATTTAGTGTTGATGTGGATCCTCCATGCCAAGAGTGGCTAAACTGGTAACAGCAGGGAATGCTGTATTATCACAATTCAAATACACTGGCAGTGAAAAAAAGAGAGAAAAGCCAGGGTAACAACAAGTACTTTTGCTTCACTACAGTGATTCTAGTCAAGGTCAGCACATACACCACCCTACCCTCGAAGGTGAAACGTACCCATCTTCATTGCCAAGAGCCAAGAGTTTGCCATCGGGTTTCCAGCTGATCTCTGTACGCGCAGGCAGTTTGTGCTGTAGAAAGAAGACACAACTATTGCCAAAAATCCTTACATCTCTCTTGCATACATTCAGCTTAGCAAGACTGGCAACTAGACAGCGTTGCAGTTAAGCACAAAATGAAAGGCACAAAGGGGTCCATTGCTTTTGAAGCAGCAACTTAAACTTCAGCAATTAAAGGCTGAATGAACTGATGCAAGAACCAGTGATTATTTTTATCCGTTTAGTGAAATGTCTCAAAGGAAGTTTGTCTGGATTCCAGTAGAACCTTGATGCTTGATCTCCTTATGCTCCTTGGAAAGCCTCAGACATTGCAGGCAAATTCTGTCATATTTCAAAGGAAATGAAAGTTTATTTGTTATTACTTCTATTCTTTCTAATTCAGATGAAAGCTACTTACAATTTAGATGCCTATAAATGATCGTTTCATTGCCTGAAACATTAGTCTCTTAACCCCCAGTAAGCCTTCTACTCAAGGAAGAAGCCAAAACCGAGTTGATATAAATTGATATAGCTTGACTTCAGTCAACTTATGCTGTCTTAAAGCAACTGAAGATCTAACCCACTTCACTTATTTTGTACTTTCACCTAAGAAATGACTGAACTTGAGCGGCTGCTATGGTCAGTTATCACCTACCACTCTGCACTAGCTGCAGTGTAAATGGAAACAGACTCCTGCAAAATCATGACTGCCTTTATGGTAAAATTTATTTTAAAAAGAAAAGGTTAATGTTTGAAAACAAGAGACCTAGAGAAATCAAGGTAGTTAACTCATGCATGTCCACCATGTGATCTAAGTTATGACATTATCCAGGATATTACTTCAAGTGCTTTGAAACTGGAAAGCTCTGTATGATCTAACTATTTTAAACAGTGACACACAGCTTTCAAACCAGACCCGGCATTTCAATTTAACTTTTCTAGTTAAGTAAATTACACAGTAGAAAATTAAGTAACTGATGCCAGCAACAGATGTGCCATGTTGACATTGGGGTGGGGGGGAAGACCCTTTTTCAGAGGCAAACGCACGATCTGTTTAAATAGTTTGAGTCAGTAGGTGTCTTTGAAGTTCATTGGTGGAGATGGTGGGTTTCAGATTTTTTATGTATTACAGACACATCATGAAGGCAAAATCACAGATCCACAAATACAAGGCCATAGAAACTATGACACGGTTACCACAAATCCATAAAACCCCCTCAGAATCATACTCACTTTGATTGAATTCGTGTCTCTGATGACTTTGTTGATGTCATTTGCCTCTCCGTTAAGCTTCCAGGGGTTGTGCTGAAAAACAATACCTTCTCCAGCACAACTATATAACGTTGCAGAGGGTTCTTCACCTTCTTCTCCTATCCAACAGAGAATAAAAACTAAATATATGTTCATCAGTCTTCCCAGAAGTGATCGCTTCCACTGTAAATCAAAACATTATTTTAAAAGGCTATATACATACTTTAATTGCCTGTGATGCGGCAGCAAGAAATTCTCACAATACAATCCTCAGAAAGGACCTCTCATTTCTACTAACAGATCTCTCCACAGCACAATCACCACAAGCAATAAAATTCCCTTTAAAGTTTGGCAGTTCAAGTTGTGTAAGAAGAGCTAATGGAGCTGTTCTGTTTAGTTCAAATGGTAGAAATACTCTTCTGGAGCTAAGGGGCCCATATCTGATCTGCTGCAGTTACTGCAGGAAGCCCATGCAGACAGTTAGTGGTCTGCAATACTCTGAAGTAAGCACAGAGGTGTCGTACGCCACTCCCACCTATTTCCTGAAGTGACCAGAACTTAAAACCAGGAGATTGTTTTGCTCCCTTGCAAAGTCATTAACAATTCGTCAAGCAGAACACATTCTTAGCTGCAAGGATTGCTACCAAGCAAATAGGGCTCCTTTTCCTAAGAAGGGAGAGCGTACCAACCTCATGGCACCTGTGCGCACTGCATGGGTGTTCTACTTGAGCTGGAAGACTCACCAGAAGACAGAGGAGGAGTTGGAGGCCCCCAGGCTAATGTGTATACAGTCTTCTTGTGGTAAGTACTGGAGATCTGAGGTGGCTTATTCTTAGCACTGGGCAGGAAGAAAAGGAAGCAGGGGCAGTCAGATTTCAGCAGAGAAATAAAAGAAGAAAGAAAAAAAAAATCAAGGTAACATATTTCCAGCTGTGAAAACAGACACCAAGTGCTTTAACATACTAAAGCCACGGCTCAACCAGGCCTTCTTTAACACCTCCTGTAGGGACACTACTAAAATCGTAACTGCCCTGATGACCTTCATCACCATGTTGCTCTTCATTCTGTGAAAATGTCTTCCTGGCTAAAGTTTTCCTTGACCGATGTCTAGGTGATCTCTAGTCATGCAATTTTAAGTTTATCTTAAGTAAAGATTATCTTAGAAGCTGACAGACATAATGGAGAGATGAAAAGATGCACTGAAAATCCAACTGTTTGACTAATTTTAATTTAATCCTACTCTTGTCTAACAGTAAAGATATACCTCAGGAAAGACCACACCACCTATGCATGGTAACATACCAGGATCTGACACTGATGAATTTGAAAGCTACTTTCCTACCTGCTGGAGAAGGTGTCATATATGCCAACTTTTCCATCGTCTGTTCCAAAAGCCAAGCAGCCTTCCTTAGTTGGATGCCAGGATAACTGCAAGCAAAACAGAGAGAGCGCCATAATGACACAAACTACAGACACCTTATTTCCAAGTAACAAACAAAAAGGAAAAAATTGAAACTGATGAGCAGGCACCATCCCTTACACCCACTCTTCCAACAACAGCCACTTGACTTGATCTCTCTGCTATGAGTATTAAAGTCTCTCCCCCAAACAGCTAGTGGTGTAAGATAAAAGGAACAAGAATTAAAATTGCCGAACTGCTATTTGACATCTACATTACAAAACAGAAATGGAGAATATGGTAGGGTGGTGAGAAAACTTTTGATGTGAACAAGAATAACTACCATGTTTTACTGCTGCCAGCAATTTTACCAAGTTAACTTGAGGTTAAACCCAAACGACATCCACGTTGGCTTTTGTGTCAAACTTCCTAGCAGAGCAAGGGCAGCCACGGATGAAGCAAGGAGGGATCACAAAGCAGGATAAAAGTGGAAAAGTAATGTAACAGCTAGCTGGACTTCAGCTGATTTTCACTAGATTTAATGCAAGCAACTAGGGTTGTAAAAAGGGCTAAAAATTCATTGCCAGATTCTAAATGCATTGTGTATCAAAAGAATCAAGTACAAAAGGAAGAGCCTGGCTTTACATTTAGTTGGGAAAAGCCTTCTTTAGAGAGAGAAAAATATTCTTGAAAGAAAAAAAGGGAGTTAGAAGGGAGTTAGAATCATACTTACTGCTGTAACCTTGGACTTTATGCTTTGCCAGAAGGTTTTAATATCATAAATATTGTTCATGGACAAAGTATTCCACACCCGGATCATACTGTCTCCAACACCAATGGCAAGACAGCCTGTGTCCACAGGGGAGAAGGCAAGACTATAGACAAATCCCCCAAGTGAGGGCATGGTCCAGCTACAGTCGAGAGTTGATAGGTCCCAACACTTCACCTGAAGAATATTTAAGGAACAAGAAATGGTTAAATTTAGTGACTGGTATGACAAGGAAAAACAAAGCACAAGTGAGATGAATAATCAAAGGATCAAGTTCAAGGCTTGACACAGTATGTGATCTGCACCTAGAGGATTACATGTCACAGACTGAGCTGCAACAGTTGGAAGACTCTAATGGAATGGACTATGTTTTAATACTATGGTCCACTTCTGACTTCAAAACAGGAGGCACACTGCTGCCTGTAAAAGGCAAAAAGTTAAAATTTTGAAAAAACAGATGCTTTAGTTTGTACAAAAAAATGATTTGAAGAAGGAAAATTAGGCCATTTTAAAATGAAACAAACAGGAAAAAAAAAAGAGATAGTAAACTCCCTTCATTAAATGCTTACCATCGAAGTCCAGAATATTATAACCATTCACTCTACCATGGTAAGAGCTTGGGCTTATAAACTAACAAACATATACACAACCTGTGCTCAGAACAAATTTTAAGCAATGATGTTACAAAATGCTGTAATAAACCCGCTTTAAGAAAAAAATCTGTGGCCCTAAGAGGGGTATTGGTACAGCTATTTGTATGCTAATTTTAGAAACGATTCTTACATCTCTGTCCATTGAAATGGAAAAAAGGAGCTCTTTGTCCTGGTGCTTCACAGAACTCAGGTTGAACACAATTCGGGAGTGATTCTGTCCTTCTGAAGATCCTAGAAGAGTCCACTTACGTTTTCCGGATTGGGTCAAATCCCAGAGTAGCAGTTCTCCTCTGCAAAATGTAAAATGTGTACTTAATTGTTCACTTCAAAAGAGTAACACAGGCTATATATAGACTGTATCACACATATACATACTGCATGTACAAAAGTAATACTGCTAAACACACATCTACTACAAGTGCCTATACACTGACACACGTGCAAACACCGCTTTACAAATTATATCGATAGTTAACCACAATGAGAACTGATGTAATTTTCTCCCAGTGGATGGGTAAAACCACAACTAATACCTTCAGCAGTCAACTTTCAGTTAGATTATCAGCCAAACAGTAGTTTTCTAGAAATCTGAACTCCCACTTTTGGCCTGTCTCCTCTCTGGTTATACCAGGAAGGAAGGAGGAAGGGGTTGTCAATGCTTCCTATCCAGTTCTTCCTTATCAATAAATGCATCTGCAATTACTGATGGTACCCAGGCTGCTGTGTGCCCTACTTACCCAAAACAGCTGGATACAATTTCTGTGGAATGACCAGGCGGCCAGTGAACAGTCAGCCAAATGCGCTCTTTAACAGCAGGATCAATGGCTCCACCTCTTCTCTTCATGGGTGGCAACTTCAAAATCATTACACCTATGGAACCAAGAGGGATTATATAGACGCAGTACATCATAATTAAAAAGAAGTCCTGTGAATCTCAAGCTTTGCATATGCTCCCCAAGCTTTAAACTATCAAGTTAGCAAATGAAGGCTGCAGTTAGAGAAGAACTCCTCCACCATACCATTACTGTTCATCTCACGTATTCATCTTACTTACTTCTGCCTCTAGTACAGCTCCATATTCGTATGGTCTGATCTTTGCTTCCTGAAGCCAGGTAACAACCTTTCTTCGTGGTTGAGTCCTGTGTCAGCTCCCCATTTGGAACTTTGCCTTCCCCTGAAGGAACTACTGAATACCATTGAAGTCATGTTATTATACTTTAAAATTCAAAGCTTTATAGAAATCAACAGAAAATACATTGATTTTCATCAGAACATACTTCATCAGTTGCCTTTGCTAAGTTACTTACTGATTTCCTAGAAGGAATTCAAATTTCCAGGACATTTACATGAACTAAAAATTACTTCACAAACCATTAATTGCTTCTAAATACCTTGGAGCTCATCTTGCCAAGCAGGTAACCTTTCTTCACCAGGCACAGGGCACCAGGCCAGACAATGTATTTCATCCTCATGGCCTCTCAGCCGATGAAGTATTTCTCTTTTCCTGCTGATATCAATTATAACCACCATGCCATCCTTGTAGCTAAAAACAGGGATTTAAATGAATGAAGAGATTGTTAGATCCTTGTAGAATAAAATCTGAATTAACTTGTGAGCTCTTTACCAGAACTGCTATCATTGTAATACAGAGAAGCCAAATCACAAGCAGCAATGGGACTAGCAGACTTGATGGTCCAACGGGAGCTCCAGTACAGCACAGGTATACCTGCATCTGCCTTTTTGAAAGGTGCAACAAGTACGTTTGGCTTCAAGAATGACAGCAATTCATTAGTAATACAGCTTTCAGTCAAGTGTAATGAAAAAAACCCCAGTTTTAAGAAACTCTGAAGATGCAAACCAAACCTGGACCCTTACATTGTTATGGATTTTTGTGTCTTGCAGGTCTATCGGATATTAATGTTATTTCTCATTTGTTAGAAGGAAAAAAAACAGCCACCAAAACCTCTTAAAATCAACCTTACAACTGTGTAGCAAAAGTTCATAATAAGGTTACTGCAGAAGAATGGAAAACAAAATGTAATAAATATTTACCCAACTGCCACCAGGTTTTCATCATGAGGAGAACAAGTGAGACAGAAAATTGTCCGAGGCTCTGGGAAGAACTGCTGGCTGTCACTTCTGTTGTGCCAGTAACAAACAATGACACCTTTTTCATCACCGGATACGATCAGGTCTTTCACAAGAGGTGACCAGTGCAATGCTGAGATTGCATTCTGAAGAAAGAGAATTGAACACATTTAAAGCTGCCTTACCACCATCTAACAGAGAGTGTCAGGCAGAAAATAATCCGTGTGATGCTCCCCAGCATCAGCTGAGTTTGTTCTAAAGTATTTCAGTTCTTTAGGGCGCTGGCACAGTCGATGTATTTGCTGATACGGTGTCCTGGGTCACAGTAACTGTTCGGATGTATGTTCTTAGTCTGCCCTGCGGGGAACAGCACCTTGCTGAAAAGATTTTATGGAGCTGCGCTAAGTGGCAAGGAGAACACGCCGCGAGCAGACACGCCGAGTGAGGCCTGGATGGCAACAACAGCTTATTAACGTGATGCAACACCACCGCAGACCTCAGGCGACAACAAAAGGCTGCCCAGCAGCGTTCAACGGTTTTAATTCCACGGGTTTGAAATTCCCTTTTGGTTACAGTACCATCCCCCTGCTGTGTGTACAGGACCCCCCCCCCCCCCCCCGTGCCCTGCCCCCCTACCTGGTGCAGGCTGTACTCCGCCAGGGCCGCCAGCGCCCGCGCGTCCCAGATTCTGACGCTGCCATCGTCGGAGCTGCTGGCGCAGAGGCTGCTCTGCCCGGGGCACTGGCAGAAGGCGAACCCGGTGATCCGGTCCGTGTGCCCGAGGAGCTCCCCTGCACCGACAGCGAGAGAGCGCCGTAGGCCCCGCCGTCAGCGCACAGGGCCTCCCCGCCCACCCCCCGGGGCTCCCGCCGCCTCCCGCCCACTCTCCCCGTGCCCGAGCGGGGCACAGCGGCTCCCGGCGGAGGGGCGGCCCCGCAGCGCCCCACAAACCGCGGGGGGTCAGGGAGGGCCGCGGAGGGCCCGCGGACCCCGCGGGCTGCGGCCGTACCGTAATAGGCGGGTGTGGCGGCGCTGACATCCAGCAGGCAGACGCGGTGCCTCGCCGCGAAGCCGAAAAGGCAGCCATCGCTGCTGGCATCGCTGCAGCGGCTGTTGTACCAGTTAGGCGAGGCGGGCAGCACCCGCACGGCCGCCGCCATGGCCCCGTCAGGCCGCCGCCGGCGCTGCCGCCAAGAGCCGCGCACGCCGTCGCAAACCCGTCGCAAACCCCGCGCCTCACCGCGCCTGCCGTGAAGCGCGGCGGGCAAGATGGCGGCGCCGTGGGCCGTTGGCGCGGGTAGGTCTGAGGGGACGGAGCGGGAGCGCTGGTTTCGGAGGGTCTCGTCTGCTCAATCCTCGCTCACCGTGCTACTCCCTTTTAGGTGGTGCCTGGGTGCGCCGTCTCCTCGGCTGGGCGCGGCCGGAGAGGTGAGTCTGGCTCTGCCGCGGTCCGGAGCAGGCGGTGGAGCAGGAGCCGCCCCGCTCAGGGGGTCCCCGGCCTGGAGGTCCCGGTCGTCCGGCTCGGCCTTCTTGCTGGCTTCTGGCCCTGCCCCGGAGCTGTGGGGAAAGGTCACTTTGTGCCTCTGTAGTGCCTTTGTGGGAACTTGGAGGCTGTGGCGTGATGGAGATGCCTCTCTCTCGACCCCTTTCTGTCGGGCATCCAGATTTGCTCCAGTTTTATGGTGCGGGTCAGTAACATAGTACGTGTTGCTGCCCTCTGCGCTATCCCCAGTCGTTGCTTTTTCTGTAGTTACTGGTCTTTCTCTTCAGTCTGGGGAAATGGTGGAGCTGTGCTGAGGGAGTAGCAGTCATAGCTGACTATATCCCTGACTTCAGAAGAAAGGCTGATGTGGAGTCTCAAAAGTGCAGAGCTTTGGTCTCCACTAGGGCCTGTGGAGGTAAATTGCGGAGACCTGTGTCACTGAAGGAAGAAGAAATAGGCTGATGTTGGCTGTGCTTTGGGTACTGCCTTTCCTTGAACTGAATTACATCCAAATTGTTTTACTCTGTTCTTCTAGTCTGTATATCTCCCAGTTGCTACTTATGCATGATTCTTTCTAGAAAGGTGCTCAGATTTTTCTTTACTGTTCCACTTACTCATATATGAAGTACTTTTGTTTGTTGCTTGTCATTGTTTTCTTTTGCTTAAAATGTGTTTGTGTTCTCTTACTTCTCTTAAAGCTGTGATTAATAGAGTTGCTCTTCATATGAGGTTGGATTACCTTAAGAGAGAGAATATGTAAGATTCCTTAGTTCATCAAATTTATTAATGTGTTCTGTTAATACCAGGAAGACTACTAAGTTCATACTGCTTGACATGTTAAATTGTAAAATGATATTCACGTGCTTGTCAAATATTTTCCTGTATTAATCGGTGATATTATGTCTGGTGATGATGAATTGTCTTGATGAGTGGAATTTTTAAGCATTAAACGAATAAACAGGGTTTGGTAAATACCTTTAAAAATATTCCATAACATTTGAATTTGTATATTATGCTACCCCCTACTGATAGGATGTGAAAACATTATGGTGTACAGTGCCCTTTTGAAACTAATCAATGTGTTCTGTTTGCCCGTTGTTTTTAGTGTGGTTACCTGCACAAAGCTGTTCAAGCCTTAGTAAAACTCGCAGTATCTGGTCCTGAACTTACTTCTTGTAGTTGCGAGTGGCTTTAAAGCGTACTGCTTTAGCTAGTCAGCGGGGGGCAGAATGTAACTTGGTTTTTCTGAAACTGAGGCGGGTGATCTGACTGAAAACTGAGGGGTTTTTGCGATCAGCTGTCTTGCATCGACATGATTGCATATTGAAAATAGTTCAGGATATCTTTCCCTTCAAATTTTAGAATGTTTATGAAACGCTAATACTTTCTTGATACTCAGTCCCTTGAAAAACTAGGATAGTTTTCACTGCTAAAAATGTTGTTGGGTGGGTAAAAGTTAAATAAGCATTGGATGGTCTTGGAAAAGATATAAGTTATTTTTGTGAGTAATGAACCCCACGTAAGAAGAAAGAGGTGACTGTCTGTGCAATGATCTGGAGACACTTAATGTGGAATCTCATGCTGTACCAATGTCAGTTCTGGTTCATGACCAGTTAGGTTAGGAATCCTGAGGCTACTTTTTGAATTAAAAACCCTTTCAATGTAAACTGTAGAGAATGTGGACAGTTTTATTTTGTGAGTAATCAAATGTGTCAGTTCTCTTTATCAAGACGGGTAAGTTCACAATTTTCCAGATAAACTGGGCAGGGACAAAGAACTCCAATGTTCAGCAGTGAAGACTGGTCGTGTCTTGCAGGTGGCTAGCATCCAGTAGCCTTTTTCCTCTGTCATGCATCCACACAAGCACATGTCTGCAGAAAATTGGGAAGTGGGAGAAAAAGAACAGGATTGTTTACCCTCCGCAGCTGCCTGGAGAACCTCGGAGACCAGCTGTAAGCATACACCTATGAATTTCCATCCCTGTTTGTGTTTAGCAATTTCTGAACAGATTGTCTCTGGGCAATTCCACAAGGCACTAGTTTGACAGCTTATTCGTTTGTTTAAGATTTTAGTCAGTTTGGCATAATTATATTGTAAAAGTTAGCATCACTTAGAATACTTTCCATTTCTAAATTACATTGGAGCTTCAGGTTGCTTGCAGCTGATCATCTACCTGATATGTGATGCAGACTGTAAAGGTATACCATCCATTCTTTGTAGAAGTCTCTGAACTACAAGGAGGAAGAAATTACCCAGGATGTATCATTATGCATTTGTTCTGTTTGTACTGACAGTAAATAACTAGAGAACAAAGTGACTGCATTGTTGCTTCTGTGCACAGACTTTTGCTAAGTAGTGGAACTAGCGGTGCTTGTTTGATGTAGGTACAATAGAGTGCACGCTATTCATTTCTTAAATTTGTTTGCATTATAGATTCCCTGAAGTCTGATAGTGTGTTGCCTCTTGCTGTGGCCTTCCCTTAGGGAAGCTACTCAGGTTGTTTTCTATCATAGCAGTTTCTTGGAATGTTTAATGTGGACCAAGAGGTTCTAAAACTATGTGGGGAGGGACGTGTGAGTCAGATGTGGCACGTGATTGCAGGAGTCTTTTTTTTTTTTTTTTTTTCTTAGGAAGCCATTCTATATGTACTGTACAGTGGGGTGGTTTCTTCAGTCTGTTGCACAATAACTTGTGTTTTACTAAGCCATAAACTGAAGCAAAGAAGCTAAAATCTTCTTTTCTTACCTGTATGCTTGGTGTAGGGCTTTCTAATAGCTCTTCAAGACAACTTTTGGAAAAGTCAACACAAGTAACATTAGTCAATTTTTTAAATGCAATTATAACAGATTAGTTTCTGGTAACAGTAGGTTTATGCCTGTTTCTCCCTGTCCCCTCTTACTGATCATTTTATAACTGGGAAATACAGTTAAATGTAAACAGAAGCAAGCTTCTTAATTTGTTGCAGATGAAAACAGTTTTTTATTGGATCACTGAAGGGATTAATCAGTGCTGCTCTCTCTACAGCAGAACTCATGAGAATTTTAGTTAAATTCTTCAGTATTTCCTTACTGTCAAGAACTGATATTTTGGAATTCTTTTTCTGTAATTGTTCTTCATTGGGAATTAATGTGTTGTGGCCCGTTAGGCACACTGCTCAGTAAAGTGTTTGCATCTCAAAAGAATAGGGGTTTTTTGGACACATGCTTTTGTGGGCCATGAGCATTTATTGCTCTGTGAACATCATAGCCTAGGATGTAGAAATGCATACTGTGTACTGTGCTGACTAATGCAGTGCATGTAAAAAATGCAGTTATTGACCAGCTTGCTTATTAAATCAGTTTTTCACCTGTTCCTAAAGAATGCCATCTCTTTCAAATTTTTATTGATGTTAAATTTTACTAGCTAGTTTTGGTCCCTGTTAGTACAATAATAATGTTAAATGGCTCTCTGGAGACTGCTCTTCATACCAATCAAACTTGAAACCCTCTTCAGTTCTGAAAAGCTAATTAAGTTCGTTCTGGTGGTATTATTTAGTTGCTATCCCAGTAACCTGACTTGACAGCAGAGTAGTATTGTGAAGACTGAATGGGCATGTCAGCCTTAGGCTGCTTCAAAAGGGCGGGAAGAGGGAAGGAAAAAATGATGAAAAATCTTCTGATTATCTTTTTCAGGGATTTCTGTTTATAAACTAATTCTAATAAGATTGTAGTAAAATTTTCTGTGTGCTAGCTGCTTTTTTTCAATGCTTTCAGTTTCAAATGTCAGAAGCTTATGCCTGGTTTGGTACGGTCATGGTATTGCAGGGGGAGTCATGCTGATTTTATTCCTAGTAAGAAAATAGATTGTGGAGCAGATGTGTGTGCTGCATTGTTGTTTTCACAGCAAAGTTACTGATCCTCTAACTTTGTTTTTGCACCTAGGAAATATATCACTGTCGGAGGGAAATAAAATATAGCAAAGATAAGATGTGGTATCTGGCAAAACTGGTAAGCAAAAAGCACTTTGGACTGTATTTGTTAGAATGCAAAATTTAGTTGCTACATTTGCCTTACCAGCCTAGTTCAATCCCAGTCTAATCCGCATCTTCATGTGCGTCTGTGCAGACCAACAGTTGTTTGTAGTTTGTTTTAGCTGCTTTATCCTAGTACGCTTTCAAATGTGTACCCAGGATCATATGCAGATTATGCGCTATGGAAGAATTTCTGTGTTGGTTTCTGCCTAGCAGGAGATGGCAAAGGGAACTGTGAAGGGCAGTAATGGGCTCTTTTTCTCATAAGGAAAAAAATATTGAATGTTTTATCAAGATTTAATCAATACTTAGCTCAGAAGTTCTGTATGTAAGATGTTGCATTGAAGAAATGGTAATTAAGGAAACGAAAGTCTTTTGATTTGCTCTTTTATAGTAACAAAATAATTTAAATACTGTCTTCTGAGTAAGAGAAGGGAAGCATTTGTAATTGAAAAAAAAATTAACTTTATCACTTTGATTGCAGATAAAAGGAATGTCCATTGATCAGGCTCTTGCTCAGTTGGAATTTAGTGATAAAAAGGGAGCAAAGGTGATCAAAGAGGTATGTAGTAGTATTCTTATAACACTCCTAGTTTCAATAAAATTTTAAAATCAGTATCTATCACCAGAAGTTTGGAGATGCTTCTGTTTCTGTGTTTTTCTATGCTTCTATTAAGCCTGTTGGGAACATGTTCAAACAACGTATTTTTGTAGCCATTGTGTAATGTTGTGACTTATGGGTAATATGCTGAGATCACTTGTGCTGGCTGTTTTAACTTGTAATGATAATAAATTACATGTGGGTACCCTATCTAACAATGCTTGGTGTTAAGTTCATGGTAAATAATGTAGAGTCCTTGTCACTAATGGCTGCTACATCTTTGTGCTTTGGTTCTTAAAACTGTTAGAGATGAAGGATATCATGGAAAGGACTGAGTTCTGTAAAGGCATGAAAGTTTTTCATACAGTGTAGTTGTTAGGAGTCTCAAATTACTCATTTTCTAGGCTGAAGCGCTTTCTGGCGTAATAATGACAAAGATGTATCCTATATTAGCTGAAAGTATTGAAAAGTTCATTTTGCCTACCTTGGAATTTGTTTCTAGTCTCATGTCTGATTAGGCGGAGGTCCATGGATGGATGGCTGACACATGCTGGTGGCAACCGTCTTTTCCCCTCCCTTTCCTCCCAAAAAACATAATAAAGTCCTGAAACTTTTTCAGTCTGTATGCAAAGAACGTACTTACATAAAAGATGGTTGTCTTTCAAGAGTTCTGGTCTCTATAGAATACTTTTTGTGTTACTGACTTAAACATGCAATTTCTTCCCTGTTGTCTAGAGATAAGAGAGAGCGTTTCTTAAATTCCTACTCAATATTTCAATTTCTTTTCCTTTGGTTACAGGTCCTGTTAGAAGCGCAGGAAATGGCAGTAAGAAATCACAATGTGGAATTCAAATCAAATTTACATATAGGTACATTTTCTTCTTATTTTTAGTGCAGAAAAATGTCATAAAAAATAATTTATCCTTAACAAAGTGTTGTTGCTTCAAATCAGCAGAAATGAGTAGAGGATGGTTTCTAGTAAACTCGTGTTTACCGAAACATGAAAGGTGTGTGCTTCTGACTTGCAGCACAGCTGAAGTTAGTGTGGCTGCTGAGCCTTCAGCCATCAGTTTGTTATAGTTGATGTCTGACTGGTGGTGCTCTGGCATCTGCTAGATGCGTTGTTTATAAGATGCATTCATCTCAAAGTGGGGTTTCTGCTCCCTACGTGAACAGAAAGTCCCAGTGAGGAAGATGCTAGGTATGATTATGAAAGATTAAGCAAATGAGAAGCAAACTTTTACTACGTTTTAATGTATGTTAATACGTTTAATGTGTACATAGATGCTGGAAGCTTTGTCCGTGGCTAGTACTATTAGTTTTGCAGGATCAGAATCTAAACTTCTATTAGAAACAGAATAAAAATAAATCAATATTGACACTAGAGTTTTTATTAAAAAAGGCTTTGTTATAGGTGATTACATGATAAGCTTGTAATAACTACAGCACTTTCTTGCCTAGAAAAGTGTTAGAGAAATGTTTACTTGTAATGTTTTTAGTCCCAAAGAAAAAATTTCTCATTTTGCCAAGTATGGTATAAATGTTATTAAGTTGACCTCAAGCTTAAAGTAACCTGGATTGTAGAGCAGGTTTGATTAGAATTCTTTGGAGCCTTCCAGGTCTCTGCCATAAGGTTTATCTGCTAGTGCAGGACTGAGCATGTAGATAATGAAAATACCCATGATGAATGCAATAAAGGAAGAAAGGAGGAAAAATGAAGTCTGTAAGACTTCTACAGAAATTCATGAGACAAACTACTGAAAAGCAGTGGAATTAATACCACCTTCAGAAAGAGCTATATAATCTAGTAAGTGCTCCATGAGCTTCCTTTGGATTTGTCCTTTACTACGTATTTATCTTTGCATGCATACTTTCTAAATTCATCTTTTCTGGTGCTCCTGAAGTGTTAATTCAACTCAGATTCCTCTAGCAGTAATCCACTAAATGTAATAGAAGAAAGGTGGAAGAGAGAATCCTGAGTAGAATGAACTTTTCGTATGCAGTCATGAAAAATATACTGTCAAGACAGTATTTCAGTTGCAGATGTGTAGTAGTTTATTCTTGACTGAATAGTCTTCTCTCCCCCCCGCCTTTTTCCTTCAGCTGAGTCAACAGCAGGCAAAGGCCGCTATATGAAGCGGATCCGTTACCATGGCAAAGGCATGTTTGGCATCATGAAAATCGTCAGGTGCCATTACTTTGTGAAGTTGGTGGAAGGTCCTCCTCCTCCTCCAGAGCCACCAAAGACTGGTTTTGACCAAGCAAAAGAATATGTGCAGCAGCTGCGAAGCAGAACCCTTATTAATACACTGTGACAAACTTTTGTGACTATATAGGTATTTCTTGTTTGACAATGTAATTATATGAAAGAATAATAAAAATAATGTTTTAGTTCTGTCTTTGGTGCTGCTGGAGCTGCATGATGCAAGAATAACCATAGGGGTTTTTCTTATTTGTCAAACCGTAGGTATGGGAAAATCTTGGAAAGCAGCAAGAGATGTTACTTTTTCTGAGTTACCTGGACCACGGCATTCAAGCTCTAACCTGGACTATACAATCTAGAATATCCGGTGCTGTTATAAAGCTTGTAAGGAGCTGTGGTTGTCCTCACATAAGACAGTTGCATGAATTTAAGGTTGGGTCTTTTATTGTAAAAAATGCGTGCTTGATATTCACATTGCAAGATCAAGACCTGGATTAAAATTACTAAAATTTGACAAAGTAGTTACAGCGTTGGAAGAAAACAAGTAACAATAATAGCTGAGATTATCAGTCATCAATTTATAGTTTCTTAATATGGGCTTTAGTGCTCTTTCTGTACAGTTGCTGTTGTGCATCTTCAGCATTGTGTCTGGGAGTGGGGAGTGTAATTTAAACATCAGGTTTTGACAGAGTCAGTAGGTGGCAATGTTTAGTTTGTCAGAGAAGGAAGTGGTGGTGAAAACTTAAAACGCGATGAAACTGTTCTTGATTCTGACCATGGCATTAATAGTCTGATACGTGCATGGAGTTCAGGTTGTTCTCTGGAAACTCAGTATGGGTAACAGGCACAATATGGAAAAAAGCTTGTCTTGGTGAAGAGTGAACTAATTATTCTACACTGTCTGGAAACAAATTGCTTTTGTAGTGTTGAGGCAAGTAAAACGCTCCTTGGATTTAATATGGAATGGCTTGTTGCATATACAAATTGGGCTTTCAGTTCTGTGAACGCTCCTGGTTTTATAGTTACTTCTTTGAAGAGAAAAAGACTGCAGTCAGTAGGGGGAATCTCATTCCACCCAGTCAAATTTTCAACTCAGATGGCCGGAGATCATGAACAACTCATTCTATTTATGCTGAAAGTTGCTTGTTTATGCAAATGTCTGATATTTAGACCTTTCTTTTCCATTCTGGGAACATTAGAAAGGGAGATAGGCTGCTTGCCTCATTTGGATCTTTTTATCACATCAACTAGCGGTAGCTTTTCTTACATGTGTTTACTTTGGTCAGTACTTGAGTGATGGCAAAGGGACAGTTCCTATAAGGAAACAAATTACCTTTGTCTTCATGAAGGTAGTATACAGCTGTTTCTTTTGGCTACCAAAGAAAGGGTCTCATGATGTTAAAAAGTGTTAGGAGACTGTGAAGTTAAAAGTAGTACATGCATAGCTCAATACCATTTATGGGTGCTTCTTTGCAGTCTGTTTTTCTGCAGTGGACTTTAAAGACTTACTACTTGCTGTAAAGCCACAATTCAGTAAGTTTTGTCTGAAAGGTATGATCCTGATAAAACTCTATTGGTAGCCCCTGATGTGTGATTGAAGAACTGTCTGTTGTGCTATGATAAACAGCTGTGCTTTGCTGTGCCAGCTGCCTTTAAACTCTTTTCGTCATACTGAATCTTTTACATTTGTAGCAAACTTGAATGACTTAATACTTTTTTGGGTCAGTGATCTGGGAGAAGACTAAAGAATTGCAAAATAATCCAAGTTTAATAAGCACTAGTCACCTAAGCATGTAAAACCTGGCTTTCTAGATATTTTACTCCAGTACCTCTTTTTCCTGCATGCTGTAAATTTTGCTTTGTATCCCTTCTGGACCTCCAGCCAAGGTTGTGTCCTTATAGATATCATTGCTCTAGTTATGAATCTGCAGACATGGAGAGAAGTGAAAATGTGACTGATGTCTTTTCTGGCTTTTTTTGTGATGCAGCAGGTGGCCCTGACACTCCTTTAAACAAACAGACCTGGGCTTTTAAAATTTTTCAGTCAAAAAGCAAGGTTGTTGCTTGTCATTCTTGTTTCCTTTCTCAAAACAGTAAGTGGGAGGACTCCTTTTTGGCATGCTTTTCAGCATTCCTCTTATTTCTTAGTGCCCTTCTCTGCCTGCTTAAAGCCGTGTTGACTAAGGAAGCTCCATAGCCATGTCTGTAACAGTACGATGATGGGACATATGGTGAGATGAGGGGTTTGTGCTGGCCTGATCCTTCCCTTTCACTGGTGAGATGGTAAGAGTTGTCTGAAGTGGTTTCTGTGATAGGTGCATCTGAACATTGGTGTGGGAGGCTGCCTGAACCTTTTTAATTAGTAAGATCTGGCGGCAAAGCTTTATACTGTCAAGTTCTATATATAAATAAAATTGAGAGGGATTGATTCTGCTGTGCTTTCTTGGTAATTAGGACAGCCACACTTCAGTTAGGTATTTGATATGGATTCAGACAGAAAATTCCATGCTAACTGCAACAAGTCTGTAGCAGAAGATCATTTATTACTGTGACCTCCAATAGAAGAGCATTCTTAAATGAGCCATCACCGGGAGGGAGGCACCTAGGCCTCTACATGATGCTAATTGTATTAGTAACGTCTGGGGGCACTGTAAACTCACCGCTTGTGTATGTATGTGCTGATGTTACGGAAACTGGAGAAGGAGCAAGTATGCGTGAAGGTGTAGTAAGGCTTCAGGGAAATCTGAAGAGAGCAGAACTGTGAGCTGTGCTCAGCAATGTGAGATTTAATTGAGGAAGACTTAAAAACCTGCTGTTGGGCTTGTTCGTAAACATTTTAAAGTATCCAGTGAGAAAGTCAAAATACATTGGTCAGGCAGCCTGAATGTCTTTTTGGATGTGTGGAGTGTTGTGGTGGCATGGTTTGTTCTTTTTTTTTTTTTTTTTTACTTTTTAAGGCATTTACTGAGGTAGTTCGTCAAAGGTGGAGTAAGGAAAGACTCATTGATATAGTTAAGTGATCATCAGCCTCTTTAAATACATGGAAGATAAATGTAAGTGTTACGGCAATGACTGGACAGTTAGGGACCTCTGATTCTGGTCAGATCTGTACTGGAAATTGTGAGGTGGACTGCATTAGGACTTGAGTGGTACCTGGGCACAAACAGGCATGTTCTGCCCAGTGCTTCAGCTCTGCTGCTGTACATGGCCTGAACTTGACTAGACCAAGGTCATGCAGTGCAAATCTTCTGATTACACAAATGGGAGGTGTATAACAGTATTGCCACCTCTGCATGGTGGAGGTGCTTGGGGAAATCCTTCACCGCTGAGTGAAGGAACAGTAGGAATCACTGTTTGCTTTCTGCCAGTCCCTATGAAAATCCACAGCTGGGATGCTGGAAAGTCGTGTGCAAACAGAATTCTCCTTTGAGCAGAAATAAGGTTACTCCTAATATCCTTGGTGAACCACAGAAACAAAATGTGATGTTCTTCGACCATATGAGCTATAGTCTTGCTGAAAATGCCCCTATTTCAAGCTTTTCAAAGAACGAGGCTTTATTGCTGAATGACATATCCAGCTGCACTTCAGCCATGTAATTTAAAATAATTACTAATTAAATAAAATGAGAGACTGTAATAGCAATAATAATCACAGAAGTTACTGTTTGCTGGAGCCTTACCTAGGGAAAATAACTTGAAAGGAGGGGAAAGTTTCAGAAACTGACTTTTCAGTACTTAGACTGAAGTGAAGAACAAGATATCTTCTGGGAGTAGTCAGCAAATGCAGAGCTAATTTTTTATTTGCTCTATAACATCAACACTGTCGTTTGGTTTCAAGGAAGTTGTACGCTAATACAGAGGGCAGACTGCCATTGAAGAGAATGCACCAAGGAGAGTGTAACTTTACCCGGGCAAATTAGGCATCCACCTCAGAGTATTAGCTGAGGAAATTAATCTGAAAGTCTGTGTAACACACTTGAACAGGCCATTCTTGAAACTGAAGACAAAACGTAGGGCAGAGCATCTGAATAACTCCTCTGTGGGTGCTACTTCTATGTCTTGCACAGTAGTACGGTCATCAAGTTTTGTGTGGTAAAATGAATTTATCCTATATGAACCTAGATTCACTCCCTTTTTCTTGCCTCCAGAAACAGTGAAATGAAGGCTTAAACCACATTTGTATTCATAGGATACCTTCATTTTAAATTAGCTTGGAGCTGGGACCATCGTCAACACTGCATCAAGTCACCTGTGTCTCTGTCTAACAATATCGGAAATCCGGCCACCTCTCTGGTAGCCTGTACTAGTCCTAGGCTACTCTTCCTGGGAAAACTTCTTGCCAAGCCCAACCTGAGCCTCCCAAGCTGTACTCTGCTGTCAGTATACTTTGTTCCATTGCCTGGTGCTTCTGAGAAGTGATTGACTATCCCGTTGTAACTCTCCCGTTCTGTCAGATCACCCTGCTAACCACCTTTTTGACAGGATGAACAAGCCCAGCTTCAGCCTCTTGTAAATCTTGTTCTCCAGTCCTTGTACCCTCTCCAGTCTCCCTGTTTCTCTTGCAGTGGGGGGATCTAAAACCAGATTCAGTGTTCCAGGTACAGCTTCACTGGCACCCTTGGCTGATGACTTCCCTTGGTTGTCTGGCCATGCTTTTCATGGAGCCAAGTGCACAGTTAGCTGTGTCTGTGATGAGAGCACGTTGTTGGCTCACATCCAGCCTGGTGCTCATGCAAGTCCCGGGTTCTCTTTGGGGTTGCTCATCAGAATTGCAGTACGTACCTGAGGCACCTGTGTTCCAGCTCTCATTGCTTTTCTGTTTATGCTAATGAGGACTCCTTTACCTCTAGGAAATTGTTTTGTTATGTGGATGATAATTTTCTTTCCTAATAGAAAAATTGCAAAACAGTTTTCTGGCTCCTGTTATCAATCAAACTCTTAGGCTAGCTAAAAGTGGAGTAAAGGCATTTATTTGTACATGCTGTTGCGGTAAACTCCGTCAATGTATGCAGCTAATAATGGTGAAATGTGTCTACATCTCGCTTATTGATTATCTTCAGAGCAAGACAAACATAGGTCCTTACTGTATGCTGGCCATGTAAATTAAAACCAATTAAATGAAAACAGAGTGGACTGTGAGGTACACTGCACTGGGCCGTTAAAGAATTGCTGTTCAAAACCAGCTCTTCTGGATGGCCCCAATTCTTTGCTTTCTTTTTTCCCCACTTAAAATTCCCAATAGTGCATTAAGATGAACTCAATAGTTAGTAAATTTTCCCCTGTGTAGTTTACAAGCTCAAGGTTATGGGCTAGAACAAGTAGTGTCATGCTATAAATCAGGTGTAATGGAACAGCTTGAGAGAGTGCACAGAAGTCCTACTTCCCCTCACACAGTGTGCGTCCTAAAACTCTGAAGGTAGAGTTGGCACAGACCCAGAAACCCCCACAAATGGCTGATTAAATCATTAATAATGAGCCTTGTCCTGCTACCCTCTCAGTTCAGGAGTTTTAAGTTTCCTGAATTACTCCAGTACAGTAAGGTGTACTGGAAAATTCTTAAAAAGGCTGCAAATCAGAAAAGACAAGCTTTCACCAGAAAGGGGATGTAGCTGAACCCCACTGTGGTGCAGAATGGGGGTAGGACATCTGCCTTAACTTGCATAGTTTTAGTTTTCAGCTGTTCCTTGCGGTTCTGGTTCTCTACACGAGCTGAAAAAGTCCTTTTCTGTTTCTTTCTGTTTTTCCTGAAATGTGTCACTAGTTCGCTAAGTCTGAATGCTGGACCAGCTGAAGAACCACCTGCCTGCACAGGCAGGGGAAGGCAGTCCTGACTTAGCAGCTGGGGTCCTCCCAGCAGGACTGGGCTCAGGGGCTTACGTAGGTTATTACTTAGGTTATTATTGTGGCTGAAGGCTGCCTGGATGGGTTTGTAGTCTGTCAGCTGAGAGCACAGGCTGAAGCAACGGTCTGTGCTGTGACAGGGGTGCCCGGAGCTGGAGCCTGAATGTGGTTCCTGTGAGAAAAAGACAAGCTGGAGACGGCGACCCCTGAGCTGGAAAGGCTTAGGTACTGGGGTGACTTCTACACAGACCTTACGTTATAGCAGTGGAAGAACTATGTTATAATAGCATATCCATGTGTGTGCTTTAGCTGTGCTTTGTCTGCCCCGTCCACCTGAACTGGGGAAGCTGCCCAAGATCCCTTTTGGTAGCTAGGGCTTAACACTGTTGCTAAGTTTCATCCTGACTGTGGCCAGGGTGTAGAAATGCAGTTGCAGACAGCTGAATGAGGGAAGACAAATGACACCTTCTTGACCGACATATGTCTGGAGAAATTTGAGTGTGGACAAACGGAACTGTGATGCCCTTGGAAGAGGAAAGTGATTTCCGAAGTCAGCGAAGGGAAGGGACAAAATTATACGGAACCTGGATTTACCTTGGGCTGACTGGAGTAAAGAACAAGGGTCAGAAGTCTGGTGCAGTTACAATTCTTTTACAAAGTCAATGAAAACTTCTGTCTGAGATCAAGGCAATACCACCTAAACTCTTGGCTAAGTAGCTAGAAATGTCTGGTTTGTCTCTAGTACGTCACATTTCAGAGCAGAGGTTCCAACCTGTTCTCATCAAGTCCTAGAAGTTTCAAAGATACTCCTCATTTTTCTTTTGCTCTGATTATCCGTCTCTTTAGGGGGCTGTGCTCAGTCTTTTTAAGGGGATGGATGCTTGGAAACCAATTATCGTTCCATCTTCTCCATCTGTTCTGATGCTGGATATGCCTGTCTTTTCGAAGGCTTTCAGAGCGTGTGCTGGGAATGCGTTTCTCTTAGTGTTGAGAGATTTGTATTTTTAATGGGTATTTGTTTATCTATCACGTGCTAGATTTATTCACTTGATAATCTCAGCAACACAGGCAATCTTCTCATGTCCTGACCTAGCATGCAGGGATTTTATTCATTTAACAGTTTGGCCTTTGGATCAGATGGCCATTAGAGGTAAATCCTGCATTGTGCTGAGTATGCTCAACGCCACCAGAAGTGAGAGCCGCAGTAACCTGCAGGGAGCCTGCAGCATCTTTCAGGATTGTGCTCTTAGAAGCTTTCCACATGAAGTATATGAACGAGTTACTGTGAGGTGCATGTCTTTCCTTCCTAGACCATACCCTTCTTTAATGTGATTTCTCACTGATAATTGAGATTTCTTGATGAAATTTTTGCAATGACTGCCTCTGCTCGGTTAACCACTTTCATTCGGGTCTCTTACAGGCTCTTTTCTATGTCTGTCTTCTTTGATATGAAACAAAGGAATCCTTCCTCCTTCAAGGTGTGCTTCATTAAAGTTAGTTGGAAAATGAAGAGGAAAGCACACATGATGAAGTGACATTTCTACCCCACTCCAGTACAGTACAATAAATTCATCATTATTGTCCCCAGATGAGAGAATTAGCATTTATTTCTGTCTACAGTCTTGTTCTCTGACACATAAGCTTCCAACTTATTACTACTTGTTTATAAGAAATACTTAATTCAGATCCTTTATCAGACAGCATAGTATCTTTATTTCTCAAAAGCAGGTATCAGATGTTGTGTTTGTTCCTGATGGCAATCATGGGGGCTGAAATTCTAGGTTTCAGAAGGAGGCTAATAATAAATTTTCCCGATACGGCTCCTGGGATAGCAGGGCAATAGGGGTGATGGCCCAGGGGTGCATCGTATGCCCACCAGGTGAAATGCAACAGCAGCCCCAGTGGTAGACAGTTCCTTGGCACAGCTGTGACTCTGGCAAGCCAAACAGTCATGGCACTGACAGCGTAAACATTTTGTGGCAACTGTGCAAAGCAGGCAGCCAATTGTTTTACTAATGATTGCCTCTCAGCGCTCTCCTTCATCTGCCCTAGAGAGGAAAACTTTTTCCCCCATGCTCTATCGTCTTGGATAATGGTATAAGTGGTTTCTTTCTTCAAAATGCGGTGCTGATATTGCGGTAACCTGTGCTGTATGGGACTTGGCTATGTAATTACATTCCTCCTCTAACTTCCCTCCTTTTCCAGACTTAAATTTGTAGATCCTGTCTGTGACTGTGACAGCTGTAGGAGGGATAGTCTGAGAGCTTGCACCTCTGCTACCTCCTCCTGGAGCTGTTCAACTGCTTCTTGTTAACCAAAGTGATAGAAGAGTTAATGCTTCCAGAGCGTTTCTAAAAATCTGGAGACATGCTCAGTGAGCACTTTGCCTAAGTGGGTGGTGACCTTCTGCTGACTCATTTGTGCAGTTAGTCCAGGTTGACTCCAGTAGTTTCAACTGAGGAACATAAAAAAACCAAGTTTGTGTGCCCATTAAACTCCTGGAGTAGCCAGGCCCATGCGGAAGTTAAGAACTATAACAGTGTATATACGTAATCACAAAGAGGAAATGTTTGGTGCAATATGTGGGTATGTCAGGAACAGAGTAGTAATTCTTCCTGCTTGAAGGTATGTTCTTGATTCAGTGAGCTCAAGGTTAGTTGTGGGGCTCTAACTAGGAGTAGCATGGCTACTACTTAGGCGAGCTAAGGCATCCCAACTTAAAAAGCTATTTTTGGTTTTGGAAGCCCAGGATTCAGCTCTATCTTTAGTGAATCCTGCAGGTAAAATGAGCATTTAGGTTGTACTAAATTAACTGTGTCAGTTTCTGGGTAGCAGATCCCTACTGGAAATGATTCCCAGCTTCCTTAGTAGTCATCTAGTAGTATCTTCACAGAATCGTTGAAGATTTCTGGGCCTTATGACCATGGCATCACTTTGATCTTAGTTACGATAAATACAAACTGAGCTCCATCCTGCTGGTACTGGATTGCTAGCAGCCTCTGAGCTACCTACCTAGGTTAAAGCCAGCTGGAGTGTTCAGCAGTGAAAAAGCAGCTTCAGATACTGTCCTTCTCCATCAGATTTCAAAGGAGAGGGGTATAGCTCCCTAATTGAAGACTCTCCTCTACGTCACTGCTGTTGTCAGCTATAGAATCCAACACAGCACTTTCATCTAGTGACAGTGATGAAGTAGTTATTAAATGCAATAGAAATCATTCAAGCCCCCTTTGATTAAAAGCTTCACGCTTATCTCTGGCTTTCTATGTTCTTGGAAAAGAGCTTGCCAGAAATACAGAACTAGAGAGGAATGCTCCCCTACTTTGTTATTTTGGGGAGACGGGACTTTCAAGCACATAAAGGTCAGTATTTGCATCTAAAGCAAGGGGTTGATATAGTATCACCTTAATCTTGAAAGGCTAGCGTACCTCTCCTCCCCAGCTTGGGCACAGGGCTTTTGAGCAATGATCCAAGTGATCTGTGCTGTGTGGAAATGTCATCTTTTGGGTACTCATCGTGGAACAACGTGCCAAATGTTTGAGAAATTACCATTACTTTGCATATAACACATGACAGAAAGAGTGTGAAAAAATGTCAGGGCCCTTCTATTAGCCGGCTCTTTTGAATACAAACATAAAATATTAATTTAAATCAACTGAAAGGCATTAAAAACTTGATGTTCTCTTTGCCCCAGAAGTACTCTGCTGATAAGAAACAAATTAAAAATGCAGAGTTTTCAAATAGCAAAAATGCTGCATATTTCAAATGAAGTTGGTCTTTTTATGTGTAGTATTTTGGACGAAAAAAATAATATTAAATGCACATAAAAATGATTACTCTAAATGGTGAAGACATCAAAGTTTGCCATCAAAGTTAAATGAAAGCACTTGGAAGTCTGTTTGTTTGATCTGTACATAAATAAGCTTAAAAAGAAGCCCGGGCTTTTTTACACAGCTGGAACTGGGTAGCCAGTTCAAATTCCCCTGCATCCCAGGGATTCCCAAACTAGGTTAGGTCCAAAAATGGTCATTATTTTTTGTTGAGTTTTTTTGTGTTTCTCCAGCATGCCGCTATGCTAATGCACCAGGGAAAATGTGTTGGCAGAAGACACAAGTCACAGACTCTTGTAAAATGCTTTTGAGCTCATATGGAGAGTGGACAAGTTCTACGATACTGAAATAAAAGCCTCTTTCCTCTTCTAGTTTCGGAATGAGGACATCAAAATGAAGGTAAATGGATGAGTCCTTCACCTTGTTGAAGCCAAGGCTTGAAAAGTTAACTATGGTCATCTTGGCTGTGTTTTACGACCAAACATCCGTTCCTGGGTTGGCCAGAAAGTGTGAATTAGGAATATGAATCAGAGATCTGTTAACGTATATCAGCTAAGGATCTGCTACAGAGCTGAGCCATAGTAACGTTCAATTCATTTCAGTTTGCTCTTAGGAAAAAAAACAACAAACAAACTCGATATGTGGAATCTGTAAGGAAATACGGGACTTGACTTCTTTAGCGCCTTTCCACAAAAGATCCCGCTGTGGTTTACAGTGATTTACAGGAATCTGCATGGTGCAGAGGAATTACTCTGCGCTCTGGGAGCTCTTTTGGTACAGTGCAAATGTAAGACCTTTATCTACAGAGAGCCAAGCTTCAGCTCATTTAGTTTGAGAGCTGGAAGTTGTAAGCAACTAGAAGCAAGACTTCAAAGAAAACCACCTTGGCTCCTGTGACTTCTGTTCAGTGGCCTGAACTGTTGGGGATCAGCAGACTTTCAACACTTAAAGGTGCGTGACAGTCAGTGAAACATGCTCTCAACGCCACTACAAATTTATCCTCCTTGATTTGGCCTCTAATCACGGCCTCTCTGAGCACAGACCTTTCACCAGTAACCTAAGCTGGAGCTGCGTATGGCTCTGTGGTCCACAGGAAGATGTTCTGTTTTGAAGAGCAGCTTGAAAGGCCATGCTTTACCCAACACAGGAGAACGTGCTGCTTCTTCACTCTGGCCTCTGTTTGTAGCCCTGGAGTTAGATGTGTGTCCTCCCTGGGAAGGCAGGCTCTCTCAGGAGGCACATCTGAGTCTGTGCCTTCTGTAGGTGATGACTTCAAGGCTGCTTCTGGGACTGCTGTATGAGATCGCTGCAGGGCAACCAGCAAGGCAAGTCTTGGTGGAGGACTTGCCCTTCAAAAATTCCGTCACAGCCTCGGGGGTGTGTGTGCGCGTTTCTGCCTTACAAAGGTGTTATTTTTCCCTGCTGAGAAAGTCTAAATTGTCCTCCCGCTATGTTCTCTGCCATTAAACAATTCCACAACACACCCCCAGAAACAATTTATTACCTTCTTAAGGTGGGGTTTCTTTTTCTTCCGGGGAAACTTCCTTGGTCAAGTGCTAGAAGGAGAAACCTAAAGTTCTGGATTGCTTTTCCATTTTCTTGCTATGAGTGGGAGTGCAGGAAAGATGCTCTTTATGAAATCAGCTATTTTTTAGGTGAGAGAAATAATAAAACCCCTCCCTTGCAATGAAAACACGGCACACATCCTCCCGGGGCGGGAGTGGCAGGTTGCAATTTGTGGTCTGCTGTCGTCTGCCCTTTGAGCAACGTGCTGCTTTCTGTGCAGTGAGCCCAAATGTCACTGGAGCCCTGTGAGAGGGTGGCTGTCCTTGCGAGGGCGGGTGGTAGGGATGTCATCGACCCCCCTGTTGCAACACGATGCTGAGGCTGCTGGGCTTACCTTGTCTGGAAATTTAAGTCAGCTTTTCAGCCTGCTCTCCTGGGTCTTGCAGGTGTGTTTGGTGTAGCTGCCACTTAGCAATGGTTTATTTTCGTTTTGTACAGGCTACCGTGTTCTCCATTGCTTCCACGTAGTGCTAAGCTGAATTTCATGGGGGCCTGCAAACATCCCAGGGGAGGGCTGAAGAAAGGAGACTGCAGAAACAGACAGTGTTGGTATGTCACTGCTTAAAGTAAAATCGGTCTCGGCGCAGAAGGGTGTAGCAGGCTATCAGTGCATGGCAAGCCGGTTTTCAGGTATGAAATTAGCTTGGAAATCCACATGGTTCTGCTTTGTGGATGAGAGGAAAAACTAGGAGGACTCAATGTTATCGCCTGCATCTCCCTTGCCTGGGAGAGCTTCTCTGCAAGTGCAATAAATCTGTTTTCCTGTGAATGCAAGAGAGCTCTTGAAATAATCTCAGTTCAGTCCCTCTTGTTATTTTTAATAGATTTCAGGATGAGCTGGTTGCTATGTATAGTTTTTTTACTTACAAATTTGGGTTTAAACCCAGCTGAATATTCAGTCCAATTAAAAACAAAGCCTTTGCTAAAACAAAGGCAAGAGGAACTGTGGGGAAGGCTTTCATGCAAATGAACAAAACAACAAAACCAGGAGGGCTGAATGTTTGTTATTCATACACATTCTTAGAGGTAATTACTGTGATTTTGATAGAAAGTTTAGAAATAACTAGGTAGAGTTTAATTCTGCAGTACAATTTCATTTCTTAAGAACTGCCCACCTTAAGAAGAAATGATTGTATTCTAATAAGCGTCTATTAAACTTGCAGTAACTGAAGTTGAATGTGAATTATTAAAATGTCTGTGAGGTGCAAGGTTGCTTTTCTTTTGCCAGGTGTCTGAAAGATAAAAACAACAGGAGAACATGCAGCAAAGCAGGAGAGACAAAACGTTAAGGCGAGAACTGGCCCTGGATCAGTCGCCCTAGTCCTGCTGGCCACCGCAGGACAGCCTCTACTGGGGCTGCAGAGCCCAAGGAAGCAATCTGGCAATTTACTGCTCTCATCAACTTGTGTAAGGCTAAGGCGTATTTTTCTCTTGAGGTAATAAGGGAAAATTTGGGAGGGGAATGAGAATGCCAGGAAGGTGAAAGAAATGGTGTGTTGCAGTCCATGACATGAGGAAAGAGGGAAAAGGGGATGGTCCGGGGTACACATAGCATCTATGTGTGTATAAGGACATGGTTTACCCTGCAGTTTCCAAGGACTGAAAGGGTTTTGATGGGGCAGTAGCAGGGAAGTAAGAACAGAGCGAGGGAAGCCTGGAGAGCTCGATGGATTTAGCCTTACACGAGGTTAATGGCTTAGTCCTTTAAAATGTACAAACAAATGCAAGGTGGTTTATGTGGTGGCTTTGACATATTCTGGCAATAGATGCGGTGTGAAGATGTTTCCTCCATTTGCTCTAAGCCTTTGACTTTGTCACTGTGGGAAATTCACTGCACATAAGAGAACAGAAAAGAGAGGATGTGAATTTCTATTGCAAAATATTTGTGTTGTTCTTTAGCATAGTTTACTACAGAAAGGAAGCTCATGCCTTTGCACTCTGTTATCTCCCAGACTTCCCAGCAGTGTCAAGACCTGTTGACCAAGTCTGATGGATGAGGGCAAGTGTGGAAGAGAATGAAGTTTGTAGAAAATGAGTGACAGGTAGAGCAGAGAAACTATAAGCACCTGAAAGAGAAAAGCTGTGATGACCTCCAGAGGAAAGACCCTGTCCTCGTCCTAAAACTTTCAGCTGCAGTTTGCATCTTCCTGGAGCATGAAGTCTATCAGTCACTTGACACAAGCCAGTAGAAAATCAAGCTACGTTTTTTCTTTTTGTGCTAATGTGGGTGAATTCTGGAGAACTATGGAACTGAAATGTCCTGAGCAGGTGATCCATCTGATTTCCCTGGGACATCCTGTGCTTCCAATCAGTTCTCGTTTGAACAACACCTGTGCAATTGCAGTCTTTAATTTCCCCTATTCCTGGGGGTTTGCTGCATGGCTGTGCGGTTTTGTCTAAGAGAAATGTAAGTCAAACTATTCTTCTTTAAGCCCAACAACCTGCTGGGTGACAGAACACAAGTGTAGTCATATACGTAGTTTTGGTTGCCGGTTATTTGTATGAGGTGGTGTAGGCATACGTGTCTTTTTAGCTGAGTTCCCTCCTGTGTAGTCCTGCTTCTGTCAGAGGCTTCCAGTAGAGAAACATGCTTTGGCCCAGTGATACCTGCACGTTACTGTTTTCTTCACGGTGCTCATATTCTTAACATTTATAATTCAAACATCTTCAGAATGAAGTGACAGTTTCTCTTCTGCAAAATAAAGAGCAAAATGACTTGTGTTAATTATTCCTTCTCACTTACTTGCTTAGCAGGTCATATATTACTCCAAGGCTTTTAGTGCCTTGGGCCAAAAAGGGTCATTACAGCATGCAGTCTAATGACCTGACCAAAAAAATATAAGTGAGGGAGAATGAGTCCTTCTCTTCTGAGCTCTCTGAAGTCATTAATGGATGCCTTGGGAATTCTACAAAGCAACAGCTCGGAAAACAAACAGAATTGTTCAGTGTTGGATATCACTCTCGTGACATCTATGCTATTACGAAGATTTACAGCTGGAATAATTCAATCTGGATTTTTCTCTTTCCCCTGTTGACTCACATGTTGGAAGGCAGGCAGACCCCAAGAGTTGGGTTTTGCATAATTGAAGCACCAGAACGTATTAAGTGGAACGAGTAATGGGGACGAAGCTTTTCCCTTCCTTCCAGACTGGGTTATCAATTATGAATTAGTGGCAATCTAAGATCAAAGGGGTGCCATTTTTGCAGCTGAATTTGAGGATTTTGGAACTGAACAGATGAAATACAGTTAATGACTCATTTCAGGAAGGCAGAGACAAGAGGTAACTGGCAGGGGTGGAGTTAAGTGCTTTAATATGTTTCTGAACATGAACATACATTTTTCAAATGTAAAACGGGATGCTGAGATCAAGTTATTCATACAAAATGATACTGTTAGTTCCCCTTGTGGGGCACAGGAGATGGGAATTGGATCTGTAGCGTTTTTCATAGTGCTGTATGTGACCTACACACTATAGAAACATGTTAAGGTTACCATGTACTTGTTACACAAAAGGTTGGTTTGCATTAATACAACAAGTTCCATTGCTGCGAAGAAAATACATCTCTTGGGCAAGAACCATTCAACACATGCTTAAAACAAAAAATTATGAGGTTTTTAATTTCAAGGTGGCTACAGCCTAATGGAGGGACATTCAGAAGAGCAGTCCAAGGCAGGACTTAGCTACACACTCCGTAAAGCAGCAAATGATAAAGCAGTTTATGATTCAAGATAGTAGATGGTGCCACAAAGATCTCAGAAGCTTTAGGGAACAAATTGTAATCTGCTGTGAATTCTGCGAGGAGAGTGCACGACCACTCAACGAAGCAGACAGGTGCATCAGGTGCCTGCTGTTTAAAACCCTTTTCTCCTTGAAATATTCCGATTCTGAGTAAGAGGGACCCGGGTCAGACCAGGTGAAAAGGTGTTTGTGATTAGGGGCTGAGAGCCTGCCCACACAGCTGCCCTGTGTTGGAGGTGATGGGCTCTGCGGGCTGGGAAGCTGTGCCGGGGAAGCGGCAGTTACCCGCTGGGGCTGGCAGGGAGAAGGTACCAGCCATGGTGCTTCCCTGCAGCTAGAGAAGAGGAATTCCTTAACCCCGAGGCTTGAAGGCAGTGGGAGCCTGCAAAGACGCTTCCTAAGGAGTCCTGGTAAAAGTGAACGACTGATGTAATAACATCCCTGAGTTTGTAGGGGGAAAATATTTGGGAGGGTGAGAGGAGGGGGCTGGTGTGGGGCTGCTGCTGGGCACCGGGACCAGCCTTGGGGGTGAAGCCTCTGTGGCTGCCCAGCATCTCTGGTTGTTTTGGCACTGAGACTGGCTATCTGCTCTCACTTCAAAAATGCAACAGAAGAAGTCAATTATATTGCATGCTTTTCAGTGAAATATTTTTTTTTCTGGCCTCAAAGTTATCATTTTTAACAGGATGTTAGATAAATTTCATGCTACACGCTACTTATTTTGTTTGGGTAATGCCTCATAAGTAGGAGTTTAGATTAAGTTAATTTTAATTGTTTCTTATTTTGGTTGGATAATGCCTCCTAGTAAGACTTTTGAAATTGATGTGAACCTACTACTACATTATAATGGAGCAATTATGAAAATAATGGATTTATTATCACAACTGGTATTGGAATAAGGAGGGAGATTCTAATGAACTGACTCA
Organism: Falco naumanni; assembly: GCF_017639655.2. Classification (NCBI taxonomy): domain Eukaryota; kingdom Metazoa; phylum Chordata; class Aves; order Falconiformes; family Falconidae; genus Falco; species Falco naumanni. The sequence goes on from NC_054061.1 coordinate 8,227,995, forward strand.
CCTTTGCTGATATGTCAGAAGAAAATGTGCTTTGGCGTACTAAATTTTATATTCAAACAGTTTCATATTTGGGGAGAAACTTTCAGAATTTCACACTTACCTGAAATATGAAATGAACATTTACCTGGGACCAAAAAAACCTTTTCTAATCGAGCTGAATGCAGAGGCCAAACTAATAGAACCTTCTTCAGCTTTTATTCAGAAATTGTTTTATTTTTCTTTTATCTTGAGGACTTCAAACACATTTTTTAGACTTTCTAATGAAAAATGTATGAGGGTTTTTTTTTTTCTCCCCCCCTCCACTTTGCATTGGTAAGGCGTGTCCTGTTCTGAGTTGCACGAGGCTTAATTGCTGTGTCTGGCTATAATGACGATCACCTGGAGATGAGAGTATTCCCCTCTACAAAACAGCAAGGAATCTGCTTAAATCTGTGGTTTAAATGATTCTTTTTCTTTCTCTGGGTCTTTGTCTGCGTTCATGTTTCTCCAAGGGTTTGCCTACTTCCTGATACTAATTTTATACAAATATCTGATAATTTGTAAACCTTTGTGACACACAATATAAGGCATGACCTAGGCATGGTCTTCTAGAAAACCTGAAACAGCTGTTACAGGGCGAATACTCGGCCCCTGGCAACTCCGGGCTCGGCTCGTCCTTGATGACTCCATCTTCAGACCACGATGTAAATCCTTTCTCTAAAGGATCTTCTCGTGGCAGCAGAGCTCCTGCTTGGGCAGTCGCTCTCCATCTGGAGCGGGGCACTAACTGGTGCACTGGGAAGGGGGACAGGGCGACTTTGCTGTGGTGTTGATCCGTTGTTATCTGGTGGTTTAAGTCTGCTCCAGAAACGGGCAGCTCTGCTGCGTAAGCGGTTCGGCTAGTTAGAGGGAGGTGTGGAGCTGGGGAACCTCTAGCTCGGGGGATCTTCTTGGAGAAGAATGGGAGGAGACCTCTGTGGTACCTGGGTTTTCACAAGCCTGCCTGGGCTCGTTGCTTTGAGTGTCGTGGGCTGGATGCGGAGCATCTCGCCCCTTAGGAAGAGGGAGCCAGCAACGCTGGCAAGTCAGTCGGACAGTCCCTTTCAGGCCCATCTGGAAGGCTGCTAGCTGCTTGCCTACTGGCTGTACGCCTAATCCTTAATGCTTTTGTAAAGGGTCCTCTCAGTGGTGGTTGGGCTTTGATCCTAGTTGCAGGCTCCCCGTGCGGAGAGCGCCCTGTGGTCTCTGTGCTGCTGCCCTTGCCCAACCTGGCCTGCAGGCAGAGGGCTGCTGTTCTTCACGGGAATCCAGGGGCTTCTGGAGGTGGAAACATGTCGTTGCAAAGCTGTCACGCTCAGTGGGCTGCGGGGGTCGGGGCTGGCCTGGGGAGTTAAACCCCATTCCTTATTTCTGCCATCTCTGTACGGCTCTGCATCCTCTGGGCTCTTCCCTTGTGCTGCCAGAACATGCAACAATTTCATTCCCTGAAGCGTGCCAGTGATGTGAGCGGGTAGGTCCTATCCCCTCTGCTTGCTGTTTGTTTTATTTGTGTGTTGTTAACCTTTACTCAGTGCACTTATTTACTTCAGGTTTTAATAGTGTGATAAGGTCACAACAAATTTAGTGGGAGGCATTTTAAACACTTGCAGCAATAAATCACAGTGTACATCACCCTTGTGCAGTTTATCCAGAACCAGAGAAATCCAATTTGGTCCATAATATGAAGGCCAAATAAAGCCAGGTATCATAGTGAGAAAGCTTTGACGTATGGCTCTGAAAGAACCTGCACACTTCTCCTCTATAAATTAACAGCTATTTTGCAGAGCTGACAAGTAGCTGATATTCTTGGAACCAGTCCTATTTGTGCCTTCCATCCCCCCTTCCATTCCATTCTCTTGATCTTTCCCTTTAGAAAATCCAAAGAGAAGAAAAAGCAGCCTGTTCGCTAATGTAGGTTTTAAAACACTGGTGCTATGGACACATCTCACAAGTGCAATGAACTTGCTGGTAGTGCATGAAACCCTAAAACCTCAGGGACTCATCTCTGCGGGAATATGTTCTTATCTATTCCTTTATACACTGATTTTTTTATTTATTTTCTTAGACAAGACAGCCTTTGCAGGTAGGATCAAAGGAGCCTGCAGGTCATCCTAAGAGCTGCAAAGTCCTGGAGACCAGAAATGCGCAGTAGCAAGCTCTATTCAAGAGCCGTAGATAAAGCACAAGGGAATGTGTCATGGGCCACTAAACCGTGCTGGCCAGGGAACGGGCTTGATAAACTGGCATGTATATCCTGCTTTAATTCCTGTTGGTTTATGGCCCCTGCAGTACCCAGGAGCCCTGCTGGCCGTCTGACCTTACCCTTGCCTTGAGCCCAGCAAAATTGAAAGGGTGTTTGAGAGAGGAGGGAAGAGGGGGAGGAAGGGATTAGTTGCAGGCAGCAGTGTTGGACTCCTGACCTCTCTAAACGACCCAAAAGGAGATTGATTTTACAGATGTGTAAAGCCTAGCAACCACCTGGGTTTTAAGCTAACATTAAAAATTAAATGCCAGTTTCTGTGTTATTAAAGGTGGAATAAAAAATGTTGCACCTTACCACATTCAGAGCAAGAAAAAGGTGGAGGCTTTGTGGAGCTCAGCAATGCCACGACTGTGAAGTGCAAAAGCAGTGTGAGGAGGAGGGACAACCATCTCCTCGGGTTTCTCCTTCATCTGGGTAGTGAGAGAAGAAAAAGCAGTCTCTTGGAGTGAGAGACAGTGCTGTGATGTCCGCCAAACCTGCCAGAGAGCAGTGTCTGGCTGGGCTGTGTGAGCAGCATACCTGATGGATGCTCAAGCACAGCCTCCATGAAAATAGGCAAGTCAGGTTTTGCCAGGCACTGCTGCCTCTCGCTCAGTGTCAAATAATCCCTGCAGGAGCAGTGCCCTGCATGATAGATTAAAAAGCAGCAAGAGCTCATCAAAATCTGGATACATCTTTTTTAGGTAAATAAAACCTTGCCATTGTGGAAGCGTGGAGGGACCGGATGGATTTTTGTGGGGGAGGCAGATTTCCCTCTTAGTACAACAGAGGGTGTTCTGGGTACGTGCAGCCATCGCTGGTTCTGCCGTTGGAATGTTGAGTTCTTGCCTGATGTCTTTCTGAAGATTGCAGCTCCTAGAAATGCCTGATTTGTTTGGTTTTGAAGGCATGAGCCTCCTACCTTCATCTGCATAGGTGGGTCAAGAATACTGACCTCTGTGCCTCAGGCTGGGAGGAAAGCCAAGCGTTTTTTTGTCATCAAACCCTAGGACTTTTATCTAAGCGCGTGTACTTTTGGAGCAGTGGGGCTGAGAATACCAAACAGATGAAGAGCTGATGCGCAGGACCTGTGTTACCTGATGGAGGTCCCGTGACGTAACGTGAAAGTGGTCAGTCCCTGCTGTGAAACTTGGGTTTAAATAAACTGTACGTGCCCTTGCTGCAGCCTACCATAGGTGCAAACTCCGTAGCTGTCACTGGCAAGGAATAGAAGAGAGCAACAGTCACTGGGAAATGGGGCACTTGCCTTTAAAAATGGGGTCTGTGGAACCCAAAGCGCTGGGCACCAGCGACCATCGCTGCCACGGACTGAAAGCTGCAGCTCCAGAGAATTTTGCATGCAGAATAGTCTCTCTTGGTCTTTAATGCCTAACTATTCTGATCATCCCCTTTTAATTTTTTTTGCTGACTAACTACATCCATAACTTCTTTGCTCTAGTAAAAACTCTACTTAATGCACAGCCATGTTGTAAAGTCAAGCTGCAGTTCCAACATGCCTAATCCTAAAAGAAGCATTTGTTCAAAAAAGATCCATTTCCCTAGGAAATATGCTTTGATTTGTGAAACAGAAAATGTATTCGTTTAACTGAGCCATTCATGTGACAGGTCACTCTTTCACCCTTTTGGTGCAGTAAAAGTTTATTCTTTTAATAGGTTTATTGCTTTTCGGTTATTCGTTTCCAAAGGACTCACTTGAGTGCTGCAGCTCTGATCTGGAGTACAGAAAATTAATTCTTTTTATGGTAGTCTATTCCTTTCACATGTCCTCATTTTAAGTGCAGCTCAACTGTATTACAAATAACAGTATGTGGTCCTAGAGGGAGTACCAAGCCTCTAATTTAATATTGTACCAGAGGTCTTATAATGTCAGCGCTGCCGCATCGAGCTTTTCTCTTTTGAGCCCTTCTCTGTGTCCCAAGGGGAGTCATGAGATGCCAGGCTGGCTGTTGTCAACGTGCGTGGATGCTGCTGGGGGTGTGCATCTTTATTCTTCTGGTTTTGGGTTTTCTGGTCCTGAGCCTCATTAATAGAAAGGAATGTGCAGGATGAACACTTCTCTCAAGACTGGGGCAGGGGGATTGGACTAGATGACTTTTAAAGATCCCTTCCAACCCAAGCTATTCTGTGACTGCAATACATAGGAAAGCACCGTGCGTAAAAATCGCCGGTTACTGCCAGGGTTTCGTAGTGAGATGGCTTCTCTGCTGTGAAGGCACCAGAAGCCATGGAGATGTCCTGAGCTCCCTCCGCTGATGTGCAGACACAGCAGGCTTCACTAGGTGTTTGGGGGAGGACACCTGAGTTCCCGAGGCCAGCCTTGGGCATGGTGCTGTGCGTTCCCTTTGCCTCTCCTCTTCCACTCAGTGCTTTGGGAGGGTTTGAGGGATAAAAACTTACAAATCTTTGTTTGGTACCTGTAGAACAGATTTAACTGGAAATGACACTCTTGCCAGTTCTAACAGAAAATGACCTGTGTTTGGAAGTGGCGTTAAAACCACTCGGTGCCTCCCAGCGGCACTAGAATCCAACATCTCGCTGACCTCTAGGATGAATCAAAGCTCTGGAAGCTCTTCATTTTTTGCAGAACTATTCCACCTTCACCTCTTAACTCCCCCCTCCTTCATTTTCTCTGGGTAGGTTTCCTCCCCGTCGCTAAAAGATGATGACCTAGGTCTGGTGCATCTTTTCTGGAGAAAGGAGTCAAACTCATTCTCCTTATCCTCAGTGCTCTTTGAAGCTAGGCATGGTTCACAGAACTCGACTGTTTTGCCATCAAGTCAATCCCAAGCTCCGAGATGCATCTTTACTGTTGAGCTTCATGCTCCAAGGACTGAAGTGCCTGTCAGGATTTCTTGTGAGCCGTGGGGATGAGATGATGCTCTCCACCTTGCTTCAGCGTGCTGACAAGGCACTGAACGTTAAATGCTGGCTGTCTCAATTTCGTTTTGCTTGTCATGTTGGTATCTCATCCTGTGTGCCATCAGAGCCCCTGCTTGTTTTGCAGGACTGGATTTTGTATGCCCCTAGGGTAATCAGTGATTTGGCCTGGAGGAAACTAATGGTATGGGCAGCCAAGACAGAGGGCAAGAAACGAAAATATGTGCCCTTCTGGTAGGGAATTTGAGGCAGAGAGAAAAGAGGAGCAGCCTTCCCTAGGGAGCTTGCCAGAAGCCCTAGCAATGACTTTGGTAGCAAGTGTGATGCTCCTGGTGCAGGTCTGTGACTTCCCCAGTGTGTGTGTGGGGAGTGGAGAATGGAGTTTAACTGTCTGGACAGTGCAGGCTTATTTTGAAACAATTCATTATTATTTACTCTGGTACTCTTGCTGCATTGTCAACGCTCAAGTTCCCAGACTTGGTGCAGAATGCAAATGCCCTGTTCCTGCTTGCTGGTGGTCAGGGGCTGGGGAGCTTTTGCTGGAGGCGATGCTCGCTGAAGGAGGAAAACGGCACAGTTTGGGAATGTCATTTGTAATTGTTACCTTGCTTTGAAAGACTTTGTGAAAGTGTGGACATATGGACTCCCTCAGCGTTCAGTTGTTTTCAAGAGGCATATTGTGCGTGGGTGGGTGGATGAGAGGACAGAAATGAAGAAACCAGAAGTGTCCTAAATGGTGAATCACTTTTGGTTTTCCCTTTAACAGAAGGGCTCCCTTTCAAGGTGACACTATTAATTGGGACCTTTATGATTTCTTACATCATAGGGAAAGTGAAAAGATCTCAGCAACTGTGTGTGGCCCTGCAGACAGCTGCCATCTGCAAAAGGGAGCATTTTCCATCAAAAAGTAATTAAATTAGCCCAGATTCCATAAGTAATACAACTAGATCTCCCTGGTACCTCCCAAGACAAGCATGGTCTAAGTCAAGTGCACCCAGAGACCACATTTGGAAATAAGGCAATTATTAGTTTAATTCAGTCATCAAACTAATTTTACAGAAGCGGAGCATGCCAGTCACTGGAAGAGGTGGCAGCGGTGTGTAGCACACACAGAGCCCTGCGCCGGCTGCGGTGGGGGCAGCAAGGGGACAGACAGACTGACCACGCTGTCTGACCGCTGGCAGTGCCCAGACCACCCTCAGCTAGAAGCAGCCCAAGAGTCTGTTCCCCCTGTGCTTTTCTAGCTGGGGTTTTTATTGTGTGCTGAACACAACAGCACTGAAGAGGCGTGATGGAAGGGCAGCCTCCTCCCCCGCTGTATCGCGTGAGCTCCGGAGAGCGTGGGGAGGTTAAGACCAGGAGCTGGTCAGGGCTTCTAGACCACAACTGGCTCATCAGCTGCTGAAGAGAAGGAGTCATGACACCGAAATTAAAGTCTGATAGTAGACAGTTTGACTACAGCCCTAAGCATCGCTGTGAAATGCATTAAGTGACCTGTCACCTGTGGTTTGCTGTTTTGCTCGTCCTCTGCCCTGCAGACAGCTGTGTGCGCGAGGAGTTATTTGTGGTGGTAGAAATACACCCCTCTGTCTACTGGAGGAAGCAAGCTGGGGTTGGAGATAGCTGCAGCAGAAAGTTCAGTGATGGGCGTTTAATCACACAAAAACCATTTCACTTCACGGGCTCTGACCAGGTCCTATGACACAGCCTCCTGTGCCGAACACCACAAAACAAACGTGCTTTGCTCGGAGCTTGTGGCTGTTCCACCAAACCCGGTGTCACTGCTAATGTAGTTACAGATGGTGGGGGCTTGCACCTGCCTTGGTTTTTAACTACTTGCTTGCCAGAACTCCTGGAAAAGCCATGCATGCGTGAGGTGTGCTTGCTTGCTTGTGTTCTTTAAAGTTTGTTCACTCTAGAACTCAAATATGACCTTAAAACACGATCACAGATAACCTGCTGACCCCAGCAGGGTTTCCATCTTTCTGCAAAACAGTGACAGTCTGACAGGTGCAAAAAGTACTGGTGCAAGTAAAAGATACTCTCTGATTATTTAAAATCAATATAAATATTTTAGCTCTCAGATTACTAGAATAAGGGGAGACCATGCCCACTGCAGTTGTCAAACTTACTCTAGTGCCGAGAGGTTCTCTTCCAACTAAAGTATCCCTGGATTAGCTGCTTGCTTTGTTAGAGAGAACCTGGACAGTCACCCTTGGAGACTTTCTGGTAGGTACAGAACCGCATGTATGCAGATCTTTTCCTTTTATATTTTGCCTGGCTTATTCTGCATCTCCTTTACAGGAGTTAGAACTGGGTTTAAACATTTCCATTTTGGTGTCAATATTGACTGCGTTGCCTTCCTGAAAACATGCCTTTTCTAGGGTCTTTGGGAGCTCTGGTGTTACCTTGCACCAGTGGATGTGCTTGTTCCATCTATCCTCAGCTTGTCCTAAACTTGATAGATTTCTGGAGTTCCCTTACCTGCTGATCCGCTGTCTCTATTTGATGCCTGAATTTCTTACAGTTGCTTTCCAGAAGACATTTGGTTTTCTGCCTAGCACTTGCAGCTGTATTTTAACTTTGATATGAGGTTTAAGTACTAGTGCTAATTGTTTCAGTCTGTCCAGTGTCTATTCCCTCTCTGCCCCCACAAAGCGATTGCTTTGACTGATCTTCACTCTCTATATTTATGCCTCTGCGCAGGTTTCCCCGTATGGTGTGCTTGGTGGGTTAGCTTCTTGAAATGCCTTCTGCCATGGTGGTGTTTCTGGGTATCTGAGCTCCAAAGATTAGACACACCTAGGTGTAGGTCTACCTGACTTGCTACTTTTGCCAGGCTCTTCACCTTGTTTTTGGAGGAACAGCGCAGGAACTCCATGTCACCGGCCAGCTCTGGGTCTCAAGGTGTCTCTCGGACTGCTGTGGGGTTCTGCTGCACCTCTCTGGGTTTGCTTTCTTCTCTCTCTGACAGTGCTAGCAAGCAATATAGGTCCAGGCAGAAACCTTGTGCCTGGCCATTCACTCTTACGGTATCCTTCACATCTGGCCACGGAGGTATGCTTTGGGGCAAGGACAAAACTGTCAGCCTCTTCATGTTAATGTTATGGGAGGCTTTGCACAATAAACTGACTTTTACAAGAGAATTATTTATCAAGCAGCTGGAATTCTCCTTTAGTGCAAGGAATCTTATGCAGCATGCAAGTTCTCAAAGCTGGGTGTAATTGGGTGACTCCAGGGTTTGCATAGGTTTTGTCTGGTGTAGATTATAGTCCTTTTGTGATGAAAATATCTGCTTTAAGAAACAGTGCCACCTGAATCTGTTTTGCCTGATATTTGACAGTTGAGGGGTTTCTTTTTGCTGGTACACACGGATAGTTCAGACAAAGTGACTTGGGATCTTTGGGTGATGGACAAAAATAAACTTCCCTTGTTTTGGATATTATAATTAGCTAATAGAAGAAACCCAGCACTATAGTATTTTTTTCACGGCTTCATGCATTAGAGAACGTCTTGGACCCAGGCCTGTAGTCAGAGTTGTGGTACCATGACCTTGGTGTGTTTGAAACTGAGTTGGGTAGTGGGATAATCTTTCCTGTCCAGCACCTCAATCCAGGCTTCGCATGAAATAAGACAGGAGGGAGCACTTGGAGGTAAATATTCAGTGCTCCGTGTGGGGTGTTTAGCCATCCACATGATTGCCAGTAATGGTAATGATGGTTTTGAATCTACGTTCTCATGCATCAGGTTGCACAATTACCTCTTTGGTGCTATTAGAGCATCTCTTGAGGCTTCCTCTTTACTTTTTGCCATCAGCCAGAGCACCTGCCTCTCCTCCAGAGCCTCCCATGGGATCCACTTCACTAGTGTCATTATCTGGGGTGTTTCATCAGTATTTACCTTTAAGAAGATCTAAATAATCCTGCTGAGGCATAATAATAAAAACTGGAAAGGGCAATAAAAAATAACTATAATACAGTTTATTCTTTGGTACCCAATACACAGAGCAAAGCCCTGTCAGGTTCACTCACACCTTCCATATGGGTCCCAAGTGACCACTTCTGTATCTGTAGGAACAGTTTCTACTGACAATTTAGTTACCTGTGTACGATTTGGTCCCTTCAGCAGCAGGAACTGGTGGGGACTTCCAAGTTCTCCACCCAGGGGGGTTAATCTGTGCGTCTGCAGTGAAGAGTGTTGTCCATCAATTGATGTGTGCACAGCAGCTGGAGCTGCCTAGGGGCATCTCTAGTGGGAGGTGCCCCTGACCATGGCAGAGGGGTTGACCTAGATGATCTTTTACCGTCCCTTCCAGCCGAAGCCATTCTGTGATCTCCAGCACCATCCACAATTCCCACTCTTGTAGCAGTCCATGGCTTTGTTGTGGTCTGTTGCTTCCAGGTTGTTCCATTGCCTCTGGGCACAGATTAGCTGAGGAGTTCCGGGACCACCCAGAGCAGTGATGGTCCAGTGCACACAGACACCTAGTTATGTCCCTGTTACTGCTTGAGTTTCTTACTTAAATGCCACAGAACTTGCCACAGACCCCAAGTTAGGTTCTGTTTTTAGTGTCTGTTAGGAAAGTGCAAGGAGTTTGTGGTGTGTCTGCCTGTGAGGTTGCAGCACCAGGCAGAAACCCCTTTGCTTGTCTTAAAGGCTGTAAAATAATGTGATGCCCTGCTCCTGCTTGACACTTTGGCTCAGTATGATTTTTTTTTTTTTTCTGGGTGAATAAACCTGTGTTGAACTTGATTATCTGCAACTAGATGGTTTCAGGTCTTTGTCAAGTATCCCTGTTAAAATTCATCGGTCATTCATGCCGTTAGTCCCTGCACCTGTGTAAGACCAACCTGTGGCTCCCAGCAGTCACCTAACTAAGCCTTGTGCAGGGGAAGCTGCCAAACTGAATATGGATGGCAGATGACGATGCCTCCCTGCTTCTGTGCATTCCTGATCAGACTTCAGTCACCTGCATTCCTTTTTAGTGAATTTTAATACAGTGGTGCCCGCACAGCCTCTGATCAAAGGAGTAGAGTCATGGTGCTGTGGTGAGACAGATCATAGAAAGCATATTCCGTGGTTTCACAGAAGTTTTTCTTTACTGTTGTATCTCCCTTTTGCTGATTCTTTTCTGTTAGCCAGCACCAATGTGACGAGGTGTGGCACTTCAATGCTGCTAACGGTGTTTGATGTTCTGACCTTGCTGGTCTTACTGGGAAGTATCAGTATTGCATCAGAAGCCACCTGGCATAGCAGAGCTGTGGTGACCCATGGACCCATCCATAGCTGTAGGACTCGGTGATGCTTTGTGTTCCCACAGCTGAGCAGTGAGCCAAGGAGTCGGCTTGGTTCACGTAAGCTTTGCTTTACCAGATGATTTCTTAAGGGCCATTTAAGTCAGCCTTATTTTTGTTTTAACTTGTTGGTCAGACTCAGCATGACCACCACAGCCAGATAAGCTCGTCCTTCTAGGTGTGCTGGGATGGTGCTGGACACGTTTGTGCTGCATCCAGAGCTTGGACCACAGGCATGATCTGCTTCAGCATTGGGTTTCTGTTTTGTTTCAGATACATTCTTCAGTTTAGCTCTAGGTGTGGTGAGAGAGAGCCTGTCTCTACAAAACTATGGCAGTGGGAAGGGACTTTTGGTTTTGGGATGTCCAGGCCAGCTTCATGCTGGCTGGGCTCTGCTCCACAGCATTGGGGCTAAACCATCTTTGGTGCAGTTTGTGAGACCCGTTGGTGGTGCACCAGGAAGGCGTCTGACCCCAGCTGCAGTTTTCTTGCCCTCTTAAGCATGTTTACTTAGCTTTGCTAAAAAGATGGTGCGTGAAAATTGCTTTTATTACCAGAAAAAGAAATTTGCAATAAAACCTGTCTCCTTGGGTGCTCTAATTCTATTTTACGAAGAAAGAACATATTGTTTTAATTAATCATATGAAAGCAAAATTAGCATGATTATGTGAAAGGTGCTGTAAATCATTCTGATTCACATCATTGAACAAAGAGCACTTAGTTATTCCAGAGTTGTTAAAGATTTTATCTACCCAAGTGAAAATTCAATTAGCACAAACCAGTCTCATATAAAACTAAGGATTCTGACTGCAGGACAAACTTTGTGTGTGAATACTACCTTGTGCCAGCTTGATAAATTACTGTAATTAACTGTATCCCACGCAAGCTAAACAAAATTTACAGGAATGTTGTTGTACAAAAGGAATATCTTCTCTCTCATTCTTAGGTAGAAATTCAAATAGTCTCCATAATATTGTTCTGAACATCCTACTCTACATCAAGGTAGAAAAAACATTGCTACAAACAAATGCAGACAGCTCTGAAACTCATTGTTTTGGGTTTTATTCCCCTCCTGCTGCATTAGAAACAGGCACTGCGCTTAACATGTTTCAATTAAGCAACTTGAATTCAATTAGTTAACCCAAGACATTAGTGGTGATAGACAAAGAAAGAAATGAGATTGCTTAGAGAAAGAGCTGTATTCCTGTTCCTGGTCTAGCAGGGAGACTTGCAGGTGTTACAGAAAGAGGCAGAAATGATGGATACAGCAAGTTATGCCAGAAGGCATCATCTTAATGGAAAAATAATTGTACAAATAAATGGGTTTGTTCTTGGACACGTCTTTTCTCGCCTGTAATTATATTTGTTGGGTTTTGGCTGAGCTCTCCTCCTGTAAGGAAGAACTGCTGTCGGTGTCTGCAGGATCGGGCTCTTTGCTGATGTGTGGATGCAGTGACATGCTGATACAGTTGTCTAGTTTGAGGCTGGCTTCTGTGTCACTGCCATCCTGTGGTGCTCTTTTTTTCGTCTTGCAAAACACCTTATTAAGCAAATAGTAGTGGCCTGTTCTAGTGAGAGTAGTCAAGTAGGGACAAGTCGCAGTTTTCAGTGTGTTTAATATTCCAGGGAGGGTTTTCTGACTTCTGTGTAGATGGGGTTAGGCAGAGTATGTGGTGTCCCATAGCCAGACGTATCTGTGTTTGAGGAAGATTATAATTTATTATATTATCATTTATTCCCAAAGATTCTACCCTGGACAACCCCCAAAGATGTCAGAGAACAGTCTGCTGTGGGCCGGACCACGTGTATCAAGGCAGGCAGTCTTTCGGGGTCTTGAATGTACTTGCTACATGTTCTTGTTGGAAATGTGGCTGTTCAAGGTACAATCAGGCAGTGTCTGGTGTCCTTTCTTCATCTTGTCTTGAGCAGCCTTTCCCACAGAGAAATGGGAAAAAGCATGATAAAAATTTGCAATCTGAAGGAAGAAAGGGAGAATGAAACCCCACCTGTCTCTGGATGCTTGGGCGTGAAATGTGTCCCCTCTCTTCTTTCAGTGGTTTGCTTTGATTGGATTTTTTGGGTAGTTTTAAATGCCTTTCAAATTTAACTTAATTGTCCAAAGTTGGATGTGGAAATAGCTCTGTTTGCCAAAAGTGACACATGTTAAGGGTCTTGGCCTCTGCAGCAGTACCACACCAGACTGTCTGACCTAGGGGATCTCTTGCTTTTGGACTGAAAACAAAACCCCCGAATGCAAGTAAGTCTTGAATTGTAGAAAGAACTGGTGTGTGTCCCTGCGCTCCTAACCCTGCAACTAAACCTTACGGCAGGTCTTGGCATGTATATTAATCAAAGGAGTAAGCTTTCTGAATCAGAGCCCTGCACCCCATACCCATGGTACTGGTCACCCCCGTTTGATTCAGAGCAGGGAAAAAACCAGATGAACTGCTGGCACTGCTTTCTGCCGCACCTGAAACTGTCTTGGACTTCTCCCAGACACGTAATGACCTGGTCTGATTCTACTTCCATTACAGCTCAAGCACTGGAAGTCCTGGGGTCAGATCCTCAGCTGAAACGAATGAGCATTGCTCTGATTGCAGCCAAGGATCTCTGCCAGTCGGCATCAGCGGAGGGGCTGGCTGCTGCTTTTGAGGGGAAAATGTGGGAAAATGTAACTGGTAGCAAATAGGAGATGAATGGCTGTAGATTTAGGCAAGGCAAGTAAAAATGTGGCAGGGGGAGTGAGGAGGAGAGGATGATAACAAACACTTGAAGTAGCTGTCGCTGTGCTTTAGGTTATTTAAGTGAAGACATTTGCCCACAGCGCAAGTGAAAGATCTGTCTTTATGGTTAAAGTTACATTTAAGTTTGCTCCCTCAGAGGTGAACAGAGAGGGAATTCCTTTTTCTAATTTAAAAAAAAAAACAACAAAAAAACCCCAACAAAAACCAACCAAAAAAAAAACCCCAAACCACCCCCGAAATGAGCAAACCCCCATGCTGGGTGGGGGTGTTGGGATGCGATGCTACACCCCCTGCACAGCCACCCCCAACCCCTGGCGGCTCTGCGCATCCTTCCCAGCAAATTGCTGTTTCTCAGCAGCTCGCTTTTCCTGCTGGTTTAATGTCAAGTCGGTTGGATTTCAGGCTTGCTCCTTTTAATCCCCACTTATTTCTTTAAACAGAAATGGTCAACTGTTTTGGGGCGAGGTGGATTAGTGGAAGCGTTGTGTGCGTTGGCAGCGAGCGATCTCTCGGTGTGGGAAAACCCACAGCGCGTTTCTCCCGGTGCCAGATTAGCTCTGCCAGTCCCTGCTGAGTGAGGAAATGGGTCATTGCTAATGTTGTTTAATTTTGTTTCTCTGAGATGGGCTGTGGCTGGCTGCCTTGGGTCCGTGAGGCTCGGCTGTATTCAGTTTGTCACTTGTAAGCCTCCATGCCTTTCAGGAGCAGGATGATAGGGGTGATGCCTTTACAGAGCTAAAGTGGGTCAGTTGTGGGTTTTTTTTTTCCCTTTTCAGATATCAGCCTGCATTCCTCGCTAAGACAAAAGTTCATTTTATCCAAGTAAGACTTGCTGGATTGAGAACCTAATCTATTATCTTTTTGCTTCTCGCTTAAAGCCCACGGTGGTACCTAATGAAATAGGCAATTGTGCTGCTGCCTGCCTTACCCATCCCAGGCTCAGGGTAAAGTTTTGGGGTTTTATAAATTTACCCCTTTAATGAAATCTGTTCCCTTTGCTGACTTCAGAGTGCTTTTGGACGTGCTGCCTCTCCCTAAATGAAAAGAGGTAGGGTTAGCGATTTGCTGGCTCTTGTGTGGATAAGGCACACAAATGTTTCTTCGGAAATAGAAAGGAAACAGCAAGCAGCAATGAGTCCTGTACCATTTTTTTTCCTTTTTTTTTCTTTTTTTTTTTTTCTCCAGCTCAAGGCTTTGCAAGTAAATTATTGAAAACATAATTCTAGCAAACCTCTGCTGTGTCTCTGCGTGCTCCTGTGTGTGGGTAGCAGTGGGTCCCAGTGGCTTTGCCCAATGTACGTTGCCTCTGCAGCTGGTCACTGGTTTTCCACAGGACAGGGACCTTACTGCTGTGACCAGGTCACCCTGGGACACCAGTGGTCACAGTCTGAGTGCTTGTGCTCGGACCTGGGCTCAAACCACTGTGCCAGCCCATGCAGGTGGCTGTCCTTGTTAACTGAAAAGCAATGCCAAAGTGTGCCACGGCTGCCCTCCTCAACTTTTGCACTGATTTAGAAGTCAATCATATATTGAGCGGTTTATTCATCTTTTCCTCTTCACATGCCTCCCCCACCCCTTTACACTTTCTTGGTCTGTTTTCTGAACAAACATTAACTCATATAATTTTACTGGCTGTCAAGCTGTTGTAGCATTTATTTGGCTAGTCACTTTTTGTTTTGCAAAATTAATTAGATAAGGATAGATTTAAGTGACTGTGGAAGTCAGCGACAAAACATTATGTTCTCATTAGCCGGAATAATACGGTGGCTCTGCTGTAATCTGCAGAATCTCTGCAGAGTCAACGAGATGGATGTGAGTGAGAGGAGAGGAATTTTTGCAGTGACCTCTTGCCAAGAGGGGTGGTGATGGGGTGGTTGCTTGTCATCAATATGCCTTCTTCAGAAAGGGCATCCTTCTTGGTCAGAGCTGCAGAGTGTGACCGGGAGGCTGTTCCTGGCTTTGAGGAGCAGAGTCAGCACTTTTGGTCCTCCCTAAGGCACTTGGCTGTCCTCCCCTCCCCATTGCTGAAGGGATCCCTTCTCCACCCCCGTCACTGCAGACTTCCCACCCAGGAAGGCAAAAAATTGTTCTTTCTTTTACAAACAAAGAAGAATAGAGGAGAAAGAAAAGGGAGAGGAGAAAATCAAATGGGACAGAAAGACAAATCACAGCCCACGTAGCAAAGTGGGACTGAGCCTGTCCCTGGGTTCTGGTTGGTGCGTTCAAGCCTATGTGGCTTTGAGCACTTTGAGCTGCTGTTTTGTCATCACAAATGTTGCCGCAATAAAAATAATAAGGCTTTCTGCCAGTATGAATAAAGGGCCAAATTTTATGTTAGAGTAAGGTAGGATTTCAATGTCGTGCCGGTTTTAATAGCCTAAAAAATAGGTTCTGAGATTTACCCATGGAGAGTTCATACCTCCATGTGGAAATGGCTGTCGTGGAGGCCAAATGGAAATCTTATATCTGGGAGGATGGAGCTCTGCTTCTGCAGAGAGGATGAGCTGTCATGAATGTCGAGCTGCAGCCTGTGAGCAGAAAGGTGATCGAATTCCTGGGAGACAAACAGCTGGAGCTGCAGTGACATACGGCTGGGGGCACAGATCCGGGGGTGGATGAGTCCCTTCTATAAATAATTGCTGAGGAATACAGCACACAGGATGCAAAGGACAGAAAACAATGCCAAGGACAAAAATGTACAACTAGGGAATACGCTGAGAGAGTGGAATGAATCATATAGTGAAAAACAAACCAGAACAGGGGAAGGTTCTGGGGTTACAGCAAATAATGATGCACCTCTCCTGTAGAGAGCCCCGAACGAAAGGCACTTGGTGAAAGTGCTTTATAAGCTGTACGCCGGATTGAATTCCCACTGAGGCCCGTGGATTGCTCCCATTTATTTTTTTTTAATGAGCTGATTTGGGCTTTGTGGGCCGCGTTTTGATCCCTTGTGCTTTGTGGATGCTTTCTTACTCTACTGGGCAAATACATTAATTTGGTTTCAGCTGGACTGTTTGAGCACCGAGACTGCATTAATTGTGAGTTAGGATATTCCTGTTGTCGTTTAGGATCATCGTAAGCTGTCACGGGATCAAGAACCTCTTTGCCTACTGGAGTTTTAAGAAGGATTTCTGTTACCCGTATGGGTAACGTCCCAGTGCGATGCTGGGTAGGGTGTAGCTGGGGGAGCAATACTTTGAGGAAAGATGGAGAGTTAGAAAATAGAACCTATTTGCAAACACTGGGAGAACTCAGCAGATGGTCTTTAACTGGGAAATCAAGACTGGTGGGGAGAACTTGTCAAAGCAAGACTCCCCAACCTTTTGCTTCAAAGCAGTATTAAAAATTTGCCCAGATTAAACACATGACCTAAGTAACATTAATTCTTTTATCTGCTAATGATACCAAGCAATTAGCTTGTCAAATATTTTTGAGTCAGCTACAAATACTTAATTTTTTTAGCCTTGAAATGGGAAAGACTATTTTGCCCTCATGCCTAAAGAAGTGCCAGACATTCAGCCGACAGTAGTGGGGATCTGAGGCAGCAGGATGCTGTTAGGGGGACCGCCAGGTTTGGACCCCCATCTCCAAAGCGCTGCTGTATCTTTAACTCTTGCAGGTTGGTGTTGTGTGGTTTGTGTTTTTTTATTATTTCCCCCCTGCCAAGACCTGACCTCCTGGTTGGGGTAGTGCCAGGACGCTGACACCTCCTCGGGTTTTCCTTCTTTCCCACTAAATTACTATCCCAAACTATCTCTGTTTATTTTAAAGTTTCCTGTGACCGTGTACCACATGATTGCAGATCGGAGTGTAAATCAGGGAAAGGCACCTGGGGCTTGAGTTTTATTGTCAATAAATAATCAGAGGAATCTGTGAGCTGCAGAAGTGTCTGTGGGCCAAAGGGGTAGGACACGGAAAGTGCAGTGAAGCAGGAGAGTGGAGAAAAAAGAACTAATTAATGCTTATTGAATAAAACTATTCTGCTCTTTATCTGTGGGAATTAGATTTAGAAAGAATTAGATTTGGAAGAGACTCGAGCAAGCTGATTTGGTGACATGGGTTTTGGTGTAGCACCGAGGCCGGTGTCGTTTGCAGAAGCACAGACACCAAGGTCACGTCTTTGAACTACGCATGTTTTTGATGGGAATAAAAATGAAAGACGTTCCTGGTGTCTTTGAACTGGTATCAAAAACAAGAGCTAGAGGTCACAAAGTGACAGTGAAGGAATGGATGCACCCGAAATATTCGTGACAAAAATTTCTTCAGCTGGGCAGAGCTTGGTACTGCACAAGAAATCAGCGGCATAAAAATGCCCTGCAAGAAAACGCTCAAAGGGAGCAGAACGGGTTAGTGTTAGGAAAACAGTGCTGCAGCGTGTAAACAGACTCTTGCGTTGTGCTTTGGAGCGATGGTAGGGCTGGTGCCCCAAAGGTCTGCTGGGGAGGGCAGCAGCAGCTGTGTCACTGGAAGACACCGGAAGAGGACATGGGACCAGAGGGGTCACCTTCACACCGTCGGTAGGGCCAGGCGCTCCTTTCCTGTGCAGCTGGAATAGTAGAAAGTTGGTGGGTGAGCTGGGAGAGGTGATGGGGAGGTATGCGAGAAGCGTAATACTGCTTTCTCTCTTCTCCCTGCTCTTTTGCAGCTCGTCCAGGAGTTTTCACTCCTGCGGACATCTTGGATGCCTGCAGCACAGCTGCTTGCTCTGGCAGCATCCCTCTGTGCTGCCACGCAACGGGCGTGTGCCCAGCGGTCCAAGGAGGGACAGGGGTTCCCAGCGCAGGGAACGTGCCCCTAGCGGGGCTCCCTCCAGGATGGGGGCTCTGCTGCGGCGCCTGGTGCCTCGGTGGATGTAAGGTGTCTGCAGCAGGGGCGCCTGGAGCAAAGAGCCTCCCTGAGATAAAGACATCGCAGGAAAGGTGTCTGAGGTGGGGAAGGCTGAGCCACATGTCTTGAAACAGTTTATAGTGTCGAAAACACGCAGCGTTTTTGTCCTTGCGCTGGGTGGTGGCACAGTAGGTGGCTGCCGCGGGACCACTGCCGGGACCACTGCCGGTCTCACGGATCCAGCCCCAGCTGCGGCTCTTTCCTTCCTGGGTGTTAAAGCTCAGCTGAAGCAGAGCCCCTCTGAATTTATCCAAGTTTAAGGAAAAAGGTAGCGTTGCCTGTGGACCTGCTGTTGGTTTATTCACACTTACTGACCTTTCCTGGCTGCTTCCTCACCCTTCCCCGTTATGTCTTCCTCCTGTCTGGGATTCTGTCCGCGTTATCCATCCATCTAGGAGGAGTGTTGTTAGAAAGGGCTGTCGCTCTTGATGATTGACAAAAGGAAGGGCATTTGTCCTTTTGTCTATCAGTGTGATAAGCAAATCCAGTGCCAGTCATTTGCATGCAGAGAGGACCGTTTCATTAAGAATTTCATTAAGATGGTAATGTTTAATGTTTCCTGGAAAAAATGAGTTTTTAGGTTGTTCAATTATATAATTAAAGTCAGAGAATTAGGGAAGATTGCAAGCTGCTTGCATAATGTGGGCAAGTTTAATGGTAAAACTTGTAAATAAGTTCAAAGGAAATGAGCTTTCTTTATGTTACTTGTCTTGAACAGAGTTTGTCTCCTGCAAAGGGTGATGGATACGGAGGAGGGCAGATGGGGAGTTAACAGGCTTTGACAGAGGAATGTATTAGCAGACAGATCTCATTTTTCTCAGAGTTTGAGCAACAGGAGATGGGTGACCTGGTGAAATGCAGAAAGTACTGCTGGGCAGCCAGGCTGAGCCAGCCCGCTGCGGGAGCCCTGCCGGCCGGCTCGCTGGAAATCGTGCCTTGCCGAGGCTGAGGTTTAAGAACACTTCTTCCACTTTATTTAGCACAGCCTTAGGTTACAGTGGCACTGGTCTAGTATCTTGCAAACTCGCGTTAATTTGTTCCCTGTGATGTTATATTTCTGTTCCCAGCGCGAGCGGGGTTGGAACGGTGCACGTACGTTGTGCTAGGGCTGGCTGCAGCTCCCTGTGTGTGCAAGGGAGGAGCGTTTGCTGCTGACCCAAGTGAACGCCAAAAGCACATATATAACCACAGCTGAAGGTGGTGGTAGGGTGTGACACACGTGTACACATGTGTATGGTTGTATATAGGGACATATCTACATCCATCCATCGTGTATATATATCCATCTGAGAAGAACAAATTAAAACACAGTAGCATTAATTCCTTGAGACAATAGGATATGCCTTATTAGCTATAGGATAGGTTTCCTTCAGGCCTAAACTTAAGGCAGCGGGAATGGTTTGAGAGGGATTCTCTACAGGGGACAAACCCTTGAAGTGCCCCATCAACGCAGTTCCCACTGCAGCAGGCTGAAGTCCTTCTGGCTCCCCAGTTTGCCCGAATCCTACCTGCTAGGAGGGGCTCTCCCAGTCACATCTTGGCTTTCCCAGAGCATTAGAGGAGCTGATCCTGCAGTTCATTAGCATCCAGGTGGCTCATTAGAATCCCTGACTCCTGTTCCGCACCAAAACTAGTTATCGTTCAAGTGGGGCATCTGACAGGGAGCTGCTGTGCTCCTGGCTGCTGGGGTGTCAGCTCCATGGAGTTGTTCCAGGTCTCCATATATTTTTGTAGCATCCTTTAAATGACAGTCCTGAAAAGGGACATAAAAAGGGAATTTATTAGGGAGAATTCCCAACAGAAGCTCGAGCAGTATAACACCTTAAAAAGAAAATGGTGACCTGACAATGTTGCAACAATGTCATGTATTATGTGCTTCTCCTTTTAGTGCTTTATATAGCTTATTTTAAGGAGATGACCATTTTGGATGCACCATTATTCTTTATAAGGAAGATCTATATTTGAGTGATTTGAGAATAACAACTGTTTCCTCCTTTTATTTTTTTTTCCTATTTTTCAGTGTTCCAATTCAGTTCATCGCAGGCTTTTATTTTGTTTAATTTGTGACTTTTGAACGCCGGCCAGGATATTAATATTTCATATGGAAAACCATGTATATGGATTAATTTTTTCAATATTTTTTTCGTCATTCGGCTTGTGAAAGATCCACAAAAATTTCCTTAAATCCCGTCCTTCTCCTCCCCCCGCCCCCCGCAACATATGTTTTGCAATGTTGTTTGGAGTGTGGTGATGCCACATTTTTGGACAGAAGATCAGACTCTGTATTGGCTAGTGCCAATAGTCTGGTCTTGGTGGCAGGGTCCCTTTAGCCCTCTAGTAGCCTCAGTATCTATTCCTTGTTCTTGCAGATTAACACTTTTGATTATTTTATTTTCTTCTTCCTCCCAACCTCTGTGCATTCAGTAAATCTTTTCAGCGCATTGACAAGAATGATGCATGGGTCTTTCATTATTATTTATCTGTAATGTATTACGAGTCAATGAATCGCATATTTGCCTTCTGCCTGATAAATACTTGACTGCAGGGAGAAATATACCCGGTCATTAGTAGTCAAAGAACGGTACGTCCTATGAGTTTACTACTGGGTCAATAAAAATGTGTCTAGGCATTATGCTGGACAAAAGGGGATTACTGGGTTATTGAATGGGAGGTGAGTGATTATTGATTTAAGTATTTGTGTTTTGAAATAGCTTTGAATAAAAACATACCATGCATGTTGTCCCTTGCCAAACTTTTGGATCGTCTCTGTGATAATAGAAATACTCCTTTTGTGTTGCTCATTAATAGTGATGTTATTCACCTGTTAAGGTTTGTAATGGAGCCTGCCCGTGGCATTTCAGGCTTGATTTTGTTGGCTCTGAGCTCTTCCCAATGAAACTGTGTGAATACTGAGATTCACGAGGTGCAAAATGTGCCACGTG
The DNA here is from genome assembly GCF_017639655.2 of Falco naumanni. Lineage (NCBI taxonomy): Eukaryota > Metazoa > Chordata > Aves > Falconiformes > Falconidae > Falco > Falco naumanni. Next base: position 8,249,020 of record NC_054061.1, read on the forward strand.
GATTTGCCCATGACCTGTGGGACCAGCAAGAGCCAGCCCTTGCCCTACATATCAGCCTGGCAATAACATGGTGATCTGGAGCAGCTCATTGCTTTAACACCACTCTTCATTTAACATTTCCATATTTGCTGTCATCGTAGCGTTGAGAAGAGTGGGAATGTATTTTGCTTCCCAAATTCCCTGAAGGAATTGGCTTTCTTACTGCAGAGTAGCTGAGAATGCTGCATAGATGGGCAAGATTGATGAGCAGTAAGTAAAATATTTAAAGACGTGTGTAAGACAAGCTTTGCATGGTATCCATTTATCAACTTGAGTGGATTTCATTTCTAAACTGAGTTCAGACTTTTAAAGACGAAAACAAGAGCTTTTGCTTTTGGAGCTGCAGCTTTAGAGAGAACTTCAAGGAGCAGCAGCCACTGCAAAAATTAGTCTATCTCTGGATCTTTATTGAACTGTTAGTCGTTACGCATTTATTGCTGCAAAGGCTTGGTTGCTGCTGATGTGATGGCAAAAGGGACACAATCAGACATTTCAACAGTGTAATTACTCTGGTGTGGAGGCAACAAAGTTGTTCCAAGGTCATGTTGTCACATCAGAGCAGGCTGTTTCCTGCGTCTCATTTTTATGCCCACACACAGAGACACTTTTCTGGCTGATATTTATAGAGAAGTCCTACAGTCATTTTAATTATGCACAACATACTGATGCCTGCTTCACTGATCATAATTGCAGCTCTGACCTGTTTTATTTTGTGATTTAGATGCCTTCTCTTAAGCATTGCTCTGGGGTATGATTTACAGTGGCAGGTACTGGAAGTGAGGAGACAGCCATTGATAACACAGCTTCAGCTCGTGGAGGCTGAAATGTGCTGTGGGCTGTCTCTGAAGGGCTCCTACGTGTTCTTGAGGAAAGTGTGTGTTGCCACGTTTCAAACAGCTGGGAGGGGAGAGACCAGGACCTGCCTCTCCCATCCTGCCCAGATGACCTGTCTTGTCCAACCCCTCCAACTTCATTTCCTCTCCTATCACCTCCCAGCATGAAAAATCCACAGCCAAAACCTTCACGCTCTGCCTATTCCTTCTGAAAGTAATTTTTTTTGTTGTTTTGTTTTCCCCCTGCTGATCTGAGTGATGGGTCACGCAACAACAGGTCCAGAAGCAGTGTGAATGCTCTTCCATAGGCAGCCTTCTGCACTGTGTTGTCCAAGAAGAGCATTCCAACATACTCCAGTGTCCGTCCCTTTTATCACATTAAAGATTCACTAACCAGAGAAATCAGTTTCTTGTAAAACAAGGAAATGTGGGAACGTGGCATCTCGCGAGCAGCAGTGCTGCCAGCCTGCGTGTCATAGCAGAAGCACCCCCAGAGAGTGTCTGGGAAGACTTTGGTTTTTAAATCCCTTGTCACGTTACCGTGCCACTCGTTCATCTACCAGCGAAGGTTTCGGAAGACAAGTCCCATGGGCCTTCTGCAGTGCTTTGCAATAAAGCGTTTGTCACCTAATGCTTTTGAGTGGTTATCCAAGGCAGGAAAGGCATGAGCGTTTGGGAGAGAAGATGACCCATCTCTGTCTTCCTCAGATGGAAGCTTTGCTAGCAGGGATTTCTGCTGATGGAAGAAAGCTGGGAGATGACAAGCCCTTAAGAGGGTCGCTCTTCCGTGGAGCGCTGTCTGCAGAGCCCTGTTTTGGTCGCTTTAGCTCCATTAACAGGTCAGGGCTTGCATCTGCTCTCTAATTGCAGGGAAGCCCTACCATGTTCCAACCCACCATAACCAGACATGGCCTGTCCACACGCAGACACTGTGGTGGTTCTCATGAGCTGAGTCTGGAATCTTGAAGTCTAAAAACAAGGATCCCTGTGTCCTGGGACATCAGATAAGACCCTTCGAGCTGCAGTAAAGGCTTAGGGTATTCCACGGTGTGAAAGGGTCCTGGTTGCTCTGTCAGTGAAGTGCACCAGGCTCCCCCTTGCCAACAGGCAGGTACGGAGCAGCCAGTATGTGCTGCCTGAACTGGGAGCAGGTCAGTTCTTGCTATGCTTTGCTTTATTATTTTTTTTTAAAATGGATTTAACATTTCCTCTGAATTCTTGACTTCCGCAAAAGTGGTGGTGGGGTAGACTGGAGAACCACATCTGCAAATGACAGAAAGAAATCGAATCAAGAAAAAGTGATGAGGAAGGTGGCTAGTTGCTCACTTGGTTCTCCCTTGGCATCTATTTAGCTGTATTCCTGTCCATGGGTCTAGTCTGCCTTTTTGGTATGGCTTTCTCTGGTATTTTAAAGAAACAAGACGTGGCATAACTCTTGTAAGAGAAATGATGTTCAATAATGTAACACTTTAATTGCTGTGGAAGTGTTCAGCACAGGGCACCTAATAGCCCATTGGAATGGGCTATGGCTTTTCTCACCTTCAGGTTAATGGTTTGTATTGCACTTAGCTGCTCGGAAATGGGTTTAATGCCACATGCTGAATCTAGTTTGGAGAAGAAGCCATAGTAAGAGAGGAAATGTTGAGATGTATTTCAGCTGGCTGGTTGTTTTGTTTGGTTGGGTTTAGGGTTTTTTTTTGTATTTTTATTTTTCTGCAGGGAAAAGAAATGTAGAAAGTGTTGGCTTTGTTCTGTAGCATTCCCAGTCTAACTGCTAATTTTTTAGCAGGAACAGAGACAAAAATTCCCCTTGTCTCAGTGTATCTCAGCAATGCATCTTTGTCCCAGGTTCACTGCACTGGCATAAGGGAGATGGGAGCAACTATTTACTCCACACTGACTGGAGGTGTGAAATTAATTTTATTTAAGCTACTAAGTTGCTATGATTGTTCCTCATTGTGTGAGAGTGAACAGTATGGGAATCCTCTGTGTGTCTCACCTTCACCAGTTGCATCACATCATCTGCTCCACAAAGCTTGTCAGAAGCTGCAGTCCTGTACAGGGACTTCACAGCGAGTTTGTTGTTTTAGGATTTTTTTTAAGAAGAAAAAAAAAAAAAGAGGCAAAAATGCTCTGCCCACTGACACACTGAATATTGACAATTTAATTTATAATAACAGAAGGGTGACTTAAAGCACGGTCCTGCTCTTCAAGCAGGACCAAGTGTTCTTAGTAGGAGAGTAGAAGTACCTGAAGTCCCAAGCACACAAGTAGCAACCTTGGGCTGGTGTTGCCTCTGCCCCTCGAAGCTGCCCCTTGCAGCGAAGACCTTAGGCTGTTGTCTCCCCTGGGCAGAGAGCCTGGCCTCCGTGGCTTGCAGATCCTACGGTTCCTCGCCTGGCTCTTAAAGGAGACAGCTGGTCAGCCTTAGTGGTGGCTGGACCTGCTCTTCATGGGCAAGGGTGTAAAATAAAACCAATCTGTGCCGCCCCAGCTGATTCCCTCCTTTCCTTGGGCTCTCTCCCCACTGAGGCACGCAGTCTGCAATTTCCAAAGGCAAACGTCTCACTTGGTCTGTCTCAGATCAAGCTGCATCGCAAATGGCAGGTCCTCAAAGCAGATGTGACAGCTACAATAGGGCACGTCACCCAGCCGGTGCCATCGGGGACCCGGTGTGACAGTCACAGTGCATCACGGGTCTGGCAGTAGGCAGAAGAGCCCCTGAGAACTTCTCAGCACAAAACCAGCTTATGAATGATTGATCACCAGCGCGTGAGCGCTGCACAAGGCGCTCGTGCCAGCTTGGCTGGATTCGGTATCTGCTGTTTGCCCTGACGGACACTGCAGGGAGGTCGGTGCTGCCTACTGACCTGAAGGGGACTGTTGCTGGCTGACTTTGCAGGAAGGGGCTGCAGGATCCTGCCTGTTTTAGAGCTTAAAACTACCCCTCGGAGCATGCTGCGATCGCACCGTGTCTGGGCAGTCTCATCTGAATTGTGCAAAGGAGGCACATGCCCTGCTCATCCACCCGTAGTGCTGGGAACTCATTTCAGATGGCTTCTCTGCCAGGTTCTTGTACCACCTCTAGAGCACTGCTGGTAAAAATAGCTATAGGCAGAATCAAACGAGCAAATAGATTATGTAGGTAGCGGGTAATAATCTATCTTGAGGAGTTAAAGCCTGAAAGGTCATTTGTTTGGTGTGTTTTTTATAACTTGGTATCCAACGTGTTGCTGCTACTTTGCAAGTAGCAAGGTAAGGTACCAGCAAGGTACCGGGCAGGTGGGAGTTATTTGGAAATCACAGGCAAAGGGATTTAGGCTCTTGGTTCATTTCATGCAAGAAACAATTCATTTCCCTTCAGCTTCTGTCCTTGCAACCTCAGAGTTGCTTCAAGGCGTCAGTGTGTGACATCTTCTGTCCCTCTGCATAATGGAAGGAAGTTTGGATAGATGTCTTTTGCTATCAGGTGCAGGTATGAAATGGGGTAATAAGTGCGTGACGAAATCTTAGCCTGTTTCCTTTGCTACCTCGTGCAGCTGGGAGGATGCTTTATTTTGATGTGTGTGTTTCCTGCTTTTACCCAAAAGCATTTCTCCTTCATTCTTAACATTTGGTATTAGCAGGTCAGATGAAGCGGGCAGGAGACGAGCAGAAAGTAACTGCTGAACTCTGGTGCTCTTGCGGTTAGGAGCGCTGCAGAGCTGTACCGCACGAAGCAATGTTCTCCTGCCACAGGCTCCAGCTTGGTCCTGATGCAAATTCGCGTGGGCTCCAGGTTTTGTAAGCGTAAGGCTTTCTGGAATAACCTGCCTCCAATCACTCTTGTTGCAGCTTCTGTGCGGGGCTGTAGTTTTTGGAACCCACCAAAACGCTGCCTGTTTGCGTACCATTGAACGCTGCGGGCACTGCGACTGTCAGTCCTTTAATTCCAGAACGCAGCAATATGCTGACAGCAAAGAGTTAGCGGAGTGGTAACAACATCAGCAGGACAAGTATGGGAGGCTGTTAGGGGCTGGATGTGCACAGAGAGCTTTCCCCAGCTAGCAGAAATTGCACGGCTCACCTTCCCCTTCCTATCTGGCGGTAACGCACCATCAGCTGAAAGCCAAGAGCTGTTTATTGATTATTACACACCGTCATTAACCAGCATATGCTGAATGGAGGCACTGAAGTAGAGAGTGAAAATCTGGCTTTTGACTCCTGGGACTGATTTTTCCAGGAAGGTGAAAGCAAACCTGTGATAGTCAACAAACTGGGAAATTCCTGATGTGTCACACATCGCTGCCAGCCTGTGCAGCAGCTCAGGAGGATCTGATGGAGAAATGTGACCCATTAGCAGACCTCATATGTTGTCAGTATTCTCGTGGATGGGCCAAGGTGTAAAATTAGCCAGGCAATACAGCAGACTGTAAGCCTGGCAACTTGAGAAGGTTCAATTCCCAGAAGAATCCAGGAAAGGGCAATGTTACTTTGGATGTGCTGCCATTCCGGTGCAGCAGCTGGTGGCCCAAAAGCAGCTGGGGCAGTGGTGATGTGGTAACTGCCAGCTCCAAAGGAGGAGGGGAGTGCGTGGGCAGGCAGAGGAACAGGACTGGGGTGTTTTGTTTTGCTTGCAGAAACTTAAGTTGTACACCAATTAGATGAACCTTTCCAGGAGTGGTGTTTTTGGCTTCACCGCCGTGCTTTCCAAGCCAGGTCCTCAGGTGATGGGAGCAGTGGTTGCTGAGGCTGTCACCACTGCTTGCTGCTCATCACCTGAAGCCACCATATTGCACCGTAATTGGCAAGGAAAAGTGCCAGTATGGGCAGGTGTTAGAGCAGCTTACTAATTTTTATCAGACAATAAATGTTTTCATTTTTTCTCTGTCACAGAAGAAGCCTTGGTTACTCTTTGGGAAAATTGAACAGAGATAATAGGTTTCTGCTAATGCTCCTCTTCCATCTCGCTTACTCAGAGCCAGTCCCATCTCTGCAATGGAGAGACCGGCTTGTCCATTGAACGTGTCACTGCCAAAGCAAACTGTGGAGATCTAATGATATTACATATTGCTTTCAAAGATGGGGAAAACATTTGTAATACTCTGGCTTATCACTAAGCTGCGCAGTCATGAAAGAGGTGGCAAGCTGATGCATTCAAATAGTAGTATAGAAAATAACAGAGGAAGAGAAAAACGTTTTAAGAAGTCTCTGCTTGGTGCTAACTTTTCCTATCAAAAAGACCAATGCTTTGGCTAGGTCAGTACAACTGTAATAGCATCTCTGAGATGAGATTTGATGCGATATTCATGGAGGTATTGTTTGGTAAGTTTATTTTACTTTTTCCCTACCGATCTCCTTCCCTGTTCCATAGTTATGCTGAAAAAGTAGGCATTATGCTCGCTTTCAATTACTAAGTTTTTATTCACGGTGACTACCTGCTGGTGAGCTTTAGTAACAATTATCTTCCTCCTGACGTATAGGGCTGCATAGCAAGAGATTAGATTGGTTTTGTGACTTTGCAACCAACTTTCTTTCTATCCTTGGGTGAACCTCTTGATCACAATTATGTCCCAGTGCACCAGTGTTATTAAATCTAATTATATTCAATAATAGAATTTAAACCAAATATCGTGGTATTTGTTAGTACTCTGACATAAGCCTGCCTCTTTTTTTTTTTTCAGAAGATCTCAACTTGGAGCTTTCACTGACCTTGGTGGCAGCTGACCTTTGTGTTTTGAGCTGTTAGGTTATTTCATGGACCTTTCTTGATTGTCTGCACCAATCACAAGCCTCACATGGTCAAGGACTGTGGGTTGTGCAGCACACGGGGCTGAGGGAGCCCGAGAGCAGTGCCTCTGCTCGGGGTGGGCACCACAGCTCCTGCTGCATCGTGGCAGGTGGGCCATGCAGGGTGCATGGGGGCTTCAGGGGCACCCGGTCATGGACTGCAGCCCTTTTGGCTCACGTCCACCTAGGGCTGTAGGCATGGCCGGGGAGCTGTTCCCCATCATGTCAGGAATGGTGTGTTGCGCAGGGTTGAGTAGTTTCGGGTGTTTAAGAACAAAGAGCCTCGTGCTAAGCATGGCTCTTGGCCAAGGTGATTTTGCAATGTCTGTGTTACCTCTGTTGATGGATTTGATGTCTTTAGCCAGATTGAACGGGTGTCTTCTGCCAAAAGAAAAAGTGAAAAGACCTCCAGGGTGCCCAGTGTGTTAGATGTGAAGTTCACAAAGAACAGTAATCATTGCTGCAGCCCTGGCCTCTCTTATCTATGACTATTCCTGTCTCCTTAGTGCCACAATATCCAGATGGAACTGTCTAATTGCTAGGGAAATCCCCTTTCCAGCCTTTCTCCGGCTCAGCTAATGCACCTCCCCTGGATACGCTGTTGATAACGTGTGCGAGGTGTAGCCCAAGGGACATCTTCTTGCTCCACCTCCATGTTTTGCCTGATTTCTGTTTTATGAGAGGACCTAAGGTTACAAGGGGGGTTCCCAGAAACAATCGATCAGCACCGTGAATCCTGTCACTTCCTCCCCATCACTCACTGGAAGGGGACACCACATTCTAGATATTGGACTTAATTGCTTTCTGAATGGCAACACATTAGGTTTAATTACCCATAAAATTGAAGTACAGATACTTTAGGTCCAAAATAATTTTCCAGCTCAGTAATATATATGTGGCCAACCTCTTGGCATGGTGTCTTGTGTTTCCAAAGGCATTTCAGGGTGCAACGGTTACGCGTCCATTAAAACACTTTTACCTGGAAAAATCCTTTTGTGTTTGGCAGATTTTTGGTTGCAACACCCCCCCAGAGGTTTCAGGAGGGGAACATTGTTATTTATCTGAATAAGAATAACTGGAATTAGATAGCTAAGGTTAGCAGCACTAAGGTTTTTAAAGAGATTGAGAGATTACTCACAAAAAATAGGGGAAAAAATCCTAAACAGTGAGAGCTGTGAGCCAGCTGGCCATGAACAGGCCACACCACTGGGAGACCATAGGGATGAACCTTGCACCTTCAGCTTCACACTATGGAATAATTCCTCCTTTGTTTGGAAGGAAAAGTGTAGGTCCTAGTCTTACCCTGTTTAGCCGTGGCTCTGTTGCCATTTCTTCCCCAGTCTGAGGGAATAAAATGCAACAGAAGCTGTTATTCACGATGGCCCTGAATTCAAGGAATTAGATAAGGTAGGTACAGGCTAGGTGAGCTCAAGTGCAAAAGCATATTAGTATTTCCATGGTGGCTGGCCAGGATTCTGCTTGCACTGAGCCGCGGCTTTGCTTATGCCTACTTTGTATCTCAAAAACATCGTGAGTTTTCCTATTGCTTTCCCTATAAATCATTCTTTGTTGAGCAAGCTACATACCTCACTGAGCAAAAGCCGAACATTCCCTCCTTAATCTGGAGTATATATTATTCTGCTAATGCTTGTATGGCTACTTTTTATTTTTTTCAAGGTCATTAGTTACTTGCCACAATGGTAAAATGTGATGAACAACCCTATGAGAAGTTCAATGAAATGAATAACTAGCTTTAAACTATTTCATGGAAGGAAAAAAAAAAGGGCAGCAGTAAACTAGGCAGTGTGTTTCATGTGGATGAATTTTCTACGATTAACCTTGCAAGGCTGAAATTCAGTCTTCTGCACTGTTCTTTAGATACCCTCGTGAAATTACTCTAATGGCCAAGAATTTCCTTGACCATTTTTTTGTACTTTTTAGTTTTTCAGATAAGACATGGGTGGTTACCAGAATTTCCCTGCCTCTGAGAAATAATGCTAGTCGTCTTGTGTATTTATTTTTAATGATTTCAGAGCTTTCCCCCATAAGCCACAGAGCATGTAAGTAATGAACTGGTTTCAGCTGGAGCTGTTCTACTCAATATACAACGTACTGTGACAAAGTAATAAATTCAAGACAAAAAAGGGCTTATCATAGTTGTGGGTATCCTGATATAATGAGTCCCTGGCTCTTCAGTGGGAAAGGTGCTATAAAGATATCAGCCCTGATGTTTGTATTTACTTATTCAGATGAATAAGTAAATAAATCAGGTGCAGCTGGTTTAAAAAAAAATAATTTAGTTTGTTATAGTGGCCTTCAGCTTGAGCTACGAGAATGACCTGTGGCACGGTACAAGCAAATGATCCAGTACCTTGCTGTGAACACATCAATCTTCTCCTGTAGCTACACAAAGTATTAAAGGCACAATAGCTGTGTTATCTAACATAGAGGTGTCCAGTGAGACCCGATTAGGGTTAGCAAGTTGCTCGGAGGTTTTGGATGGAGGTTGTTCTGGCTGCATAAAACATTACACTTGCAAACAGAAATGGAAGTGAATATTACTTTCTTCCCTGACTGCCTTTGAAGGCTTTCAAATTCCAGTATTTTCAGTTGCTGCAAATTTTTGTTTCCTTAACTGCTGCAAGGCATGCAAGGTGAGGTTTGCCGTTCTGAGAAGGCTCAGTACGAGCACACTAATCTATCTGAATCCCAAAGGCTTACTGGGCTAGGTCTTGTACGGATCTTGATGCATCTTTGCGTAGCAGTGAATTTCTGCTACAACTGTAAATGAGTAGCAACTTCAGTGTTGCCTTATTATTTTTCCTTTTATTTTTCTTATGATTATATTCTAAATCTCACGTTATTTCACCTTATAGATAAAGCTCTTCAAAAGGGCATTTAAAAAACGTGTTCTTTTGTATTGGAGAAAAAATAATTCTGCCCTTTATAGTTACGCAAGAAGCCTTGAGAGCACTATCAGAGAGTCTCCCACAGATCTGAAAGCCCAGAGAACAAGCAGAACTAAGTCTTTGCTTGTCATGTCTGAAGCCACTGTAATTTTTGGAATGCGGAAGGTTCAGGTTTTTTGACTGCTTATTGCTGGCAACTGCTGTAACACTTGCATTCCTTCCATGGTGCAAAGATCAGAAGACACCTGAGCAAAATTGTGAAATTTTGGTGGACTACCTGACGTCAACAGGGTTGTGTGATGCAGGTGATAGAAGGAGCATATGCTGGTCACTAAGGTGACAGTGTAGCTGTAGAGGTGACCTCCTCAGAGCTGTAGAATGGTGTTTGGGCTGGGGATACCCAAAGCAATCACTCTGTAGCCAGATATCTTCTCCTTTGAGCTCTCTTATTCTCAAAACTTTATGTACGCAGTAGTATAGCCATGCAAATAGATGAAGGATAAAACCCACGATGTGATGGAGCCGGTGTGCCAAAGCAGCAGTATTTTGGAGTTGGCTGCTCCCAGCCTTGGAGTGATCAGCGTTGGCTGGGGCCAAGCGAGCTGCTCTGTGGGCAAGCCTGGTGAAGTAATACCTCTGTTTGTTTCTACTGTGGTTATAAGTGGCTGGAGTTTTCTAAAGATGGCTTCTTGTTGTCAAATTATCAGTTATTATACTGCTGTTGAAATGCTAGACTGAATATCTCAAGTGCCACTTGAGTTGTAGCAGCAGATTTGTTGGCGAGGGATGGAGACAGCGAGAGAACACAATGCTCACCCAGGGAGAGGTTGAAACTGTCACTTCGCTCTTTAATGGAGACAGGAAAGGTAATTAACAGCTAGCATTGTGTACAGATTCGTATTTCATGGGGAAGATGACTCATTTTGGCTCTGAGCAAGTATGAGAATGAAATTAAACCAACGCCTGGTGCCATGCCAGCGACTTTGGCATTTTAAAAATATCTCCCCTCTGTGTCCCAACACAAGCTCACTATATTTTCAAAATCAGTATGTGCTTTGTGGGAGCAGGGTTTTCCAGACTCGCTCTGTAGGTGAAATATAGCTTTTATTTTCCTACTTGCATCCAAATTCATTCATTTAGTAATCTCACTGTGCATTAGCTGTGTGGGTTTTATGTGCATCAGCCTGTTTCCATAGAGTCTTTAAACTGTACTAGCTCAAGGTTAGATTTACTGGGGCAGTCGAGGAGTTTGTAGAAGGGTGCGTTGGGCAGGGCTGGCAGAAAGGGATGCACTCAACATGGTGTGGGGAAAGGCTGCAATTATTCCTTCCGTTGGGATCGTGCTACCTACAGTTTTCTCCTGCATCCCTGATGGTCAGGATGGCCGAGCCGTGCTGTGCCTGGAGCTTCACTCCATCTCCAAAGGGTTGTGGGTGCTTTTGTGAGTGTAATGGCTCAATGGGATATTCAGTTTATGCAGTAAAGTCTGGGCAAAAGTGCTGCAAGTGAAATGCAAGATGAACTAATATTTAAGACAGTGTATTCTTTGCTCAGTAGTGTGGATTTGCTCTATTTGTTATCCTTTTTGGGAGGTGACTGATGACAAAGGTCTGCAGTTAGACCTGCCTTGTTCTCCCTTCCCTGCCTTTTCATTCTGCTAGTCTTCCCTTTTCCCTCTGGACAGTTTATTTCCATACGTGGGCCTGCTGAGGAGTGGCTGGATATCATCACCAGTTCATAGGCAGGCTCCTGAGTCAGCATTCAGGTCTACCTTGGCCAAGGATCAGTGAGGAACCTTCGTAGTCGGTGGGATGAAGTTACCTGCACCCTCAAGGAGGCAGTTTCCTAAATACCATGTCATGACAGGTGGGAGTGGAGTTGCTGCTGAACGTGCCATGCACACCGAGTTGGAGACGCGGGCAAGGATGGGACTGCATTCCCTGCTCAGGCAACTGGGAGACTGGTTCTCTGCGCTGCCCGCAGTTTCTCCGTGGTCACTTACATTAACACTGAGCAAGCACTGAACAAATGAGTTACTTCTCCACTACACTTGTATTTACCTTTCACAGCTGTAAAGGACCATCCAGTGCCTTTTTACTACTCAGGAATGTAACAGATAACCAGAAATGAGACAGATTTTAAGATCTTCTAATACGTTTCAATGTGAGCTTTTTGTAAAAGGTGGTAGAGACCTTGATTCATTAATTCTTTTTGTTGTTATTATTTTAAGGAAAAAAATCCAAAAATAAACCTCTACTGATGGACTGATTCATTACCTCCTCCCCCGCCCATTTCCAAAATAACCCAGATCCAGCCCCCCACCAGCTTTACCACAGCAGGAGCAGAATTCTGATAATGAGGGCGTGAGGAAAAGGTTACCAAACAAAGCTAAGGGAGTTAAATTTAGACAAGAAAGAGCTAACAGGTGGCCAGAGAAAAGGGAGGGAGGAAGACTTTGGAAAGGCAGTGAATAGAAATGTGATTGCATTTGTTATGAGGTTTTTAGAATAGGGAAAATGTTGGGAGTAAAATAAACTCTAGAAAGAACTATTTAAAAATGTATTGTTTGCAGAAAACTGTAATCAATCTAACTGACAGTCAGAAAGGTCTATTTAAATTGCACGGCTTTTCTCCCTTTCACTCTTACCAAAATCAGCTTCTACAAATTGGGAGAAGTACAGAAAGAGATCCTGAACTCATCCACTGACGTGTTAAATAATTCCAAAGTCTCAACTGCATTTTTGCGCCTCTTCCTCTCCTTTATTTTATGGTATGGTCTGACCTGGTTTTGGTCCAAGGGTTCGCCTTGGGATGTTAACACCAAGATCTAAGTGCCTTTCAGACCCTTGCTTGCTTGTGTCTCTTCACATGAGGTTGTTTTTGTGTGCCTCAAAGCCAACTTTTATCAAAGGAATGGTTTAAACCCAGGGATCTAATACAAAGTCATCTACCCACTGCTCACGTTTGGCAAGGATAGCTTTGACTGCAACTGTGCTCCACAGACTGACTCCTGAAACAGAGATTAATTGTCCATGTGGGGGACTGAGCTGTATCTAAAGAAAGAAATGGAAGCTTGGCCAATATTCTTCTATGCAATGCCCTTGGGCCCACTTCTCGTGACGTTGGAGGATATTGTCTGAAAGAAGGATTTGGTTTGCTCTGCGTGACAAGAGTGACTGGTGACTAACTCAATGCTGTGGTTTGGTTTTGTTTTTTTTTTAATTGGTAGCGAGGCTTTCTTTGTTTTCTACTAAATTTAGAGAAAACTGTATCCTGGCCACAGAGCTAGTTTCCAGGTTTTTAAGACTATTTAGAGAAATAGAATTTATCTTTAGCATTAGTCATCTGCAATGCTGCTTTGGTCAATCCATCAGTAATGGAACAAAAGTGATTTCCCTCCACAAGCACCTAGCTCTTCATGTATGGAGTCTGAATGAATTTTCATATGTAAATATTCATGTTCCAGGTGTATGAAGTTGGACAGATGAATCCCACACAAAGTGCTCGCTGCACTGAGCTGGAATTTGAGAGACTCTGTACCACATTTCAGAGGTTTTTGTCAGTATAGCGGTATTAAGCCCTTAGGTAATATACTATTGTTTATACTCAGTGGAAATCCTCTAGGGATTACTTTCTTTCTTTCTTGTAGAGTTTGACTAGATTAAGGAGGTGTATTATGGTAAAGCTGTATCACTGCTCAGTTTTATCTAAAGGAAAACCTTATATTTCTACTGTCCCTGAACCGTGATCAGTTGTGCATTGATACGGCCAGGGTGCTTTTATGTTGCCTAGATGTGGCCTGTGGCTGATGTGTCAGAACACAGCATTATCCTGAAGTCGATGTTTCAGTGTCTTTTTATGAGTCAGGGACAACCTCTTTAATTTCTTCTTTGACATGATTGTAACTGACACCATTTTCGGAAACATTGATTCTGAACGGGAGCATTTAGATAGTGCCACAGCTGTTGTTACAAGGACAATAACAAGGTTTTTCTTTCTCTCTCCTTTATTAATCCCTGGACAACATAGCCCTGGCTACCTCAGGCAGCTTTAAAAGGGAAAATGCAGCATATAGCCTCTGTTCTTCACCCAGTGGAAATACTTTTATTTTGGACATCCTTTTCATTCAGAGGATTGCCCCAGCCTCAGATGGCCTTTTGTTCTAATTCTACCCTGACTTTGATTGATGCTGTCTCTCTATTTGGGGATTGACTAATTAAGGCTATCCTGTCTATAATCAGTTTGCTTTGCTTGTTGTTTTTTTGTTTGGGTATTTTTTCCCCCCACTCTTATGATTACTTTGAGTTTGAAATGGAGCAGGGCGCCCTGTTGTACAACGTCTTTTAAAGTGTTTTCTTTCCCAGTGCTAAAACCAAATCCGATTTAAACTCTTCTCTTTCCTTTAGAGTTTTCCGTGATCCAATATACCTGTCCATATTTAACCACACCACCCTGTTTCAGATTACTGTGTTGCTAATTATAGTATTGATTACCTCTTCCTCTCATTCATTCTTTTTTCAGGCTTGTTAACAAATGGCTTAAAATTCTGCAAGGGGACTTTGCATAGCATATCCTTGAAATTATACTTGGAAACTATTACTTGGACAGTTACTTTAGAGGCATTCTTGGAGATCATTACAGTTTTTGTCAAGAACAGTTTAATTTTCTGCCATTTTCCACTTTTGTTATTATTGTGGACTGTCATGGGAGCAGGTAATTTGGTCCAATTTCCTCCTCATGTTCTGTCCCTCATCTCTTGAATGCAAACATGTGAAAGCTGGACTCTACAGAAGATTAAACCTGTGGTGACAACTAATTCCTGTGACAGAGGCTTTAATGAGAAGAGAAAAAGACCTTAAAATATCTTCTTAATAAGGATGATCTATGCAGTGGTATGAAAACCACCGGACGACAGCTCTGACCTGTCCACTAGTCACGTTATGAGCCGTGATGGGACTGGCCTTTGGGCGCATGTGCATGTGGGAAAGTGACTCGATGAGCAGGCAAACTTAAAGCCTCTTTCTTTCAAAAGCAAAGCAAGCTCCTCGGCAGTGATCCAGGAGAAAACGGGTGGGTGGCCCTGCTGTCTGGAGGGCGATGCTGCATGTCGAGGGCTGGCTCCTGCAGTCTCCCCTTGCAGCGGCTTATCCCTGCCCTGTCCTCTGCGCCTGCTCACTGCTAGGGATGGCACGGGAGCAGCTATCGCCTGGTCAGCCAATGCCTGTCTACTGTCAGATGTGTGGAAAAAGGCATAAGAAATAAATAGACTGTCTCAGATAAACCTTTCCAGTTTTTGGCAATTGCTGCTTTAGAGGCTTTCAAGCCATGCCCTTAGGTACTAAGTCTTCACGACTTTGTCTAGTCCCTTATTAAATCCTTTTAAAAACCTTTGTCTTGTGCAATAACTTGCATCAAGGAGTTCTATAAATTAACTGTGTAAAAAAGCACTTTATTTAATTTGTGTTAGACATGCTGCCTGATCATTTCATCAGATTCCACCCTTCACCCCCATTTATTAATTTGGGTGTAGTTGCCCTCTCGCTACCTTTCCACTCTTGATTTTATAGACCTGTTACTCCCTGCCTCCGCCACTCTCCTACCACACTCTAGAGAGAGCCCGTAAGGAAGTTCAGACCTGTTAAATGGGAGAGGCCAGGTCGGAGCTGCTCCTCAGGGCCAGATTCATCAAGCAGTGCTCGGGACCTCAAAGGGACCACTCGCAATGAACATAGCGCTCTTACCTGTGATGTTGAAAGAGGCTGTTTGCAATAAGAAGCATTTACCATGGTCTGGCCTTTCACACATACACCTATTCAGGCAGGCAGAAGCATGTTTTTTAGGGTAACTTTTTTACAATGGGAAGCAGTGAGTTTGCTGTCACTTGCCGGAAACACCTGCCCATCACCCTAGGGCTAAAATAATGACTTTCTGGAAGTTTATTGAAGGCAGGGTTCAGACTAATAACTAATGCCAGCTCTGGAATTCTCCTGAGACTTGTCTCTTGCTGGCTCATCCCTTGACCCAACCCTAAACCCTAGTGTCTTTTGACCAGAGGGGCAAAGGAAGCAGGATAAAAAATTGATGCCAGATTTTGATGAGATTGCCTGGTACATTGATTAGATATGAGTGTGAACTTTGCTCAGCAGGTCAGTCAAGCCTTCCACCTCTTCCTCCTGTGCTTGCATCTCATTGACTTCAGTAAAAGTCAAACCCGCGTCAACTGTGTGCTTATGGTTTCTTTCTGGATCAGGACGAGAGTGGTTGCCTTGCAGGTGGCTCAGCTGTAACCCTGTGCCTTGGGTCTGCTGGGACTCATGAGGCTGGAGGTCTTCCTCGTCCTGACCTGCTGGATGAGCTTGGGTGAAAGTCACTGCTCTGCTCCGTGCTTCCAGGCTCCCTGCTTGTCAGCTGGGGCAGTGAGTAACTGCCTCTTTGCGATCTGTGGTGAAACATCTCTGTATAAGTTATAGGTGTTACTGAAAGACTGTCATGGCAGCAGCTTGGAGATTACACCCACTATCTCAGAGGCTTTTGTTGTTGGGAACAGTCTCACTTATATGTGAAGAAATCAGAATTTTTATAAGCAGAATGTTTTTTCCTGGGTCTGGATGCTCCCAAAAGCAAGAACGTTTTCATCAGGTATTAAAATCTGGCTTGTGCTTTCAGCGGCAGGCAAGGATGTGTGTTATTACTATACTTGGACAAAATGTCACTCAGGATAATACAGAACTGCAGACAAGCATTGCTTTAAAAGCAGGCCCTTGTCTCTCTGTATTTCCTCAGTACACTGAATGTTTGGCTAAGCTCCAGGAACTTTCCAAACACAAACAAGCATTTATGTATTAAGCCTTTTTATCAGGCTACGCTCTGTCTGAGCTGGGATGTGGGCAGCCTTTCTAATAAGGTGTATGCAGAATTGTTAATGGCTTTCCCATCAACCTGTGCAACAAAAATATCAAAACTTTTAAATATTAAACCACTAAAAGTTTTTCTTAGATGTAAATAACTGTTTTCCTTTCACTAAACAGTATTAGAAGAATGAGCTAATTATGGGTTTGATAAAAACCCTAACTATTTTCCAAACTAAATGGATTGCTGCATGCGTATGGTGAGAATATGAAAAGCAGGTTGAAGCTTTTGGATGTGGCTTGTGCCTAGTGCTGGTCCATCCCTGTTCCCTGGTCGGGGGGGTGACAGTCCCACCCACTTCCAGGTAGCAAATAACCAAACTAATAACCGTTGTGCAGTTGCTAGCACAAGATGGCCAGAAATTTAGGTTTTCTAAATGCAGTTCTAACAGACATAGCAGTGGCTGCCTTTAACAGCAAGGATGAGTGGGAGTTGGGAACAGTACAGTGCTGTGTCATCTCTGGTCCACCAGCCCGATGCAGTGGGTGACTGCCCTGGAGCAGTTGCAATCACACTGGCATTTTGAGCTGATGAAGTTTGAATTGCTGGTGCTCAAGCTGAGTTTGCTGCAAACTCTAGTAAAGGATTTCGGGGCGCGTACACTGCTCTCTTTTCTTCACCAAACTTGCTGAAATGAAAAAGAGATGCATTTAAAATATATGTGTTTAAATACGTAGATATATTTTAGATTTGAGGATGCAATCTGTTGTTCGGTCCTCAGTTTACGTGTTCTGTATAGGTGGAACGATTTCCAAAATAAGCTACTAACTCTGAATGCATACCACAGCAAAACCTGGCCTCGAATAGTGCCTTGAAATAAAGTCTCATTGGCTGCAAGACGTGCCTCATATTCGCGATGTAGGTCATATTGACTCATTTCCCATACGTTTATAGGTCACATGCTATCCTCAATCTCCTTAGCAGGAGATAGTCCTCAAAAGAGAAGTTTAAGTGTAAATGTTGGCCTCGTTGGATTCAAATTTCACTTGCATCAAATACCCTCTGAAATGATCTCATTTATGTTTTCATCGAACAAGTCGGTAGGAGTTATTGAATAATATCCTCTATCTCCGTG
Source organism: Falco naumanni (assembly GCF_017639655.2). Taxonomy (NCBI): domain Eukaryota; kingdom Metazoa; phylum Chordata; class Aves; order Falconiformes; family Falconidae; genus Falco; species Falco naumanni. The sequence goes on from NC_054061.1 coordinate 8,266,554, forward strand.
GGGTGCTCAACAGGCGTGAGCTGCACGTGCACAGGTATTACAGGAGCAGGATCAGGGTCACACCGCTGCATTTCCTATGCTCCCCTCATCAGGTTCTTTATCACTAAAATAGCTGAGAAAGGGAAGTGGCAGCAGTGGGGAAGAGCTAGCGGTGACCTCTGGGAGGCAGGGCTGATGTGGCGGTCGCTGTTCAGGAAGGTGGGTTAGAAGCATCCACCAGGTCTTGTCTGTGTCCAAACTGGAGGTGTCTGAGAGCTGTGTGGGGAGGACCTTTCTGAGTGAGCTGCTGCTGCAAAAATGGGTTTGCATGCTGAGTGCATGTGGCTTTGAGGAGTAGTCTTTGATACACCACACTGTTTCTGGAAAAATCAAATATTTGGGTTCAACAGCAGTTCATTTTTAAACCTCTAAGGTATACTGGAGTTCATTGTGCCTCTTTTTCCTTCCCAGAGTATCTTTTTTTTCCCCCTTACCCTTGTTTCTTGCTGGTCCCTGTTAGCATGCAGCTCTCCTTGCATCTAGAGATCAAAAATTCCTGTATATATGACAGGGCTATTGAAAGTAAAAAGGGGATAAAAGAGTGATAACTGGGAATAAAGCCAATGTTGTGGTTTCTCAAAAAGCATCCTTCTGAAGTGTAAGTGCTCAGAAAAGGCACCAGATGTTGTGTGTGTATCTTTAATGTAGCTTTGACTAGGAGAAATGATAAAGGTGGTTATCTCCAGAAAAGAGGATTCGGGGCAGGTGGAAAGGGGTGTTGAGCTGAAGACCAAATGTGCCCCATCATTTGTACTTCCCCGTGTCAGGGAGGGGAGGAACGCTTCAGCCGACTGATCTTCGGGCCAGAGCAGCTGTGGCTAGTAGACAACAGACACTTTAAACTACAAGTTTCTTTAAACAATCTCTGCATTAGCCTTTCTTCTTCTTAAATGAAGAGGAGATGCCCTTAGCGTCTGCTGTGGCCTGGGATTGCTCTTTCTTGTGCACTGGGATCCCTTCACATCTGCTTGAGGCGATGAACCTCCCCTGCAGAGCAGATCTCCAGGTCTGCCGAGAGAGCTCTCCCCATCCTGCTGTTTTGCTGAGACTTGCAGAGGCACTCCAGTTTTGGGAAATGAGAAGCTGCTAGGGTTTCTTGTATAAAATTTGGCTTCTGGAGGCTTGTCTGCAAGGTAGGGTAATACTCGAAGCTGCAGCAGAGGTCAGACTGGTCCTTGCAGTCCCACGGTTGATGTTGGAGCTTGGCATCCAGTTTCAGTCATTGCGGGGACCTCTTCCATTTCTTCCTCTTTCTCGTTATATCGTGGCAGGCGCTCTCCAATTCCCCCCAGCTGGCTAATGCACTTAGCACGACCCCTGTGCATCTCTTCTTCAGCAGAGACCTAAGGCCAGGGAGAGCTCATAAATGAGACCTAGGTCGTGCTGGGACAAGTACTAATGCTCTGTGCTAGCAATCCTCATGTTAAATGGTTTGCAGACGTGCGGCTGACATGACCTCGCTGAGATCAGAGGAGCCGCAGCAGGAGAAGTTTCTGCTCGGCAGCTGTGAATTATGTGCGTCGCCAGTGCCGTGGAGACTCGATTCTGTTTCTGAACACGTCTCTGCTGGCAGGGTAAGCTGTGAACAAAACAAGGTGCTGGGAAGGAAGGAAGAGTCAGCTCGGTGGTCTGGGAAGACAGGGAATTAATTTTTTCGGTGTCATCTTTCTGAACAACTCGAATTACAAAACAAAGCTGTTAACGCCAAAGTAGCCTGACGATTGCCATGGGGGTCAAGGAGCCACTGTGCTTCTCGGTGCCAAACCACTAATGCTCTGTGCAGCTTTAAGCGAGGTGGGTCTCCCTTTCTGCGTCAGTCATTTCTGCTGTATGAGAAAAGAGTGAGAAAGAGAAGAAGGGAAAGGAGCAGGAACCTCCTGGAAAACCTAGGAGACTGCACTGAAGCATGAGCCATCCCGGGGCATATTAGCAATCTCAGTGTTGTTTGGGGTTGTATTGTTAAGGAAATGTTTCTAAATAACAGCTCTGTTGCAGTTTTTCTATGTAGAAAGCTTACTTAAGCATCGTTTCTCCCAGGACATTTAGTGCTTTTCTTTTCTTTGGACAAACATAGAAGGGTAAAACGGATCCATCCACAAAAGCTCCAAAAGCTGCTGCTTTCACCAGCAGAGCTGGCTGTCACCTGGGATGGCCAAGAGCATCACTCATGGAGCATCTCAGTAATTGGACTTTGCCAAGGAAGAAGTAAATAAAAGGTACCCAGTGAGGATTGCTCCAATAGCGTGGATTTCACAAATTGAAAACATATTAGCTTCTGACAGCTCTGTTCTTCTATAGACAAAACAACTACGTTCCCAGGAGCTCTGCACTTTAAGTTTTAAACCTTTTCACTTCTGGTAACGTTCTCGTGCATCTAAAGAAGGCTCCTAGAGCCTGATTTTTACACTCTTTTGCACCTTGGTTTATCATTCACACCAATACCAGGCAGGGTCAAAATGTTCCTTCACATCTGATTTGGCAGCAATTCACATTTCCTTGGCACCGGCGCAGGTATTTACGTCTCTTACTTCACTGGCTATGAGGCAGTAACAGATTTGCCCCCCTAGATATTTCTTACCGTTGAACTCAGGGTTAGATATATTCCCCGGGACTCTGCAAGATTTCAGTTTGTTTATTCTTTACTCTGCTCATCCTGCCTCTGTTTGTGTTGCCTGTGGATAAAACTGAAAAGAAAACCTTTCTTAAAGTTTTGAAGACAAAAAAATGTGAGGCACATCTTAGAAGCAGGCTTTAAGTTCAGGTTCGTGGCTGCTCTGCCCTGCTAGGCTGTGCACAGCATACTCTGGGCGAGGAAGGAGACCAGTGCGGTGGTTAGCATCTCATAACAGTGCTTTCCCAAGCTCGTAGAGAGAAAGCTCAGTGCTTTGTGTCAGTCTGCCAAAATACAGTTGAGTCAATAGGTACCTTTATTTCTTTTCCACGTGGATGAATTTGGCTCACGGGTTTTCCAGTAAATCACTAGAAAACTATTTATGACTTGGCCTTCTTTGTATGACTTCTGCTGTGACTGCCAGTTCCGCCAAATAGAAAAACGAAGAGCAGGGCAGATCTACGCTCCTTGTCTTAGTATAAATTGGGGCCATTTTTTGCCTAGTAATGGGTCCCAGCCAGCACTTCCCAGTATCCACAAGGAGGGGAGGTGCGTCTAAGGTCATCCCGTTAACGATTAGAGATGAGTGGAGCACGAAGGACTCGGGAGGCAGATGTGGTGATCTGCCAGGCTCCAGCTAGGCAGCTTTGAGATGAACTTTCTCTCCTCCGGACCTTGGCTAGCTGTTGAAGGGAGAGAAGCCTAGGGCTTGCCTTGCTAGCTGAGCTCTGGCCCACAGGGATGCTGGCAGTGCTGAAGGCAGGGGTTGCCTCTCATGGGAAAACAGATTCGGTGGTGTTTTTTGCACAAGGTGTAAGGGCAAACCGAGCCCCTCCAGCTACTTCTGCATAATTTGAAGCCACTGGGCTGCCTCCTGCTCTGAATTTTGTCAAGCCAGTCTAGTTTGTCCTGGTTCTGAGAGTCAACCAAATGGGTTGGGTGGAATTAGGTAACCACCATGGTACGGCGAGTACCTCCCACGCTTCCCACTGACATCTCCCCTGGAGGGGGGAGAGGAGAAGGCTCGGCACAGTCCTGCTTTGCTGCGTGGCTGAAAACAAGTCTCCAACCTGTTTTGAACCTCAGCTGGGCAGCAGGTGGGAATACTAGAGAAAAGAAGCTGAGTTCCTGGGCCAGCATCACCTAGCCCTGGCTTTTAAGCAACTGTTCGCTAAACAACATGAGAAATGCATTGGCCAGCACCCACCTCTTTCTTGGCTTTGGGAAGAATCAGCGTGGTCTGTAGAGACAGAGAAAACAGAAGGGAATGAATAGAGGATGTGAGCAAAGGATTTTGCATGACAAAGTCATGCACAGAATCAATTTAAAAGCCGGCGCTGAAGATCAGTACCTTTAAGGGAATCCAGGGAGCCATCCCCCCATCCTCTGCTGCCTGGAAAGGCAATTTTTGCACTGTGGTACACAAAGAAAGAAACAATCAGGCAGCTCTTCCCTCTCCTAATGACAGTGCTCAGCCCTTAACACTTCAACTGTGAACAGGCAGCCCCAACACAGGTTACAGAAACTATTGCATTTGTGTTCACTACACCTCTGCAAAGCCCTGCTCTGATCCGTGCTGGCTGTGGCTCTGCGCTGCCATGGTGGCTCTAGAGAGATGGCATTGAATTTCATGGTTTGTATGGTTTTGTGTGTTTTCCTGGGGACTTGGAGCAGTGTATGCTTTGGGCTGCTGTTCGTGATCTGCAGTTAGAGGAGAGTTGCAGTAGCTCAACTGTGCTTGGGGGTAGCTGGGAGCACTTTTTCCAGGCTTCGTGGCTTCTTGTTGGAAGCCAATGTGCTGCTGTCAGGGCATTTTCATGTGGGCATCCCTTGAAAAAGCCCTAGCCTTGCATAAGTCCTGTTTAGCCTTCGGTGATGGGATTCATGTCTCGGGAAACTTGTGCTGCAGAGAGAAACCCAAGAATTCATTTTTATTGAGCATTTCCAGACACTGCTAGCTGGCTTTGAAAACTTCAGCTTATAATTATTTTTGATTATATCAATGTTTATATGCTAGTGTGCGTGCTATGGGCCAGATGGTACAACTGTTGTTACCTGCATTGCAGATGCAATTTGGCCCAAATGATGGTGTAAGTCACCCCCAAGTGTCTCCCAGCTGTCAGAGTTAAATATTAGCATTTGTGAATATTATTTTTCCTTCCTACACATGAAACAGGGAAAAATAGATATGGCGAAAGGAAAAAAAATGTAACTAAGTACAGCTAATACAGGGCTAATCCTTTGCTGCGGTTTTGGGCTGTAGCAGCACAAATGAGAGAGCAGACTTCAGACTTCACTAGTCATCCCGAAAGAACAGGTCCCAGTCACCCACGATAGGATTAGAAGAGTACAGGAGCACAGAGCTTGTACCATTTTTGCAATCCTTTCCATCCCTGTGAGCTGCTCTGTGCAAGGAGACACTATAGATAGGGCTGGGGAGAGGCAAGGTGGAAGGCAGCAGGAAATTTCAGTACTGCTCAAAGTGCTGCATTCCCTGATCCTTCCTCGTAAAGGGGAGTTAGTGTGGTCACTTTGAAAATAGGCATCTGGATTGATTTAACAGCTGTTGTACTTGTGTGGTACCTAATATACTTGACATCCAATGGATGAAAGGCAAAAAAATCAGGGAGGCGGGATGAAATGACCTGTAATCACAGCTGCTAACACTCGTGATTTTATCGAATGTCTTGGGGTATTTGGTAATGTTTGAGAGCCCTGTGATTATGCAAAACTGTTCTCTGCAAAGGAAGGAGAAAAAAAGAAAAGGCATTTGAAGAGCAAAGCATTATGATATGATCCTTAAGATTCAAACAACGCAGAATAAAAAGAACGTTGCGTGTATTTCTTCGTTGTTTTAAAAATGCATACTAAATACCATCAGTTTAAACTCCTTGTTTTCTGGGCTCTTCATGAGCTCTTGGAGTTGGTCATTCTAGACATTTAGGTAAAAGTGTCACAACAAGGTTTCCAGGGCTGTGTGGGTTTTCAGTCTTTTCTGTTTCCAGAAGAGGTAGACTACAGAAAACAGTTTAGACACCCTTCGTCTGCCATGGGTTAGGCTGTGAGCTTTACAAGAATCTAAAGCTGTTTCAGGCTTAATCGCAGAAGTGTGGGTTACTCCTCTTGAGAGTAAGCTGTATTGTATATTGTAACTGCACCTCTTGTAGAGGAGAGGAGAGACTTCCCTGGAAACCAGTGTAAAGCCTTTAGTCCTTTCCCTGCTTTTTGTGGCTTTCTCCCAGGTGCTGTGGCTGTCTTGAGGAAACCAGAAATGGCTTTTAGAACAAATGAGACGAACAGTGAAGTAAAGATCAAGGATGCTTGAAATGAACTGTAACATCCTCACACTCCTTCCTTCAGTGCATTGGAAAATAAGTGCAAAAAGAGAAAAATGAAGCTCAGTGAATTTTGGCTCCTTCAATACTTGCTTAAAGGAGCTAACTTTTTGCTGGGGCTTGGGTTTCAGGAGCAATTGTTGTGTTAGCATTGCAGCATTATGTGCACTCCCTCTGATCTGTTCTTGCAGTGTAATTGCTGTATCGCTGTGGTCAGCTGCATTCCCTTTTTCTGCAATTGCTTTATCCTCCCCCTGCAATAGGAATGCTGAATTCAGGATCCGCAAATTCAAAAGCAAATCAGAAAAAGCATCTGCATACAAATGGCTCTGAAATAAGTGAGCTTTTCTTCTTTGGCACAGAGGTCTTTGGAGCTGTAGCACTGCTGTGAATATTTTCTTTGCTTGGTTTCTAGAAATGCAAGTAGGCAAGAGCCCATTTGCACTGGGATCACAAGACTCTTGTGATGGGACAGGACTTGGGAGCAGGACTACTAGAGACTGCGCTGTCTCTTGCTGAGGCCAGGCAGGAGCGTGGCTGAGTTAGCCTCACTGTTACGCTTGTGTGTAAAAGTGCTTTCATGTTCTCCATCAGTATTTCTCTTCTTTGCCCATATTTCATCGAAGGGAAGGAAGTGTTTCTGTAGGGCAGGAGCCCTCTCTTTCCAGGGCTGGCTTTGCACACCAGCGGTGGCCTGTGGCGTACCTGCTGGAGCAGAGGCAATTCTGTTGTCCTCCTCTGTACCCTCACTGCTGTCTCTGCTGCATGTCCTGACATATCATTAGGTTATTTGCTGCCAGTGTTTTCTTACAGCTTTTTGTCCTAGATGGCTGCGATGCATCCAAGCTTAGGCTGAGGTTTTTTTTGAAGTGACGGTTTGGAATTAGGCACCCACCTGCCAGGTTTGCTGGAGTTTGGCATCATCGCAGACCTCTGCTTTGGTGATTCTTTTGGTGCGTTTCATACCAGTGCTTTGGATTTTTTGCTGCTTTTTCCCAGGTGCTGTGACTGTCTTGTGAAAACTAGAAACTTCTGATTTCAACAGAGCCCAGGATGTGCCTCCCCATTTATGCTAAGTATATTTATGCTATAGTAATATTTCGGATAAAACTCGGTTTGTGCTCTGACAGTTTTTAATCCCAGCAAAACCATCAGTGCCAAGTAGAGTGGCTTTTTGGAGTAATTTCTAATGACTCTTTAGCGTCTTGTTGGCACCTCTTGATTATTATTTTTTTTTTTGCTTCACTGTTGTATTGTGCATAAATACATATGTGGGAGCCACAGGCAAACCAATTCAGTTTACTATTGGCTTTTCATAGACTCCATTTCCCCCAAGGTCTTTAAAAGAAGTTGGTGATTTCAAAATGTTTTGTTGACCGTGTGCCTTCTAAGCCTTTGAAAAGCCAGTCCCCTCCGGGCTGGGCAGATGTTGCTGTGGCACCTGCACATCACTGACTCTGGTGGGGTTTGCTGATCTGAGCTTCCTGATGCCATCTCTGGCAGTGCGTGTTCTCCAGTTTTCAGGGAATAAAACATGCCAGTGAACTAATGCTTTCTTTTGCTTCTCAGCTGCAAAGTTTCAGTTCCTGACCCTTTCTAAAACTAGATGGAAGTTTGAAGTAGATGTGGTTAGATAGTTCTGTATCTGGACAGATCTCAGCCCTTGGACTGTCAAATGTTGTCTACTTGAAGATAAAAGGCTGGTATTGGTTATACTTTTGTGAGTGGGAGTCTGCCAGTATTCATGGGAGCTCTGTGCAGGATTTGGGGCCAGCACCTTCTCTGAAACTTTTAAATAGAGTGGGGGTACTTATAAACTGAATTTTGCAGCTGTTATCAAAGGTGGGCTTGATCCAGCCCAATCCTGAGCGCCCACATGGTGCTCTGACTTTCAGCAGAGATGGGTTTTGCTGTTGCAGAGGGGCTTGGGCTGCTTAGCTCAGCTGGAGTTCAGGCACTTCAGTTTGGAGTTTCACACAGAAAGTTATGTCTTTTTTTTTATTATTATTTTTTTTAAATTAGCTTGTTGGGGGCTATTTAAATAGAACTGATGTGCTTGGTGCATGCATCCATTTCCAATTCTTTATGTTTTGTGTAACCCATGTTTTCCTCACGCGCCAAATCCATCGTAACAAAAAAAGTTTCTCATTTACTTACACTTCCACAAAGTTTTGATACCTGCTAGTTCACGGGGCATGAAAAAGCTGAAAGCTATTATAATTCCTGTTTACTGTCCACAATAATAATACCGCCTTTAATGATGTGAAATACAAATGAATCAGGTGCCTTCATTTGTGGTTGCAAGTTGTTATTATAAATAATACAAATGGATGCTTGTGGGGGTGGTATATGAAAATTTTTTTGAAAAGAAAGGACAGGAAGAATGGAAGAATGTTTTTGGTGGGCTTGTGGTATGCAATAACATTTGTGAGTGAGTTGTGCAGAGCTCTTTCTAGACACTGCTTTTTTTTTGTTTTGTTTTTAATTTAAATCTTTTGTCTTAAAAACTGCTTATACTCCAAAATGCCATTCTGGTGTTACCTTGACTTCCCTGTTAGAGATGAGAAATATGTTTTAAAAATAAATTTAATTTCAGAATTTGTTTGCTGTAGGAAAATGAGAAACTTGATACATAAATCTTTTGCAGGGAGCATGGGAAGAAATGTTTTCTACAGGATATAGAGTGCTAGACTGGTTTTGAAATCAGTGAAGCAACAAAGTTGATTTCTTATACCTAGGATACCATAAATAATTCATTCAGTGTTGTAATTTATCATTACTTACAACTAACAAAAAATTAAGTTTCATATATTTGTTTCTTAAAATTTTGCCGGTGGTATCTAAGAACTGCATCCTTAATTGTAAGTACATGGAGAGTCAGATCTGCTCATAGAATTCCTTTGCGAGGATTGGGCTGTATCCCCCTCCCTCCAGCAAAAATGTGCTGTTCCTTTTAAAAATAAGAGATAGATAGAAGATGGCCTGAAGGAATATGACAACAACAAAACATCCTGACCTGAAATTAATAGAACTGGTGATGTTCATACTATTCTCTGAAGTATTTTGTTGAATTGCAGCTCAAATAGTAAGATCTTGAGTGATGGAGGTCTAAATACATTCTTTCTAGCTTTATTCTCTAATAACTGAAATACAACAGTTCATAATTCTTCATTACGTGCTAAGTTTCAATAAAATCTTCTTTTCTGAAAAATACATATGTTAAAAGCTTTCTGAATCTTGCAAGTATTACATTAAAAGATCATCCTTCTTGTTCTTTTTGGCATTGCATTTTTCTCCCGTTTTTCTTGTATTCTTCATTGCCAGTTTTGACTGCTCGGCTCAGTCACAGGAGTTTATCAAAATAAAAAATGTTTTGTTTTAGGTAAGTATGAACATCAGCTGTGAAATGATTAAATGAAAACAGGAGTGAAAAATAGCTCCTTGAACATCAGCAACTAGAGTGAGGGTTGGGATATTTTTGGTGTGTGGGTTTTAAACTGCCCATTGAGTTTGTATTAAAATATCCCAATGAGCTGTTAGGAGCAAGTCCTGCAGCACCTCTTTGTGCTTGCAACTCGGAGGTTACTCAGAGTAACTCATGCACACATTAGATATGGGAAGCATCAAGGCTGGTTTTGGGATTTTGGAGTCTCTGGACGCAGGCTGAGCCCTCGGTGCTCTGGAGCAGTAAGCCGTGCCTCTGCAGCTCTGCAAGTCATTTGGATCTATCCGTATTGAGCCCGCAGTGGTATGTTTTCCTGTATCCAGCACCGAGATGATGTATATGGTCTCTAGCATGCAATGAGTTGTTCAGTTTTTCCAGCGAAGCCCATTCAGTGCTGTGAGGCTCCAGCTAAGGATGTATTTGGGGCTGCTGATGTGTTACAGCAATAGACGCGGTGCTGCTTTTTGCCAGCCTGGGTGAGTTTCAGGGACATTTTGTCTTTTGCTCCCTCTCCGATGGGCCTGCTGGAGAGTGAATTCGATAAGTGTGCTTTTCAGATGATGATGATAGAAGAAAAAGACTGCCATGAAATCACAACAAGGATCCTCCCCCCTCTCCCTTCCTTGTGCTCTACCTTCATTTATCTCGCAAGCTTGAATTGCAGTCCCGCTGCTATTAACCTTTCGACTGCTGGCATTTTACCCAGAGCGCTCAGCTGGCACTGGAAAGGAGAGGATCTGAGCAACTCCGCAGTGATGAATTGGCAATGGTGCTTCACTCAATGGCCACTCTCTGGAAAGTGGAAAATCTGTTGTGCAGCTCTGCGGGCTTAATGCCCTGTCTGTCCAGGTAGCCACCTGCAAAAGCCTGAAATCCCAGAGCAAACGAGAAGGGACAACTGCAGCACTGGAAGGCTTATTTTTCTCTCTTCCTTCCACACCCGAGTGCTTTGCCTCTGTACAAGGAGAACAAACTTTCTCAGCTCTCATGGCAGCAGTTGCCTTCCAGCTGGTGCTGCCGAGTCAGGCTGCGCGGCTTTGCTTTCTGCTGAGCGGCCGGTGCTGGAGGGGAGCACAGAGTCACGTGTTTCTTCCAAGTTCTGGTCCCTTCTTCCTTGCATCCAGCACCCCGCTCCAGGCATGAATTATTTTTTAGCCTGTGCCACCAGGCTTCCAGGTGCGTGGTGGCCTGTGGTGTCGGGATCGCCGCCGTGCTGCCATCAGCTCGAGCACCCCAGCAGCGTGGATGCCCCGCGTGATGCTCGGTGCCGCGTTGGCTGGCTCTTGGCTGTGGAACTGCCGGTGCTGCCATCTGCTCGGCGCAGGGCAGGGAACGTTTTGTACCGGCTTCCTCTGGCCTGTCAGCATGGCGTGCGGCGGGAGGTATCGTAAAGCATAAAGTGGTGTGAGGAAGCCTGGTCGTGTTGCTTGGCAGGGAAGGGAGGCTGCCTTCCACCGCTCCGGCCCCGGGGAGCTATCGGCAGATCTGTCCGCGATATCGAGCGGTGCTGCGAGCCTGCTGGGCCCTCGCAGGTACAGGGCTGGGCACCGGCAGCCTGTGTTCTGGTATGTTCATTATTCTGCTCTGGAGAATCATGCTAGATAAACGTCAACAAATGACTCTGTCTCCAGTTAATGAAGAGAGGCTTTTGTTTTAAAGAGCTAATTGTCCGTCTCCTCTCTAGAAGAAATGCAGGGCGTGTTTTTTTTTCTTTTTCTTTTTTTTTTCTTCCCTAGCAGTGTGGCAGAACTTACAGATGTGCAGATACTGTGGGCAGCATCTATTATTTAACTTTCATTACCATTAATATGAATTAAATTGATGATGTTTGTCAGGGTGTTTTATGTGTTGTAGCAGATGCCTTCGGGAACTGCTTTTGAAAGAGGAGAATTTCAGAAAAAGAAGAGTTGATTTAGTGGCTAGGAGGAAAGGACTCTGGAGAGTTTAGCTCTCAGAAGCGAGTGCTGGATTTGGTTCTCTGTATGACCTCATGTAAATATTGCAAGACCAAAGTTTCTGTGAAACTCACCTATTTATAAAGTGGCTGGATTTTCAAAACAGGACTGGTAACGCAAATGAAACGTGAGTTTAATGATCTAGTGTCCTGTTCAGAAAAAAATGTGAAAATGCAAGAACAGGTGGCAGGTAAAATACACGTGCAATTGCTCAGGTGTGACCAAGAAGTGTTGGCTGCGATTTGCAAGTTCTGTAGACCTGATCAGGCAGTGGTGTAACTGGACTTTCTCAGTCTTATCAAAGCTAATAGATGGCTATATAGGAAAGGACATGCCTGGTGAAAGCCAGGTATATGATTTTTGGAGTGCGAGGGTTGCAGTCATATATTCAAGCATCAAATGGCATTGCTGGTAGTTTTGAGGCTGGGTAATCTGCATCCAGGAACTGGATATTCCTCTGTTGCTCTCAACAGATGAGAGGGGAAGAGGAGGAAAAGGAACAAAAGAGCTTGAACAGAAGACTTTCAGTCTAAAGGCAGTGGAGGTACTGCAGCAGGAACTGTTTCCTACCTCTGCTGGCTTCTGCAGATGTGGGGCCAGGCTCTCGCTGGGGGCTCTGCCCAGCCAGCATGTCTGGTAGCACTGGATTTATTCATTATTTGTGTTTGTGCAGGCTCGGTGAGTCGCAGTGCAGGCAAGAGACCTGCCTCTCTTAATCCCTTTTACATTTCAATTCTTAAAAGCAATTTCAGAAGGCAACCTTCTTTTTAAAGTGGATTTAAAGAAATAGAAGAAAATTAAAAGAAAACCTGAATTCAACGACCTGAAAACCCAGTCACTAGCATTACGCTTAACAGGGGTTAACGTGAGCGACTCAGTATGCGATAAATTAACCCAAATGCCTGGTTACAATAGTGTAGATCTCACTGCAAGTGAGACATTTGAGCTGTCGTCCTCTCCCTTTCTTTTTCTTCTGATGTTAATTTTATTTGTTGGACAATAAGTACTCCTTTAATAGAAGCATGGACTTGCACAGCAGGCTATGTGAAAGAGCCTCAAAAAATACTCAGGCAGTTGGTACTAGGCTAAAAATGAAAGATGACCCCAAAATGCAGCAGTTATTGCAAGTTCCACCTAAACCACTTGGGAAGTAGGTGATTGCAGAATAGCACAAAAGTAGCCAGCTGCCTTGCAGCAACCTTGGGAGCAGGTATCAGCCTTGGCCAGGCACAGACCTCAGCGTTGTCCCTCTGTGGGTAAGGAGTCACCGTGTGCCTGCCAAGAAAGTGCATCAATCAGTGTTTCTTCTGCAGGGGAACAGGTAGGCACGAGAGAGCTGTCAGTCCCTGTGGCTCTCCTGCTTGGATGTGAGTGTCCCTGATGTTGCTATTGGATGCAGACTTGCTGGTTTTATTTCCACAGTTATGTGGAGGCTGTCTGCTGGGAAACTTGGGAAGGCTTCATCCTCTTTTGCATTGAGCATGAAATGGTGGCAACTTTCCGAGCTCTCTTGGTCCATGCCAGGGCTGAACTGATAAGGAAGAAACTCCCTCTCTCATTGTGAACCCTCAAAATCCCACTGCTGCATCTTTAATATCTACTACAAAAAAAAAATCTATAGCGATGGACCACCTCTTTCAGATTCCTACATGCCTCCAAGGGATTGTTCCTATTAAATATTCAGAGGTTCTGGCTGCCACTTTGGTTTATATATTCTGTCCATGTCCAGCAGTAGTTTCTGTAGGTGCTGGGCCAGCAGAGCAGTTAAAGCTGCAGTTTATCTCAGCACAGGGTATGGACAGGAGCTCTTGTGAGGAGCAACCTCCCCAGACTGAAACCACTTACAGTATAAGCTGAAAAGCCACCAACTTGTCAAAATCTTCACAGCACTGATTTTTCGAGTCATTGTTCACCCCAGTATGAAGTCTAGACTGATGCGATCTTCTCATAGTTCTGAAATAGCGTTACTGGTCTTTCTTCCTGTGCCATGGATCCAGGGACAATGACATCTGGTGCAGGAGGTGAGAGAAGGAGCCTTTCCTTTTGGCTCACCTGCCAAAGTGGGCAGGGTGTCGTCTCCTCCAAGAAGGCCTGGGACAAGTGCAACACACCAGATCAAATGGGTGTGGGAAGCCTTGAAGGAATATCCGTGCTGTCTTTGAGTGTTTATACATATGTAGTGGATCTTCTGGACATAACTGTGGGCTCTAGGATTCTCCATCTGGGTCTGCACCTCTTCTCCAACTTCACTGTGTATAGGGTGCCGAAGTGGTGGAGACAGTGCTTGCTTCAGATGTAGGTGAGGGTCAAACATTTTGAGATTCAAGAGTGGCGGTCCCTTTCAAGTATTGAGGGTCCATTTGCAAATTCTTGAGGAACCATTTCATTTTGCATTATCAGCATCTTTTGAGAGAAGAAAAAATAAAAAGAAAAACCTTTTCAGAGAAACTACTTCAGCATTCATAAAACTTCCACGGTTTTCCTGGGAAAAAACTTTTCTCAGTTCTAATCTCTTTGTGACCAAGGTTTTGACCAGCCCTAGTCAAAGACAACAACGTGCTTCTGATCACGGCTCTTGCCTGGTAAAGGTGCAGTTCGAACTCCTGCTGTGTATTAACATCATTTATTCAGCGAGAAGCTGCTGGCCCTGGGACAGACAGAGTCCTCCCCAAAACAGGCAGCAGCCAGCAGGCACTCATGAGCATGAAGAGGCTCAGAGCAGTTTAACTCACACTGTTTGCACCCCATGCAGGTGTTCTCCTTTTATGTTGGAGGTTTTAGGATGACCTTGATGCAGAATGAGAAAACTTTTGACATCCATTTCCCAAGGTCCAGAATTTGCTGTCCCCAAATTAGTATTGATGTCCATGGCGTGAGATGAAGTCTCTCAATATTGGAGCGCGGTAGATGCGTATTCATGTGAGAGACTAAATGCTGGTTCCTATTTTCTAAGTTGATGCCTGTTCGAGGAAACTTTTCAGTGAACTTCCACTCTGCAAAGCAACAAGCACGGAGATGTTGGGTATGTAGCAACCTGGTATCACATCCAATGTGTAATTTGTTCTGACAATTTTTATAAGCAGGAAAAAAAAGCCCTCATCAAATGTGTGTCACACTTTCTGACCCTTCTCTGTGGTTCATTTACCTCCTGGAAGAACCACCTGCTTTCTGCTTTGATGCTCCATTTGCAGTACTTGAGGGAGGAATGATTACAGTGGCATGCAGCCACTGGTTAACTTCTCTCCAGATGTGTGCTCCAGATGGCTATCCTGAGAATCCACCCCAGACCCAGATTTCCTATTTAACACTGACAGGCTTGATTCAAACTGAAACACAGTTGTCTGCTGTACCTTCCTCCTTTCTAACTGGTAGCATCCGCAGAACGATGCCACAGTCCATAGAAAGCTACACTATATCTGTTGACTCACTGGTAGCGTTAGAGATGTGGATATTAACCTCTTCTCGTAAAGCTTGTCTCCATCTATACAAACAGCTACAGTTTGCTGCATTTCATGAAGATCAGAACTGACCCTCTGAAACCCGGTGCGTTGGCACTGGACAAGCTGTTTGAGCAAACGCAAATGCTATTTTTTTCTAAGCATTCACTGTGTTTGTGCAGAATAATAGCTTCTCTCCTTGTTGCCTCTCTCACGTTTTCTGTTCTGTCTCTCTGAACAATAGCACCAGCCTCTTTATTTCTGAGCTCTCTTAGGATGTTATTTGTTTATCATCTTTCTTTAGTAACAACCAGCGTAGCGGAGTGATATAATTTAGCTTTGTGAAGTGCTGACCATAGTAGAATGCAAAGTGTCTCCTCTCATTTCTCTGGAGTTCAGGAAAGTTGCAACAAAAGGAAGAAAACAAGTTGTGCTCTCTCCGTATCCTCACCTCTCTCTCTCTTTTTGCTTCCTAGCAGAATTCCTGTATTTCTTTTTTTTTTTTTTTTTTTTTTTTTAAGATGGAATCGATTATTTTTTCTTCAAGTTCTTTCGGTCATCTCAGGGTATGTAGCAATGGTACCTTTTGCTAGGTACCTAGCTAGGCTGAGCATCCTCCTCTCAAATCATGTCCCCCGCAGATGCGATACTAGGCATAACAAAGAACATCAGGTCACTGTTTCAGCACTGATGCTCTTGACTTGGGATCAAGTATTCCCAGGGCATAGTGTGACTCCTCTGCAAGAGAACATCCCTGCTGTGGCACCGGAATATGGTGCAGATCACAAGAAGATGCAGCGTGGAGAGCCCCAGCAAGGTTTGCTGTAGGGGATTTGTTGCTGACCTGCTGGGTTGTGACATATAGGGCTGGGCGCATGATTACAGCTGTCGGAGGTAGTGCTGCTAGATTTGGGGAGACTCCATCACTACCTTCTGGATGAAGTCAAACCTTTGAAGCTAACAAAGCCTCTCAAGCAACAGGTTGCTCTGACATTGCTCACAACTCCAGGAATTAAAAAAACATAAGAAATTAAAGCCAACAGAGGCAGAAGAGCCCTACGCTCTGTATTTCAACTTTTAAAAGGTTTCACCCATGATGTTTTGTTTTCTAACTCCCACCTGGGACCCAGAAAGAGGGTGCAGCAGTTGCTCGGAGGATGTAAAACCTGATGAAAGCTGTAAAAGGACAGTGTCTTGGGGTGCACCAAGGATCCTGATGAACTGGAGGTCCAGCTGGAGCCACAGGACCCGGACAGCCCAGCTACACCATCACAGCATGAGAACAGAGACTTTGGGAGCCTGTGAGAGCTGAAGGGTCCTTCTGTGTGCGATACCGCAGGAACGGAGTGGCACTGCTTGCTGCTCTGATGCACTCCTTTCCATCAAGTCTTCGGGAGTGCTTTCAACACCTTATTCCAGGAAATACGCCAAGAAAGGGCAAATATACTGGTTATTTATAGGCCTTCTTATGGCCTTCCTTATTACTGCCTGGAGTCCATCAGGGTAGGCATTTATGTACTATTCTGACCTTTCCTGCCAGCAGAAAGAACACAGATCCTCTGGTTCTCCACTGACCTTCCAGTGTATGCTTTCTTGGGATGATAGAAATAAGAAAAGAATCCCTAAGGATCCTCAAAGGGAGAAACATTTTTCTCTCATTAAAAAGATCCACTGTGTGCGTAATTGACAAAGAAAGAGGTTTTGTTGGCTTCTTGCTCCCTTTGTCATGGGTGTAAATCAACAAGGAATTTATTTATTTATTTTTTTACCTCAGCTCAGGATGATAGGAATAATTTTTATTTATATGAAGTCACTGTTGAGAATGTTTTCAATATCTCCTATGAACAGAAGCAAAACTCCCACAGCAAAGACTCCATTAATCTTTGCTGCCCTGATCTAGATTGACTTATTCAGTGCATGAACTAGATCATTAGCAACACTGGGGATTTCCCCTCGTCCTGTGGTGGAGAGATCAGTGGAAATAATAAACAAGTGTGAATGAATGTGCGGGCTGCTTAGTGCATACACCTGTATTTGCATGCTTGGAGACCTTTGCAATATCTACCTTGGCATTAGGTGCCACTTACTGACTCTTGTGTTGCAAATGGTCATTGGTATCCCCACTCCATGGGGTGACTGCTTATCCTATGTGGTATTTATGTTTGACTAAATTTAAAACAGCTTCTACCTTTTAATTATTACTTTTATCCATGCAATTTAATGTTTTTTGGAGGGTGGGTGGAAGAAGAACTCTTCTGCCAGCTTTTCCAAGAATCACCCGCGGGAGCTGGGTTTTTTGCAAAGGCCAAGCTATCTCCTTCAAGATATATTTTCTCTGAAAATAGAATAATTTAAAACCTAATTTTCTTACTAAAAACTTGGAGTCTCTTGTGTGTGGGTGAGGGAGATGCAGATGTTTTCAGACGCTTGGGAACTGCTCAATGGTTAGTTTAAAATATTTAGCTATTTGCATGCTTCATTTTGAGGTATGTAAAATAAATGGAATCATAAATCACTCCTTAAATATTCTATTTGGTGCTGGATGACTGGAAGTAACAGATGGATGCTTACAGGCGGGATTTAATTTTGCTCTAAGTTAGCAATGGGTTAGAAACCAGTACACCAGATCTTAGCCCCCTAAAGCTTTGGATCTATTTGCATCTGTCTTGGAAACCCGGCGAGGCATAAGACTTGCATTAAGTAGGTAACAGCTGTAACCCCAGATCGGAGTAATCTTCAACTTTGGGACAGTTTAGGTCCAGGCTTGGAGGATTGTTCCCAACTTTCTGCTGAAAACTGCTGTGAAAGTACGGAGGTATTTAAATGGTGTGGGTGAGACTAGAATTTCTGCCTTTTCCAAAAGCTCATTGAAAATAATAAATCTGGAGAATGGGGGGGGGGGGGGGGGGGGGGGGGGGGGGGGGGGCATGAAAACCCCTAGTACAGATCAGATAGGTCAGAGATTTAAAGCTCACTTGAACACTATCAAGCTCCTCCTGGCAGTGAGTGCAAGTCAGCCTTACTACAGAGTGGGAGATAAGGCTGCGGCGAGCGCCTGTAGGAGCCAGCCATTCACACGGTATCCTTGTCTGTCAGCTCTGCCAATGCCTTTGCTTTTCATGCAAGAAGAGGGAAGAGCGGGAGAAAAGAGATTGCGATCCTCTGCCAGGAGGCTTGTGCTCTCTGTACAGCTCCCCTTTGCATGGATGGCTGCTGCAGGGTGAGATTAAGTCACAAGGAGGGATTGCATGGGACAAGAAGAGAAGCAGCGTTATCCTGTGTTTCTTGTATTAATAAAACTTAATAGAGATGTAGAATTGTACCCAGCAGTCAGCCCACTAGTGTTAGATAAAGTTTAAACTGCAGATCCCCACTAATGGGATCAGGTCTCCCTTGAGCGTCTCTCTAAGCAGGAAGAACACAACTGCAGCAGTGTCCAGAATTTGGGCTCCTGTGTAGGCAACAGCCCTTCAAATGATGCGGGCACGCTCGTGTGCGCATCGGCCGCAGCGCTCACCAGTTCTGCTTGCAATGCTAAAACTGCTGAGCCTGACAAATGCCTGTTGCTGGGCCAAATAACGCTTTCATCGTGCTGTGTGTGGTGTCAGAACATGCCCCGTTTTCCCGGAGGCTGGCTGCATCACAGGTAGTTCCATAAAGATTCTGGGATGCATCTTTGAAGGCAGAGATTTGCTGTTACTGGGGGTCTGGGACTGGGCAATCGTGGTGGTGTCTGGGACTGCACTAGGATACAAAGCTCTGATCATTGATGAAAAAGATCGTTTGTCTTGTACACTCTCTTAATTTTTCTTGCATCCACTGTGCACAGAATTTGTGACCAGTTTGTCAGGCTCTTTTAAGCAGGCTCTTGCTAACTCAATTTGATTTACCTTGATCATTTTCCTGTGGGCTTCTCTGCTTTTACTAATAATGGGACCCTGGTAACACAGAAGTTGAGAAAATGACGAGTGATTTAATAGCAGATCTGGTTCCTGTTTCCATTTGCCAAGTCACTGCCTAGTTCAGTGCAAACATTTGGTTTTTCTTGTAGCTGAAGGTGAAAGAGTCTCTCTAGCAGTAATCCTGCAGAGCCCAGTGTACACACTTCATCTTCCGTGCTGGGCCCACAAGGCCAGCTCGGTGACATTTGGCAAGGAGAACTCTTTCCAAGTACATTTAAAGTTCAACCTTGGCTGCGAGGATTCTCCATCGCAACAGCATCTTCATTACTACCAACTTGCCAAGGGGTTGGGGCGGGGGGAGAAGGAACGGCGCTGTTGAGGCCAATTTGCAGGCACGGCGCTCTTGCTGAATAAACTGGGTTTCGAGATGGTGCTGATGATTTTGCTTGCATCCACCAGAGAAAGGTTATTGAGCATTCAGTAAATCTCCTGGGGATCAGTTATAAAGAATGGTATTTACAGGAGGGTAAACCATAAATCTTTATGACCTTCTTGCAGTTAGCAGCATTTAAAGTTGCATTATTCTTTTCTTTTCCTGTAGACAAGACTTTGATAAAACTATCTGTCACTTAACTTAAATAATCCATGGACAAACGGGGTCTTTGCTGGAGAAGAGGAGAAATTACTTAGTTGAATTTTAACTTGTTTGTTTGTTTTTCTTCTTGCCTTTTTTTTTTTTTTCCCCAGGACATTAAAGATGAATTTAATGTTTTGATGGATTCTCTGAGGGATATTTACCTTGACAGAAGGCAAAAAAAAAAAAAAAAAAAAAAGAAAAGAAAAAAAGAAATAGAGGGCCCCTTAGGTCACCGTTGTCTTCCTTTCTGGTCGTCTTGTTAGATAGGCAATGACAAGGGGACTGTGGAGACTTGCACAAGGGAAGTCACTCCCGTTGTTGCAGGTTTGATCCCTGCTGTCATATTTTCATGAATTTCACATGCACAATGTGTGTCTGCAGTTGTTACGAATTAGCACCTGGTATTTTTCAGGCTGCCTGGGATAACCTCCTTCTTAAATAATTGAATTTTATGTTGTTTTGTTTTTACTTTCTTAGTCGTGAGGTTGTTATTCTCAGCATTTTATTTTCTGACTAGGAAACTTATGAACTGCTCTTTTTTTCCTGTTCTTTCATTAGTCTCAGTCAGTGCCATAATTTTTTTGTCAATTGAGTTTTGCTGGCTTTTTAACACTTACCGTGAACAGATTGCATATTGTATTTAAATATATTTCCAGGTTTTTTTCTTCTGTTGGAGCCATACAGCCATGCAAAACTGTCAGGCAGTGATACTGACACTTTGTGTCTTTACTTAGGCCTAATGTTTATAAACAAGCTTTCTAAACCCAAACAAGCCACGCTCATGCTGTCTGTAGTGAGGAAGCAATTAGGTGGGTAAGAAGGAACTTTCACTAGTCTTGTTCATTTCTATTCCTCTACAGGAATATTGATGCCACTACAAAACACCTTTACGCTGGTAAAATTGCGTTCACATTTGTGTTAAGCTGGTGTATCTATAAGCGTAACATTCTCTGGGCAAGTTACAGGCCATTAAAACCTCCCTAAAAGGCGATGTTCTGATGTTAGGAAAAAGAGTACTATTTTTCATCTAGGTTCTTCACAGGTTACCCCTTTGGTGTAGGCATGGTCAAAAATCTGAGTGCCAAGAGATATTCAGCAGAATTGGTCAGCCCGAGTGCAAAGGAAACATGAACGTCGGGTGGGAGATGGGTGTTGCTCTGTGTTTCATATGTTTCTTTTCAAGAAACAAACTCCGATACAGGAAACTTTCCAGATCATTCTTTGCTTTCTAAAGCAGTAGTTTTAAGCTGTGGGTGCTTGAGGACAGAGCCCCATATACGAGGTCATGTGTGATTCCCTACCAAAGGAATCATTAATATTTGAAAAGGAAGAGCAACTGTCTGTGGCTTGGAAGTAGACAGTTTTGTTTTGTCCTTTGTAAATTATGCAGAGCAAAAACTTTCATAAATAACTGGTAATGTATAAACATTTACTGTCTGGAGCAAGGTTAATACATATGTTTGTTTGAAAGAAGTGTACACGTTGCTCCAAGGGTCTGGTTTGTGAAGCATTTAAGTACTTGCTTGTGTCCTGCTGAAGCCAGAGAGATACAGTAACTACAGATGGAGCCAGCTTTTCCTATCAACTTCTGCTCAGGTGTGATTTGCAAATGAAGTATTTTGGCTTGGGGGAACACTTTCTCTGGAGAAGCTAGCGGTGACACATGGCACCATCATTTATGGCTCTCAGGCTTTGCATGGGAAAGCATCACATCGCAACAATAGGGCAATTAGCTGGTGCTGACAATTGAGTAATTGGGAGGGTATGGCACAGCGTGGATGGAGTTGGTAGTGCCTCAAAGTTCTTTGTGCCCTTTGCTTTAAAATTAAGAAACAGATGGACGGTTGGAGTTACTTGCTTCCCCTTCTCTCCTCAGGTGCTCATTTTATGCTAAAGGCAGCCATCTGCTTAAGACTGTTGACTTGGAGCTGTGGAAAATAAATAGTGAATAGGTTTCATTCTGCTGTAAGTGACTTTTAAGCTTGGAACTTCATACTGAAGTGTTACCACACTCCTGTTTGTGTCTGTTTCTGCTGTGACACAAAAATGTGTATTTAATACTCTGTGTGCTTAGTAAGAAGTAGTTCTGAAATATTAGTGCATGACATATGTTTTGTTTCTGTCTAGGGGGATGAGCCATACCCTCTAATGGGTATCTCACTGTGCTCCTTTGTACAGTGCAGCTGGACTCCTCTGTATTTACCCTTTTAATTCTAAAATTATCTGCCAGTGCTCCTTTTACTTTGACCATCTGAAGGCAGACAGTTTTCTGCAAGCCCCTGCTATGTGTGAATGCAGGTACCATGTTGTACTTTACTCGCAATCTGCTCCTTTAGGCAAATACTGTATCATACAGTTTTCAGGATCCAAAGCGCGTGCCTCATTATTTCCTTTAGTCTTCCAGGTCCCCGAGGATCGTTCTCTATTTCTCTCTTTACCTTTGCTGCTGTCCTCTGTGGCGGATGCCAGGCTCCTGGTAAAACAGGTCTGACTGGTCTTTTCACTGGTGATTTGCTTCCACCTCTAAAATGTACCAGATTTGGTACTGAAATCCTACGGCATGGTGGGAACACTGTTATCCCATGCCGCTGTGGTCCCATCAGCTGTGACTTGTGCCCAGTTCCTGTCCTGCCAGGCTCTGTGTCAGTGGCCATGCTCCCCGTTTTGTGCACGTGGGTGCAGCTCGTGCTCTGCCGCCCAGGTTTTTTGCGGGAATGGAAGCACGAAATATGGTGGCATGAGCAAATATGTACAGATGTAAAGAATAAAGCTCAGAGCTTTAGAAACTGGCTCAAAACCTCTTTGGAAATGCAGCCAATTGGGCTAGATGCATCCCAGGTGTAAAACTGTAGACTTAAATTCACTGCTGCTGTAACCTGATTGCAATGGCTGTCTGATCCGCTCTGAGATGGTTCTGGAGCAGAAATTGTGGACATGAGGGACCTGTGTCTGCCTGCACGAATAGACACCATGATCTAGTGTTTTTTGTGTGGACCTAGGCACGGATATAAGGACATCACTCCTGATCTTCTTGCACAGAATGCATGGATTAAATATTGAAAATTTTAGTAACAGGTTCTGGCTCAAGCTAAACAATTCCTCTTCCCCCACCATGCTCTCCCTTGTATTGTAAATGGTGCAGCTTCTCCAAATGGGGAGGGCACCTGTAAAATAATGAGCACTGCTGTCCATCAATTCCTAGCAGCAGGTCAAGAGAGATTGCCACAATCAGCTAAAAACTTTGCCGAGAAAAATCATGATGGGAGTGAAGTACAATAAATAAAAAATGAAGGCAGCCAACGCAGTATAAAAGGAACATGACTGAAGAGAGAAGAAAAGCAGAATTTGAGTGGAAAACAGTTTAGTGAAATCATGTTGGAATGGGCCAAGTTTGCAGGTAGGAAGTGCTCTTTACTTATCCATTAGAATTACATTTTTGTTCTTTTGTCTGCTTCTTTGTGCAGCTCTGCTACCTCTTCTCAGGATTAAGAAAGTCTCCCCAAATGAGCATAACTAATCCTTGCTTAATGTCTTGCATCTTTTGAGAGAACTGTGGCTGCCTTTGCAGTTCTTAATTTGGTCCTTCCAGGCTGGAGATGGAAAAAAAAAAAAAAAAAAAAAAAAAAAAGTCTGAACAGCAGTCAGTGATGCAGGAATTACCTGAGCTTTACTCCTGGGTCTGCATAGCGCTTGATAATTCATTTTTTCAACTTTGCGTCAGAGGTCCTGTGGTTACCTGTCTCTGGGAAGGTGAAGCAATGTTTGCAAGAGGCTTGTAAGGCGCTGAGTGATGCTAACGGTGTTAGTTTGGGATTAGCCACTGCAGCACGACCACAGTGGTGGCAGCGCTGGAGCTCAGAGGATGATCTCCAAACCTGGAGTGCTGTAAGTGAAAGCAGTGGAGGAAATGGGCCATTTTCTTGTGTTTACAGTACTCAAAACTTTGCCTGTGTCTGTTACAGCTGTGAAAAGCAGGGCAGTACTGTACTTCAAGGCATAGGAAACCTTGTGTGGGGACATGGAGATGTTTGGTCTTAGCATATTTTTCTTTTCTGTTATTACAAGTACACTAGTGCTGGCAGTCCACGATGAAAACTTCTACCGTGTTTCTGTCCATCCCAGTAGACAAGCGGGTGGTTTTAAAGGCTGGAGGACCTTGCAGCAGTTGTGGAGTTTTTCAGCATAGTTTTAAGGTCTGATGACAATTTCAAGTATCCAGCTTGGATGTGGTGAAATCAGCTGTGTCATATATCTGTCCTTTAAGACCAATTCAGCTTCTTGCCATGATCCTTTTTTATGGTTAGAAATTACTTGCAGTGGTAGCAGATTTCATCAGTCAATGTTATTAACTTGGGGACCAACAATCTGTTTTTCAAAAAATGACCAAAATGATGTTCCCAGCCTGTACGCTCTGCTGCTATATTCCCCTTGTCCCCCAAAGGAAGGTTAAAAATACACATATTTACTATAAGCACATTCCCCATTAATATGGAATTCAGAAAATCATATGCAAAAAACATACCCCCAAAGATGCAAATGAATTTAAACAAATTAATCATGTCAGAAGAATTAATTAGTGACTGATAAACAGATAAACCTCTTGGGCGCTACTAGAGGGAGGAATGAAACTAGTCTGGGATTTGCCTGAGACTGTCCTAGGTGAAAAGGACCTACTGGAGAACAGTACCAAATGGATTTAACCGTGCAGGGGCTGGACCTGTTCCTCTCCCTGTTTGTTGCTAGTTTGGGCTTTGCTAGTTGGAGTGAAATCAGTTTTCTTCCCCCCCCCCCCCCCCCCCCCCCCCCCCCCCCCCCACACACACACACACACACTGTTGGTGCCCTGTTGATAATTTGATTCTCCTGACACAGCTGCCAGCTTGCCTTATGGAGGTGACTCCTGTGTCTGGGTGCTCCAGCAGATGATCTCTTGTATGTGTATATGTAGATACTATTTTTTTCCCCCACGACATTGAACCCACCAGTTTTTTGAGAAACCGGAAGCCCAGCCCAAGTGTCTCACTGGGACACATCCTTGTCTGTTTTACCAGTCACGTTGCGTCCATCAGCCTCACATTGTGGTGCCCTGTCCTGAAGGGCCGTTTGGTTTCGGGTCTTGTCTTGCT
Source organism: Falco naumanni (assembly GCF_017639655.2). Taxonomy (NCBI): domain Eukaryota; kingdom Metazoa; phylum Chordata; class Aves; order Falconiformes; family Falconidae; genus Falco; species Falco naumanni. The sequence goes on from NC_054061.1 coordinate 8,291,041, forward strand.
TGCCAAATGGCTCTCAGTGCCCTTTTGAGAAGGGTGTTTTTTATTGCAGATTGTCCGTGTGCAGTTCAATGTGCTCTGTACCAACACACGAGCTGAGAGTGCTCATATATTATTGATAAGATCGGTATTTTAAATGCAAAAACAAATACTCTGTGTAAACTCATTTGCTTTGTGTATCAGATTTCTGCAGATCTCTGAAATCCAGCAGGCTTAAAAACCTCTTTTGGAGGGACTTGGGCTGGCAATTGTTTTGGTGTTGGAGGAGGTGAATTGTGAATTCTGTCTGACATGTCGCTGCAGCCTGACGCTGCACCCAGCATGGGTTGATCTGAGTGGGGGGGACACTTGGGGCAAGGTCTGAGCAGCATCCTTAGCTATGAACCAGCTGCCCTGCAGGCAGGGGGAAGAGCTGTGCAGTCCAACAGCCCCTCTGACTGTCCCAGCCCGGGGCATGTACCTAGCAGGTCATGTTGCAGTATTCGGGCAGTGTTCTTCAGTGAAGAGACAACTATCGTGCTTCTGTTGGCTCAGGGGGGAAAAGTTTTTCTCTACTGCAGAACCAATTGTTTTGGGAGATGCTCTTGGGTGCAAAGGCATCCACATCCAAACTACCTTGTGACTGAATGGGGAATTTTGGGGTTGGCCGGTCACTCCACCAGCTGGGGAAGTTGGAAAATGAGCGGTATTGGATCAAGGCTTGAGTGAGCCACGAGAGAAGTCTCTTGATCCTCTTCCCCTGTTAGGTTACTTGGTTTGGCACTTTTCCAGAGGTAAGCTCTAAATATGAGCTGCTTTTTGCTTGAAGTAGCTTAGGAATTCTGTGCAGCAGTGGCAGAGGGAGAGATGTAGCATATTAGCTTCAATTTTGCGGTATCAGTAAATGCTCATGCGTTGTGTGTGGTACATTAATCTTGACCCATGAAGACTTGTACAAAGAGAAAGAAAGTTGAATTGAATAAAAAGTAAATTGGCAGGTTAGTTCCTGTTCTCTTTCCTGAAAGAATGGGGTTTTTTTTTGTTTGATTACATCTGGAAAGGAAAAGTCTTGTGGTGGGAGCATGCTAAGCACAGCGAGCTGTGTTGTGCTCCAACTCCTGTCCCATTAATGCAGCAGCACAAAACATTATCCAAGGACAGATGTGACCCCACTGCAGTTGATACCTACAATTGAATTTGTGTATCTTCTGCTGTAGATTACCTCACTGGATGGGTTTTCTCTGGAAATTTGATTCTTTGGGATCGGTCTCAGTAACGTTTTTCCAGGCAGATATCACTGTCACCTTGGGAAGTTGCAGTGGGCATGTCTGGAAGTGCTTGGCAGCGGGTGGGATTGTGAATGGGTTATGGAGGTCTTTGAACCTGGGCTGTTTGCTTGATTTCTGCTTCAAAGGAAGGTTTGTTCTGCATGGTGTACCCTTCATGGTGTTTAGATTGTGTGATCTGTCAGTCGATCAAGTTTAGAAAAAAATCCACAAAACAACCCCCCAGCGAACAGCTGCAGAACAAAGCAGGCTTTTATTGTATCTCTTATTAACAATGAAAAGTGAACTAACTGCTGGTTCCTGTGGGACTGCTCCTGCCTTGATGATTTCTTAATATCTTTTGTTTTCTTCAAAGGTTAATCTCCTTTAGCTACCCTGTGATACCTGGCCTCTTTCCACAGGCACCTGCTTTTCTCAGCTGGGTCTTCAGTAGTGACCTTATAACTCTGCAGACAAACATGATCGTTGTTGATCTGTCAAATCCAATATCCCTTTGCTTAAATGTTAGGTGGATTTATGTTATTGCTTTGGGAAGCAGTAATCCAGAAGGGAATTCATTTTGCAGAGAGGTTTTCTGCCTTGCTAAAGGGCTGTTGGTTGGACGAGTCACCTGCCTAACATCATCGCAGCTGGTTTGCTTCATCCTTTGTTCATACCTCTATTTGTGTCTCACATGTAGACAAAGAAGCAAAGCCTGATCCTTGCCTCTGAGATGTGGCAATCCTCGCTTACAGTCAGTGAAGGAGTGTCTCTGCCTTGGCAGTGCTGTATTTACATGCCCGTGGCTTACTGTGTAATGCTGTTGCAGAGAGAAGATAGCAGATGAAGGCCAGTTATCATTTGGACCCTGCTGATTCTTTGGTTGCTTACAACAGCAGTTTTAGAAGCCAGGAAAGTGAACAGTAGGGACAGCAAATAAGAGTTAATTCAGCCAAAATCCTCAAAACCAACAGCAACTGGCTGTGCTGGGCGCTTTGGGAAACCACTGTATATGTATGGCTGTGATCTCTCTCTCTGCTGTTCAGACCTGCAGAGCACTGCCAGAAATACAGATTAACGGCTGCTCTACTAAACGTTATCACATGCTCTTCTTTCTAGGGGTAGGTAGAGTAGACTGAGTTTATTGGAATAAAACTCCATTGCAACAGAGAAGTGACTGAAATAAAGTTTGTTAATGGAATGATATTTAATAGTACCTTCTGTGATGTTTTAGTCTGAAGGAAAAAAAAAAAAAAAAAAAAGCATTTTCCAGCTGGCTGTGGGTCTGGCTTGACTAGAAGAGGAATACACATGTCCAGGGTTTATGAGCTGAGTAACTGGGCTGTGCAGGAACATCTCTCTGGAAGTAGGATGTGTTTGCTCGAGCTGCAGTGCTGATGGACCCCTTATTCCTGAGAGCTTGATGTCACCCCTGCACCTTATTTAACATCTCCTGCTCTATGATTTCAGCAGCAACTTTCACAGTCTCCTTTTAAACATGTCCTTTCAACATTTGTCTGGGGAGTAGAAACATCTTAATGCAACTAAGAGTTGCTGCTTGCTGACCATGCATTCAGCTCAGACAATTGCTTCCCTTTCTGGCCATAGAAAACACTGTACATAAATCAAGATCCACCAGCACTTTAAGCACAGGCTGATTCTTATGTGGGTCTCTATGTGGAAGCCAGCCAACCCAAAGGAGCCCAGCTCCGTAATGGAGCTGCTACTCAATGCAGGAATAGAAATATTAAGAAATGCAAAAACCAAAAGCAGCTTGAGGTGAGGTTACTTCATTTTATTGCAAACTTGTGAAAAGATGCAGGGACCCAAGCAAACTGATGAATAATTATTTTTCAAAAGTGTTTACAGCTTTGGGTCATTTGTCTTGTAAAACCTCAGAATGCTGTTGCCTTTGTATATAGCTATTTATTTGTCGCGTTGTTTGCACAAACCCTATCTGTTCACAGATTATATGTCCAGACTTACCCCAGACAGGATGTGAAGCAATTTTTTGGAACTGGTATAAAACAAAAAGTTGCATTAAGGTCATGCGTGCGCTTATTTTCTTAGAAGCTGCTCTATCATTTCAAGATGTGTATTTATTTTAATAGGACAGAAGCAGGCGCATGCTGAGTGCTTTGTACTCTGATGACTGAAGGTAGCTGGGCTTGTACATTTGAGTTTCCACAGATCTATTTGCAGCTGCTAGAGCAGCAAAAGAGGATGTGGGTGCCTCTGTATTACGGCTATTCAGGATAAATGTCAGGTGAACCAACACATCTGCTCTTTTGTATTTCCTTGCTTCTGCTCTTCCTCTTTTCCCCAAAGAAAGGGAAATTGCTGGAAGCTACTGTCTACCTAAATGCAAAATTATTGGAGACACCCAGTGGTCATTTAGCTGTCCTTTCTTTTGTATGCTTTGGGTCTAAAACAGGTCCCAGTGCAAACTGATGCTATGGCAAGCCCTTGCCCGTGAGAAGGAAAGTGTGCTTTTGCTCTGTAGCACTTTGAAGTTTCTCGGATTAATACTTTTATACTGATGCTCTCTGGGCACTTTGTTCCTCGAGGCTGTTTAGAAGCTCCAGGAAGATTTGTGCGGTGGGTTTTGGTGGTGGTCATTTTTAAAGGATTTTTTTTGCCTCCTGTGACCTGATCAGCAGATAACTTTAATGTAATCATTTGTTAGAGATGGAACTCTTTATGAATTAGATGGGGGGCCTGAATTGACCTGGAAAACGATTTGTTGTGAATTCCCCAAAGGAATGTTAGAATTTCAGTAGTAAAACATTTCTCTCTGCTCATCTCTGCAAGTTGTGAGTCATTAGGGATAGAGTAATTTTGTAAGGAGTGTTTTCTGTTGTTAAAAATTCATTCTGCTAAATATTGCAAGAGAAAATGCATTGATAAACTTGGAACTTCTTAACCACAGATACTCAACTTTTTCCAACTTTGGCAAACGCATACCACAGGGGCTAAGATACATTTTCCATCTACACACCACAAACAACAACCCCCTGCCCCCCCTTCTCGCCCTCCCAACCTGTCATGGATAGCTGGAACACCTGAAGGTTCCACGTTCACAGCAGTAGAACTTGGAGAAGACCTGGGGTTCTGTAAAAGTGTTTTGAAAGAAGCTATAGGCTGGGCAACAGCAGTTGGTCTTTGCCCTGGAAAAATCTTAGCCCAGGTTTTGCAAGCTCAGTAAGAAGATTGCTTTGTTGTTTGCTGGGTTTTTTTTTTTTTGGTGGGGTTCTTTTTTCCAGCTGGAAAGGCAAAGCAGCTGTGTCAGCACACTGGGAGCATCCTACTCTAAGCCTCCGTTACCTTCCAGCATATCTTTCTGCCTGTCTGGATGGCTTATACCAGGTGCAGCACCAAAGGTAGACAGCCTTTCTGTCTTGTTTACAAAAACACATGTATTGATTGGCACATAAAAATGCAGCAAGTGGCATTTATTCCATTATATTCTATACTTGCTAGCAGTACAGCTATATACACAAAGTCAATGGCACTGTCAATGTTTGCTGTGGTTTGAGTACAGATGTTTGCTGGTGTATCCTCCTCTGCCAGATGCTTGTAAAAACCTGTTACCATTAAAAAACCCCACCAAGACATCAAATGGTGCTTTCAATATTAGGGAAACCTTTAGAATCATTCCTTTAACTGACATTTTTAAAGAATCTGTTTGGATGGTGCAATGAGTTTGGAGAGAGATTAATATGGTACTGTGGGAAGAGCTGAAGTAAAGTTTGTATTTCTGCATGCTACAGTACTGGAGAGATATTAGAGAAATAAATAAAACCAGTGGTGGTCAGTGTAATTTGGAGGAGTTTAAAAAATAGAGCGGTTTGAAAAAGTTTGAAAATTATGTTATTTCTGTTAAAAGAGAGGCAGCTGCTTAATGGAATAAGGGGCTACAAAGGGACTTAAGTGACTTAAGAAAAATAAACTCTCTAAGAAAAATGACTCTTTAAGAACTGCATGGAGCAAGCTTTCAAATGTGATATCTAAAGTTGCTGACACCTGCCTGTCAGCTACCTGTCACTTGTGCCATGGTCAGGAAACATGAACGTCCTGGCCTGAGATTCTCTGAGAACCAGCAGTTATGTGATGGTCATTCAGCTCTCCCACCGTCACGAGGGGCATAGCTGTATGCAAGGCAAGAACTTTCTTCCTGGGGTGCCCCGTGTGCCATGTGCAGGCAGACATGTGTCCGGTCCCTTTCTGGTGCACACCCTCAGCCTGGTGTCCTGATGTACAGGTGTCCTGATGGTGAGGGAGAGCTTTGAATGAGAAAGGACCATACATTCTGGAGAGAAGAAGGAGCAAAGAAAGGCAGTTAAAGACAGCCAAAGCAGGACCAGGCGTGCAGCTGTGCCCACATCTGCACTCCCTTCCTCCCAAATCTGGTGTGCTCTCCTCCCACCTCTGTTGGGAGCTGCACATGCTTGGCTTTGTGGGGATTTTGCTCAAGGAGGAGGGTTTTAAGGCTGAAGACTTGGGGACCTTCTGAGCTGGGATCCCTCTGGAGGGTCATGCTGAGCATGGATTAGACTTGAGGCACGACAGAGCTTAGCTCAAAGCATGTGTGTAGTGGGGCATCAAGCCACCAAGTCTTCTTGGATGGGAAGGGACTTGAGGAAAAGCAGAACAGCTGGTTTTGTTTTCTTCATTCCTGACCCTCAAACCATCCTTGCTGTGAGTTACATGGCTATTTCCCAGTTCTGCTCCTGAAATTGAACGTTACCTATTTGGAAGAGCACTTTTTGTGGGTATTAAGCCAGGTTTTCGCTTTCACAAGGGCGGAATTACTTCAAAGGTCAAAGGCATGCTCATCTCATCTGCAGCCTCACTTATGGTCCCACTCAGCCCCACGGCAGCAGCAGGCACAGACTGCCTACATCATCTCCTTTTTGGGCCATGGGCTGTACTGGGAGTCATAGCTTTTATTGAAAATTCCCTGTGTTTTGATTTGAGTTAGTTGAAATATAAATACAATTAGAGTTAGCAGAATACCTCCAACTTAGATTTTTGCCCTCTCGTTTATGCTCCAGGCATTATGCTTTAGGCAGCAGCTAAAATGGGAACTAAGCTATTAAAAAGCCCACAGGTCCTGACTCAAAACTCTGTTTCATGTTTAAAGGGAAGGGATGAGATATCAATGCTTTGTAGCAATGCCTGCTCAGCAGGGATGGTACATTGAAACTTGCAGTGGGTTTGGATCCTGTTCTGTATCCGCAAAGAAAGCAAAAGGATTGAGGTCCAATTTGAACTGTACAAGTGAATTTGTGGAATGCATAATAAATTGTACCTGAAGACTTGAAAATAACCTGATTATTATATTTTTTTTACATGAGTTCAAAAACCCAGAAGACTCATCTACCAAAAAAATTAAGTTCTGGATTTTTACATGTAGTTACAGAGCTTTGCATACATAAGCGTTTTTGCACAGTTTGGGGCTTATGTTGTCTCTGGATACAAATTAAGTCATAAAAGCATGTAACAAGTTCCTAGAAGGAAGGCTGCTGCTTCTCCAGTGCTGCGCTGTCACTCTACCTGGTTCCATGATATTTACAAACCATGGTTTGAGCAGGGATGTCTCAGTTTTACTCGCTCTGCCTTTGCTGTTTTTACAGTTGTATGATTCAGAGTATAATTTTCTTATTCAGTCTAATTTGCATTGCTGCTATCTCTTTTTACAGCTATCTATTTCAAGCTATGCCCACTCACTGCGTTAGCCTGTAAATGCAGACATCGGCTACTGGAGCTTCCCAGAGATTGATTTTATGGAACTTAACTGGAAATAAAATGATACCAATAAAATCTTCTTCTTACTTTGCCTTGACAAACTGCAGGCAAAGTCGGCCATGCATCTTATGATGGGTTCTCCTTTAGCCTGTGAGCAGTCTCATTTTCCTGGGAAAAAGGTAAGCGTGGAGCACTGCTCACGGTGTGTAGAGATAGAGCAGAATCTGTAGCCCTGTAAATAAGGGGCTATTGCTCTCAACTGGAGTCATAAACTCTTCCACTTTTTTTTCAATTACCAGCAGTTGCCATAATTTGAAAGGTGGTACCAGAGCTCTAGCTGATGAAACTGTTTAAAAAATGAGAGAGAGAATATTTTTTTTCCTGTTTCTTATTTCTAGTGGGAGGGGAGCGGGTGAAAAAGAATCAGCATCCCGCACTGCTGAGCATAGGAGGTCTCTGACCTTGGCAGAGTCGGTGTTTGAACTGAACAGTCCCCGTTAGCTTTGTAGGAATTACACGAAAAATAGGTGGAGAGAGGATATGAAAGATACTACCTAATGAAAATGAGTCTTATGAATATAAGCAATTGGAAACCTTGCCTTTTAACAGGGAATGCTGCAGTCTGAAAACAGCACATTATAGGGAGGTAAATGTTAGCAGCCCTGCGAATGTGGTAGAGGCTAGGAGAGGTTATAGAGGAAGGGATGGGTTTGAGTAGACTGTGTGGCACTAGGAAAACAGGCTGATTTGGGCACACAAACTTTTTCAAGAAAGGAAATCCATTTCTGTAATAAAACCTTTTTCATTTGCTTGCGTAATAGCTGATTATGCACTTCTATTTTGTGCTATTTTTTTTGCTTTACCTTAGACCAAAGATTGTTCCCACCCACCCCCTTCCCTTTCAGGTATCAACAAAATACATTTGTTTTGTCCTTGAGAAACAGTATTGTTTATGTAGCAGTAGCTGTGTTCACAGGGGTAAGGGAATATTAGCAAAGCTCCAGTTTACTGAGATGGAGAACTGTGAACTAGGAAAATAGTAAAAGTATGATGAAAAACTTTTAGAAAAAAGCATGACAAGAGTTTGGAGTTTAGTTACTGATTTCCAGTGATTTTTCTTGTAATATTTCCTATATTGTCTTGTATTAGAATTTTTTTTTTTGTTGCTGCCATTTGCCTTTAAGAAATACAAATATCAAATGTTCTTAAGATGCTGTTTCCTGAAAACATGAAAGTAGTTGGACCATCAGTGGTAGTTAAGAAAAACATTCCTGATGTAGTGGAGCCCTTTTGAAGTCCAGCATTTGCTGGATAAGCTCCATTGCTGTCAGGTATGTTTTTCTCCCTGTGCCCAGTAAACTGGACTCATAGGACCCTTTCTACCACGGAGGCGGATGTTAAAAAAAAACCAACCCAAAACTGATACGACGGCTTTGGGATTCATTCAAGCATCCTTAACATTAGTGGAAATTCCTCACTGAGTTCAAAGGGGAAAATTCTGCAGGGGTGGCAAGTGCTACCTTACTGGGTCAAACACTGGGATGCAGCATCGTGTTCCCAGTGTGGATTTTAGATGTGATGGAGGTGCTGGCCCACACCTGAGACCTGTACCCTGCATTTTCTGAGCCCACCTGGTGAGTGTCCTACAAGAGCTGGCAGAGCACACCACCGGCTCTACAGCCACATTAGCATCCATTGCTACATGATTGCTGTCTCATGTCTGTTTCCTGTTGTCTAAGCCTGTTTCCCTTTAAAGTTTGGTCTTAAATACTGCTAGCTTGAAATGTAAGATGTAGACCCGAAATCAATTTTTCTGCAGTACCTTTCTAATCAACTGGCCTCTGGCTTGCATTTCTCAATAACTGCAGGGATTTTGTGGTGGCAGGTCTCTGAGTGGGCTTCTGCCTTTCAGCAGAGAACATGTGCATGGAGGGAGAACACCTGCTGATCAATCTCCAATGTCCTTCCCAAAATTGGCTTATTCCATCACAGCTCACTTGTGCCTGCCACTGAGTACGCGAAAATAGTCTTGTTAGACACATGCGAGGGCCTCTGCAAGTAACATGCTGAATTTATCTTTTCAGCAGCACAATGAAATATGTGATATTATCAAGATCAGTCCCATTTACATCCTACTGCTCCATCGTTTCTAGTGTACTGGGTTTGGCTAAATAATCCAATGCAGAGCACACAGGCATATTGCCAGTGGAGAGAGGAAAGCTGAAGTGTTAACAATGCTCTTGTCTGGAAGCTTTATGAAGACTGACAGTTTTAAACTTTGCTGTCTAAAATTTGGACCCTGTGGTGGTGGTGCACCTTGATCAAACTGATCCTCATATCAGAGGTTAGCCCTTAGTTATCCATTTAGGGTCCCCTGCTCCTCCTAAAGAGGAGGGTTCTTAATCAGGAACATCATCCTGTTCCTTTCATAGACCTGCCTCATCAGCTTCCCCCTGGACTAAATTGCCTCCTCTGCTTGTATTAGGTAAAAGTTGAGAGCATGTTCGCAAGGCACACACAAATGCCAAGGCTTTAAACTATACAGCTTATTAAAATCAACTGTAAAGCTGGTGTCTTAAGAGTGACTTGTTCAATGGTTATAACAACTCATCAGCAGCTATTGCAGGTGCATCCACTTGCAACGCAGGCTGCTTCAAGTCCAAATGACTTGACTTGGTCTATTTGCGTGACTTACAGTGAAACATGTGATCCTGAAAATCAAATCAATGCTGGGCTGTTGGCAGGTTGTGACTCGGTGGCAGTGTAAATGCACACTGAGCAACCACAGGGTCAGCACGGCTGTGACAAACACCCCACCACGGCTTCAAAAAGCTAGAAAGGATTCTTGAAAGTTTGTCTCTGACATAAAATAGAGTGGTCTGAGGGCACTGTGCACGAACTGGATTCAGGTGGCTTCAAAATGCCCTTATCAGCATGATGGCATTTTACCAAACAATCATATTGAGTAAGTTTTGCCACAGCTTATTTGTGCTTACATGGTCCCTTTTTTGGCTTTTCCTCGGAACAACAATGATGTCTCAAAAAGAGCTGAATTCACAATTATTTTTTTTTCCTTCAGTAGCAGCCATTGTACTTCTGCAGAAAAATTCTGTTCTGTGAATTATTTAATTTGAAACCAAAGCTCAGGGAAAGTCCTTGTAATCACTGTACGGGTCATGTAGGGGCCCTCAGCTGCTCATTTAGGGAGAAAGAACAAGTAGGGTCCAAAAAGGCTCAGCAGGGAGAAAATTGTTTGTGGAAGGAAGTTAGTCTAGAAAAGCAACAGCACACCCGTGCTTACTGCTCACCTGCTTTTACATAAAAACAAGTCCAAGTTGGAACTGATGGCCGCAAAGTCTGTTCAGAACTCTAGATGCTCAAGTTCTCTGTGTTCTTCCTTTTGAAAATTCACTTAAGGAAGCTGTTGAACTGATGCTCGGCCTGTTGCTGCTGAAGCAATGGGATTTTTGTAGCACATAGCAATGAAAGAAGGTGTTCACAGCAAGAAGACCACGTGCTCAGGGTTCATCTCGCTGTGCTTTGGTTCCTCTTCTTTCTCTGCAGTCGTTGTTTTCAAATAGGTTTTCAGTGAGGTTGTTGCAGGGAACCCTCTGCATCACATATATCAACTTTTTGTGTGCAAATGATAGGGCAAAGTTGCTTTCAGTCCCTTGGCTGAAGGGAAAGAGAAGTCCCAGCCCAACCAGATGGATTTTATTCTTGTTTATTTGAGATTTATCTCTCTATTGTCTTATTATCTTCCTTTTTTTCTCCCCTCTCATGGTACTCTCTGCTTGCCAAATGATTTAGGTTGGGACCAGGAGCACATCTTTGTGGGTCAGACAAACTTTCTGATATTGTCAGCTTTTGTATTGCATCTTTTACCAATATGAAGTCTGTCTCTCTATCTGCTAGGCTGTAAGATAGAAATCATATTAAAAATTAAGCTGGTCTTCCGTTTGAATATGCACTTTTAATAATGTATTTAGCTGATGACTGTTCATGTTAGCTTGCCTCTATTCTTCTGCTCCACCCTAGCAGAGCTGCTGCTGGCAGGCTTATACCCAACACGAGTCCAGTCTTGCACTGGAATAATTTCAGAGTAGTTCCAATTAACAAAAAGCACCTGTACTTGAGGAAAAACAAGGTATAGCAGAAGAGAGGGCCTGGATATTTCCTCTTTTTCCTTTCCTCTGAGTGCAAAACTATTCTGAGTTATTCCCTGTGTTTCATTTTAGTGTTTGTATTTATCTTTTCTGTCCCATCAGTTAGTGGTACAGTGCCTCCAAGATCCAGCCTGAAGCACCTGCAAAGAAAAGGCAGCAACGACAGGTCAAAGGAAAGGCCAAGAACACACAGATATTTTTGTCTTCATTTGATCTGTTTCAGTGTCTTGTCACAGCCCTGCTCTATGGTCAACATTTCCAGCCCATTTTTCTGTACAGATTCTTCATCCTTCAGCTTTGGTGCCAGTACCTGAGGCAACCATCTGGGATTAGGGGGACTTTAATTGGCTGGTTTTATATCAGCTGTAAGAAAGAGATGATATTTTTATCGTCAGGCCAGCAACAATGCTTCAGCGGTTATCTAGTGCTGTAGACTGACAAGCTGGTCCTCCGTAGTCCCTCAGCCCCCACCCTCCCTCCTGTGAAGGAGAAAGCCAGGGAAGCTGCAGCATCCTAATTTTCCAGATGACAGTGCTCCTGAGCCTCCCGGGGAGCTGGAGACAGAGCTGGTCCCAGCTGCGTTTGGCTCCCTTCAGCTTGCGGAGGCTGAGCCAGGAGATGGCTGCTGCCTCTGGAGGAACGTGTGCCTTCCAGACCGGCCCGTAAACACGGGAGCTGCCTCACCCCCCGCAGCAAACAAGGAATGAAAATTGTAATAAAACATATTAGTATGCCAAGAGCTGGCCAAGTTACTAGGGCACATATTGGCAGAGCTGTAAAGCAGAGAATGAAGTTCAAAATGCTTGCAGTTATTTACAAGCTTCACATTGTTTTAGAGAATAAATTACTTTATGGTGGTTTTATACAGTAAAGGAGACGGGAACAGGTCCTCAGCTGCCTTCCCCAAGACGTCCTGACCATAGTCCAGCTCTTCTGCAGGGTCCTGAATAGCAAACCAGATGTGGGGTGAGGGAGGAGAGGGAAGGTTCCCCATTCAGGAAACATTTAAAGATGCTTTCTTCTTCTTCAATTTTAAAATCATGCTCTTTACCCAAAACTGTAGTGTCTTCCCCACGTCTTCTTGTTCTTTGATTCTAGAATGAGATTTCAAAGGTAAATGGAATGTCCTTGGTGGCTGAGATGTCACCCTTCCCTTTGATTGAGCTGACCCATCTAATGCTGACGTTTGCCAATTCTGCCTGCAGACTTTCAGTGCAGCTTGAAATCATACCCTTTCCAAGTAAGTCAAAGCCGTCTTTAGAAAGTAAGGGTAAAAATGGCTTTACAGCTGTTTTTAATGCTTTTCTGAGCCACAGATCTGATACATGTTTTCTTATTAATATAAAATCCCAGCAATGCTCCCCCACCATAACTCAAATCTTTTTTTCTCCCATGAGACATACATTTGGTACTAACCCACAGCATTAAATTCTCCTGTCCTGTGGCATTTTTACCCATTGCTTTTTTGTTACCAGATGCATGTCTGTGATTGACAGAATTGCTAATCCATTATAATCATATTTTCATAATTAGTCCCACTGAGCCTCCGATGCCTGCACGCAAGCATAGGTAAACTACAGTCTGCCACAATATGTTTTTACTTACTGACAGCTCAGTGTGAAGGAAATGTCTGTCTAATTCCTGCAACGGTTATTAGACTTGCCTTTTGTTTTTCCTTTCACCCTTTCTTTTTCTTGCTCGTTTCCCCCTGCCTCACGAAGTCTCTGCTAATGTGGACTCTTTGTTGATTACAAGTCATTATTATCAACTTCTAATCTTTAAGAATACCAGAAAATGTCAGAGACTGGAACTTCAAAGTCACTTTTTGAATGAAAACACATGGAAATGCATCAATTATTCACTAGGTAAAGCCTGAGCAGACATAGATGCCAATACCTGTTTATTTTCCCGATGGAGGAAAGATTGCCAAAGCTTTCAGATTTGTCTTTTTGCATCTTTTCACATCACGTCATCATGGCTATGTCTTACGTGCCATGCGACCTTGTGTCCCATCCAGCCTTTTCTCAGTCTTGGATGACTTTGAGGCATTAGCTCATTGCTTGGCACCTCATTCCAGGTTTGGTTCTGCCATTGATCATGGACGAGTCCCTGGGAAGAGTGTGGAGACAGTCCAGCAGAATCCATCTGAAGGGCTGTTGGGCAGTAAGCGCTATCCCACTTACTCTTCATGGATGTCCTGCCAGTTCCTGCTGCTTGCCCTGTTCCTCTGGACTTTGCAGCCACCCAGACTACTATGTGACTTCATTGTTGGTTGCAACAACTTCCTGAAATTTGCTTTATTTCTAACAAGATTAGTGTAAATCTTGGATATTTCTTGAGGTTATCATCTTTTAATTTAAAAGATTGAACAAAAAGTGTTTAATAACCCCCAAATAAGATAACTTAAAAAAAAATGCTTAAAGATGGTGTGGTTTGGGTGGGCCAACACCTCAATTATTTAGAATGTTCTATCCATCTCTTAAATAAAGATTTGCAAAAGTTTATTTCACATCAACCTGCCCTGATGTTTCTACCCCCTGTACCAAACCTTTCCCCAACAACTTAACAGCTTCAGTCATAAAATCTGAGCACCTTATCTACCTTGCGAGTTCTTGATGAGGATGGAGGGCTGCAAACCCCAGGCAGCAAGAAGTGCGGCATCTGAAGCATTCACTGATAGAAAGATAAATTGCTGCTGCAGGGATCGTAAGGCATTACCCGACCACAGGAGCAGCTGAGGTCCAAAGGGGAGCAGCAAGGACTTTATATGTGAAAATCAGCCACCTTCTTAATTACTGCCATCATTAATCACCTGCATGTGTCGTACCATCTATTCTGATCACAGAGTGGGTAAGTAGGATGGCAGGAAAGGTAACCTGGAAGGGCTGCGTCTGGCTCTGTGCTTTGCTCGGCAGACAGCTCTGCTGGTCAGAATTGCAGGCATAACCTCCCCTTACCTCTGTAACCTTTAGGCTGCTGCAAGGGGAAGATGAGTTTCCACTTTATTTTTGGTCTCTGGCTTCCCCTGTGCTCGCAGCTGTCAGGGCACCCTGCGTCTGGATCTCCTCCAGGTGACAGGATGTGAAATCTCCAAATCTCAGAAGCCAGCATTCGATGGTGGAGAGCTCACGTGGGACTCTCCAAAGTGCTCCTGTCTGCTGCAGCTGATCGTCACTCCTGTACAGGCAGGTTATGCGGATCGAGCACACCGGTGGTACCAGTACTCTTCAGGGGTTTGCTGGGGGGCGTTGGGAGGAGTGCACTTGTTTTCCTGCCTCCTTTAAACAAGACAGGGGAGATGGCTTCTCTCCGATTCCCACATCCTCTTGTTACTATGCTATCAGAGATCGTATCTTCTACTAGCCAACTCCCAAGAGCAACTTTATGTGCTTTAAAATGAGCATACGCTTGTGCGAAGCCTAAGTAATGAATGAATACTGTGCTGAGCAGGGCAGTGCCGAGCACTGGGGGACTTTTGCTGACACACTCATTTCCAGTAAGGCACGGGGAGCTCTGGGTGAGGCAAATCCCTCCTTAGGAGACTCTTTTGCAGAGATGCTCAGTGCGAATCCCTCAGCCACAGAAGTCTGATTTAGTTTTCTTTGCCTTTTTTTTTTTTTTTTTGTATTGAGTTTGCGTGGCAAGGATTTGGTAGTGGGGGGGGCTGCAGGAGTGGCTTCTGCAAGAAGGTGCCAGAAGGTTCCCCCATGCCCGATGGAGCCAGTGCCAGCTGGCTCCCAGCCGAGTCCAACGCTGGCCACGTGATGGGGCAACGTGTTTAAGAAGGGGAAAAAAAGCTGTGCAATGGCAGCCAGAGAGAGGAGGGAGAGAAATCGGGAGTGAAATTGAGCCTGGGAAGAAGCGAGGGGTGACGGGAACGTGTTTTGAGATTTGGGGTTATTTCTCATTACCCTACTCTGAGTTGATTGGTAATAAACTAAACAAATTTCCCCAATCTGAGTCTATTTTGCCCACGACGGTGACTGGTGAATGATGTCCCCGTCCTTATCTCCACCTTTCCTTTTATTTTCTCTCCTCTGCCCAGCTGGGGAGGGCAGTGATGGAGTGGCTTTGGGGGGCACCTGGCCTCCAACCAGGGCCAACCCACCATAGTTTTACAGTGTTATTGCTTAAATAGCATGCTTTATGCTCTCTTACTGGTGGAGGGTCTGAGCTGGGCTGTCTAGCTGGGAACACAAGCATCTCTGGGCTGTGCCTGGCCAGCACCCTTTCTTTGTAATGGGACAGATGCAACACACAACCAACAAGGAAAAAAATTGCTTTTCCCTGCACTTAGTGGCCAGGGCAGACCCAGCAGCATTGGGGGTGACGATCTGATAGCAGAGCTTTTTGTGTGGTTAGAGCTCCAGCTGTAACACTACGAGGGATGTTTATGTTTAAGTAAAAGGGATGCGGGCTGTGAGCTCTGGAGAACCACGCCTGGCTTTCTATGCCTTTATGACCTGATTCTTGCCTTTTGGCCTCACCGCACCACCGAGGTTGAGTTTGCAGCCCCCAAAGGCTTCTGTAACAGACCACGTGGTGTGCCATTCCCAAACTTACAATCCTTTGTTTTAGAAGATGCTAGAAATAATTTTGTTGTGCCTAACAGAGATTGGTTGGAGCATGGTTTTTAATTTAACTTTCAAAATGAACAAACAGCAGTGGATATTTCTGTATCTCTAGACAAAAAACATGGGTGCAATGGAGAACCTTGGCTTTTGGCTCGTTGGGTCTTGCAGTTGCAAAGCAGATGTCTTGGAGTGTGAGAAGTTTAGGATTTAGGTGAGCTGTGCCAGAGTCTTCACTGTTGCCGACCTAATTAATAGGGGAGATGGTCTGACACTCTCTAGTGGCAGCACATGGTTAAGATGTGCAAAAAGGTACCGAAGCAATAGGAAAGTAGCATCCTGGCTTTTCTAGTAGAAGTCATAGGTGAGTATTGGTTAATGAAGCACATGCTGGTGTTTGATGGAAAACTCAGGCCTTGAAGTCTTTCATGAATAAATTCATTAGCAAACCTTTTAAAAAAGTATAACTCAATTTCCCTTCCCATTACCCCCAAAATGGATTCTAGCACAAAGCCAGTTAAGAGGAATGAGGGCAAAACCTCACCAGACCTGCCAGTATCTTTTCACCTGGTTGGATGGGAGGTGAGGCTATGCTTGTGATGGGAGATGATTACATCCCTCTGTACCTGTACTTGCAGATTCAAAGCACAGGGAAGGGCTGCTTGGGGAACAGCTGTTGCCCTGGTGCTCTCTCCAACTCCGTGTGATGACGTGAAGTAAGATCAGGATTGAAGGTGTGAGCTGGTAGTGTTGCTTCTGCTCTTTCCTTGTTAGCATCAAGTATTTTACCGGTAACAATGCATTTGTGGGAAAAAGAAATGTATGGTCTAGTGTTTTCCATTGGCATATAGCATAGACTTTCAAGCAGAGGGGGCCAACTTTGTTTCAGTGCCTGGAGTCAAGGTTTCCTTATCTGTACAGCTAGGGTACTACAGAAAATAGCTATGGAGAATTCTCCATGAAGTCTAAAGGATGTGTTACTTGTAATAGAATGCATTTCCACGGGCTGTGCGGGCATGCAGGGGCAGGTATTCCTGCCTCCTACCCCAGGGTTGAGGCAGTCCATCTCCCCACCTGCTGTGGGAAAGCCGCGGATGGCTGATCTTTTGAGGAGAGTTCAGCTCAGGGTTATATCTGTAGGTCTGTTAGATACTGAATAATATATCCTGGCAGCAATGTTTCAGTCAGTGACACAAATGTGACATTTGCCTGCATCATGTCTTTTTTCATCCACCTCCCTTAGATCAAGGAGGCTTAAAATCTCTCTGGTGTTTTGGATGACTGGTCATCTGTGGAAAGGGGGCCAGTTGAAGGTGAAATGGCTGAGACAGTTGCATCAAAACATCCTCAGAGAAACAAACAGATCCCAAATGTGAACATGGCCCTTTCCCAGCAGCTTGTATGTGACACGCAGCCATGAAATGAAGTGTGCCGGGAAATAAAAGCAGTGTGGCATGATGCACAGTGATGCTTGTTTGAGGGCTTTGAGGACCACCTGCCTGTCAGGGCCATATGGTTTTCTGTGCAACTGCTTGAGGTAACTACAGACTTTAATAGAGTTAGATGTGCAACTCCAAATGCCGCAAAGGAAATAATTCTTATGATCAATGAGCTTGCAGCGTAACTTCTTGGGGTGGATGGTAACTAAGAGGCTTGTTCTAAGGTTGAGAATCATAGAGTTATTTAGGTTGGAAAAGTCCTGTGAGAATGGCCCAGCCTGTCCAGATCCCTCTGCAGAACCTTCCTACCCTCAAGCAGATCATCACTGTCGATTACAACAGGACCAAGAAGAGGAATAGGTACAGCCAACATACCCTGCACATCTGTAATTTATGCTTAATTAAATAAAACGTCTGGCAGTCCCTCAGAGCATTTTTGGTACTCTATGTATCTTAAGTAATGTAGGCAACAATATTTCTGTACCAGCGGCAATGAACTGTGTTCTTGGTAAAACTGGGTCAGTATCGGGGTTTTGTATGGTTCTGCCCATCATCTTTTGGTTAAACTTCAGAGAAACTAGATTTCACGAACTTGTCTTCAGGGCAGTTGGCCTGTGCTGGCCTTGCCATCTGCCAGGGAGGTCCTGCTGAAGTTCACCTCAGAAGTCATGTAGATTTTTGACCTCTGCAGAGGAAGAAAAACGGGATTGCTAACAGGAGCTTGGTCCTCACAAACCCTTAACTTGCAGCCTCAGCTGTCAGCCTCAATAGGAGCCTCCTGAAAACCTTTCCCTTCCTTCTTTAAACTCTGTAAATTCATCCTTTCTACATATCTCCTGGCAGTACTGATGCCCTAACACTGTTCCCATCACTTTTGATAGAAAGTAGATTTAGATGCTAAGAGATCTGAATGGAAGACTTGAGTGAATTTTCTTCCTCCGATGGTGATTTCTGGCCATCCTCCAGATGGGTCCCACATCTCGGAGAGGATTACCCATACACGGGGGCACTCAGATGGCAACCTGGCAAGCTCTGTGGGGAAAAACCTTGTATGGTTGTTTTCCTATTTGCTCTGCAGAACAGAATAGCACTGGGCTGCTCGGTTACTTGCGATGACAAACAGAAAATGGACAGACAAACCAAGTAAAGGTGACTCGATCAAATGAAAACTATTGCAAATAAACTTCCCAAAGTGAAGAAACTAATTTAGCTGCACGTTTGTCAGACTGTCAGTTTATCTTCCACCTTCTGTGCCAGACTATCCAAGCACTAAGCACTGCCATGTTTGCTTCAGTTTACTCAATTTATGTGTACAGGAGGGAATGGGGGTGGAAAAATTGATATTTGCCTCTGCATATCGACGTAAGGGAACTGGAGAAGCGGAGGAATGTGCAAAGCAGTTCCCAGAACCAGGGACTCTGAGGGATAATTATAAAGGCCACCAAATGCATAGCAGAAAGGCTAATTGTAATAAATTGGCCAGGAAACTTAAAACTTTGGTTGTGCATTGCAGCAAAGCAAGAATTAATTCCTGGGAGAAGACAAGGCCCCAGGATGGCAGAAGGCTGATACGTTGGCTCTGGGTGCATTCAGACTTCCCTGGCATCTCGGTGCCTTGGCTTGGGAGAGGGTAACAGGAATGAGAGCCTGCCCTGCCAGCTCCAGCACCACAACTGATTGGATCTGGTGCCCATTAAAGCAACAACGATTCTACTGTGTGGCCTCTGGATGATCACAGAACAAGTGAGTAAATGCAGATAATTGTGCAGCAAGGGCCGTGGCAAAGGAGAGGCCAACGAGGCCTCAAGCTGGGAGAATCAGAGCAGGCTTTAGGTCCAGGGAGCATGGGGATGCTGGCTGAGGATGGGACTCCACCTGGACTAGGAGAACTACAGGCATCAGGCTTTGTCTTGTCCAGCTCTTACTAAAAGAGATAAGCACGGAGAAGCTACAGCATGTGCTGGAAATGCCTTTATGGTACGTTGGTTTTTTGTATTTTTTATTTATTCTGTTTGGTTGGGTTTTTTTTTTGGCCGGGTACATCGTTTGTTAACGTGTAGCTACTCTTTCCTTCCATGACAAGAATGGGTTGAAATGCTGGAGTGAGGAAAGTGAAGGTATTGGTCACATTTTGCTGAAAGGGCTGTGCTTAAGGCAGTCCGAATTAACTTACTGCTGGGGAAGGTGATCTAGGGTAATCCACATCAATTAATTTAAAACATTTTCCTCTTGTGTCTCAGCCTAGCTTGTGGTGAAGACATGATACAATGTAGGGTTTTCCATGCTTTACAAGCCCTGAAAGAATTAGATGTCACAACCATCTACACGGAAATAATAATGGGTGGACTGAATATGACACTTCAGATTTGCCAATGGAGTAGAGGTTTCTCCTGTGCTGGTACAGTCCTGCCCTGTGGGCTGCAGTGTCCTACACCATTCTTTCCTTTTCTGAACCCCTCATGGTGGGGTAGACCCTCTACAGTAAACTGAGGCTTTGGGATCCTCCTTTTTTGTCTTTGTCAATACATGGAAGAACTGATGTGCTGGCTGGCAATGGGATATACCCATTTTTGCAGCCTTTCATATCTAGTTAGCTAAAAAAAATAATAAAAAAAATATGAAAGGAATATGTTCCTTCCATTCTTTCTCTTGGTCTACCTTCTGTAATTTTCCCAGGGCTATCTGAAGCTTGCTTTGTTTCTTTCTGAATCATTTGTTGCCCAGGGTCCAAAAACCCACATCTGTAGTTCTGCCTTAACTGTGTTTGCTGTCTGTGAAACTCGAAGCACTTTGTTCCTGGGATGCTGAGTGCACCCAGCGTAGTGCAGCACCCAAAGGATTGCTGCACGGGGAGGAGATGCAGAACTCCTGCCACAGGCACAGTCATGCAGGAGCCAGATGCTTCAAGAAGAGAAAGTCAGCACTTTCCCTTACACCCTGTGTAGGTAAAGGGCAGACTATCTGAGTATTAGGGAGATTGTTTTGTTACTACATGCAGGAGTGTCAAAATTTTCTACGACTCCCATGTTGCATTATGCACATTAAATTGGCTGTGCTGACCTAAGCTCCTGTGTCCCAAGACCCTGATAGCATTCACATGTCGAGTGGGTTCTTCTCTGCTGGCTGGCATCTACTTGAGGGATTTTGAACCTTTGTAGCTGGAGTTGGTTGGTCTATTTATGTATAACTGTTTGGTTATCACCAATCACTGGGAATAATTTGCCCCTGGATAACTGCTGATAACTGCATGTGGAACCTGATGGTGGGGATGCCTATTTGTGTACTGCCTGTGTTATACTTGCTGACTTCTTACTCTTCCTGTACATATATTCTATCTATATATAAAAACATGCGTTTACTTCAGAAGGGGCCTTAGGAAAATGTACTTGAAGAGCATGTATTATTTCTAAGCTTGTCTTGATTAACCCTGGGGAGAACGTGGCACACGGGCCAGGAACAATAGCGACAATTATATTGACTCCATTTGCTTCACAAGAGACACAGTGGACCTCAGAGTCTGTGTTTCCAGGGGGTCATGCAGATTCTTATTTCATTTTTATCTGTAAAGCAAAGGCCAGTTATTCCACTTGAGCAATTGTGTCAGGAGCACAACTTCGAGAAATCCTTCAGGATTGCTGCATGCTACATAAGACCCGACAGTTCCCCAGGATGACTGCTTTCTGTCTCAATTTCCCTGCCTGGGTGGTTTCAGTGCAGGATGGGACTCTGTCCTTTCCTCAGATGACATTACACTGGAGAGCAGCTCTGTGCTGGGAGGGATGTGACTGCTCTCCTGGCTCTCGTGGTGTTGGATGCTGTTTCTGGAGACCTATACTTGTCCATCTAATACAGAAGGTCCACAGAGTTCAAACATAGCTTTTTTCCTTTCATCCTACTACTGCAGAGGTAACAGACTAGTGCACTAATCTGATGTGCAGATGTCTCTGTTGCCTGAGAAGAGCTTTTCAACCACAGTAATTCAGAGGCGCATTTGTAATAAGATATGTGACAAACTGTTATAACCTGACAATTTTTCACAGTCATAGAAAAATACCTATATGAGGTGTTTACAAAAAAAAAAAAAAAAAAAAGTATGTCTTCTGTGGTCCAGTAACTTTCCAGACTACTTCAGTGGTATAAAATTACCACCACAAAATGCTTCTGTACATAAAACAGTAGGAACTTCTCTGTTATAAGTATATTTACAATGCATATCTCCTGGGTAGTTGTTAAATGCATGAACATTACACTGGCATTTCCTCTTTAAACATTGTCATTTTATTGCTTTATCTATCTAGAGGAGAGCAGAAATTATCCTTTAATTACAAAGAATTTAATGGTATTAGTTATGCAGCATTTTAGTTCACACACAGCATGACAAAGCTTAGAATTTAGCATAGTCCTATCACGCATCATTGATTCATCTTTTCATCCTGGTGTGCTGAGTCTTTCCTAAGTCTTTGCTAAAAGCAGGTAAAAGATTGTAAACCAGGGATGTTTAGACTGCCTTAGTCAAAAAGAAGCAAAATGGGACTATGGGGAGGGCTGGGCAAGGTAGTCGTGCTGGTACTTTTCTATGCTGCTCCTGAGAAGGAAGAGAAAAGCATGTGAATAAAAAGCCTGTCATTATCAAAACACAACACTGTAACGTGAAGAGGTGGAGTAATTTATCTTTAAGTAACAGGCTGACCTATTCAGAACTGTAATTTTAATGTAAGGCTAACCTTTGAAAATAGATCAAGTGATATAAATTATTAAGGAACAGACATTCGTCAGATAGATGGTCTCTATTAGTAATTTTATGCGTGAATGGTTATCTTCAAAGGTAGAGTTGCTGTCTGCCGAGAAAGAAAGTGCAAAAGCAGGTTACCTTAAGCTGATGTGTAAGGCCGACTGTTAATCAGTGTTTTTCCAATCCAACAAAAAAAAAAAAAAGGCTGAGGCGGGGTCATCTCTCTTGCTACCCAGCCTGTGCAGCTCTTGGGGTTTTTTGCTGGCAGAGGAAATTCCTAGTAAAGTTACTGATGTTCCTACAACATTTTCCAGTAATTTTAGGGCTTAGACGGGTTGGCATGTGTCCCTGTTTGAGAAGGGCAGCACTCATGTTGGGTGCCACTGGGATGTCCCAGTCTCTGAGCAAAGGACAGCTGGTACCCAGAGACCCCCCCCCCACGGGGGACTCCAAAGGGCTGGCTCCTTTGGGGTGCTGGCTTTGAATCAGTTTTGGAGGGGAAAGGTGCAGGTCATCTTTTTTTTGTTTTTTTTTTTTTTTTTCCTCCTGCAAGTATTCAAGAGGAATGTCTTATAAAGTGTTAGGGTCTGTTACTCTGACGGTGTTTGGCCCACATTTTGAACTTGGAATGGGGGAAGAAAAAAGCAGATGTCAAGCTATTTGTGAAAAATACTTTTCCACAGTCTAATCATTCTGCCTTTTTTTGCCCCCTCGATTCCTTTTTTCATGAGTTTCCTTCTGCTTTGTTTATTTGTTTTATATGCAAACTACCTCCATGCCCTTGTGAACTTGTGATCCAAGTACTGCAGTGTACTTAATGGAAAACTAAATTTGACTTCTTTTGAGAAGCTGTTGGTAGGAGACTGTGGTCATAAACTTGATTTTCCCCATCCTCCATTCTTCGCATATATTTGGCATGGAAAAGTAGGAAAGCAAAGGTAAACTTAAGCTATGTATTCCTAGCTTGTTTGCTCCTATAAACAAAAGTAACTTCAGGGTTTTCTTAATTTTTTCTGTCTGCAGTTTTGGTATGTCTTGTCTTCCAGTCACAGATACTGCTATTGATCAGCTTTTAACGGGATGTGCACAGAGGGTGTTATAGCCCTTCCTCCATCCTTTAGCCACACTGAAGCCTGTAATACTTCAGGAGGAGCTGTGTGTACACTGAAGCAACATACCTGTTGAATGGGACTTATATGCAGGCACGTGATGCTCCACACAGTCCCTGCACTGCTTATTTTGCAGTGACTCTTAGCCATTGCATTACCTCTACAGCATAATATGATGTATTTGATCTCTTCTGGCTCCTTTATTCACTCAAAAGGTGAAAGGGGAATGATCTACAATGTTTAGTGTCTGCAAATTCTCCTGGACTCTGGCAGACAACATAAGCAATGACAACAGGGAGGGCAAGATGTTTTATCTGACCTCCTTTAACTTCCAAAAGAATCTGAAAACTGCCCGCCTGTACATCTCTTCTCAGCAGGAATTCTTTTTTTCTTTTTTCTAAGTGTCAGTCTCATCTATATTTCCATCTGAATTAGGGCCCCAGGACTAAGGTTTCTCAGGGAATTGGAATGCATGACCCTTTCTGACAATACCTATGAAGAGATTTATTTTCTGAATCCTATTTCTTCAACTCCACTTGAGCAATTGGCATAGAAAAAAAGGAAATATAAACAATTATTCTAGTGTATGGAATCTTATTGACTTCTCTGTTTCCCTCTTTTTTTTCTTCATCTAGTTCACTGCTGTGCCAGGATGAATGGTTTGTGGTTAAAGCACTGGATTGGGATGCAAATAATGCAAGCTTACATTTCCAGATATGTCAAAGGCTTCCTCTATGACAACGTTTAATAGTCCTGTGATCTCTACGTGTACTTTTAGATACAAAAGGTATCTAAAAATATGACCTTCTCTCACATTCTTTTTGTCTGTTTAGACAATCATAAATCAGTCTCTGGGTATCTGAAACCCCTTCACTTTGTTTCTTTGAACAAAATGCTTCCTGTTTGTGTTGAAGTGATACAGGTTAACACTTTGAACAAGAAAAAAGATAAGCATTTGGTGTACTAATTTCAGGAGCAACTGTTCTCAGTAGCCTGGAACCCTTCTGCGGTATATTGATGTTTCAATTTGTACAGAGCAGCAGCTGCCCTTAATGATAAAGAAAAGCGACGGCTCTGTTCTGCTCCGTGATGATTTGACATGGCAGCAGTAGTCTTGTGGAATGTGACGTGACAACTTGAAATAATGATATGTAGCTATGGTGCCACAGGCATGTCATGAAATAACATAAATTACTAAAAATTATAGAAGAGAAAACATCTTCAGAGCAAAAATATTGAGACAAAAAGTTGTCACTTATCACATCTGAGGTGGAGGGGAATATGCCAGTTTATGTGATTCCTACTAGAAACAGTTTGGTTTAAATAGTCTTTTGTAATTGAACATTTTAAAATCATCATCAGTAGACTCTAACTTGTCGTATACAAAAGTAAGATGATTTTCCAGCCTCTGCAATGCTTTTAAGTGTAAATTCTCACTATAGGCATGTGTGTGAGCATGCTCAAGAGGCCATGAAGGCTATGCCTACAGTAACAAGCAATACATCTCCACAGGAACACATCTGTAGGGCAAAATGGTGCTGAAGGTCCAGACCCCACCCCACTCTACACATATTTCAGAGGATTTACTTCAGGTAGCCGTAGTCTGACTGCTCTGCTGCCCATCATTTGCTGCAGGGCCATGGGTGAGCTCCTGGAGTGCATCTTCCAGGCTAATTTTATCCCAGATTAAAATGGGGTGCTCCAAGCACAGGCTGTGATGGGAACCAAAGCCTAGCAAGTGGAGATAACGAGGAGAGCATCTTCAAATGCACACCCTTGCTCCACAGTGAAGCACTAATACATGCATGTCCAAAGGCATCTGGGCTCTCTGAGTGCTTCCAAAAAATGGACCAAATTGTTTATTCAAACGATCAGATTAATCCTGCTGGAGGTGAGACAATTATCATTATGCTGCTTAGAACTGAATCAGTGGATGATTCTTTCATCCAGGAGCTTCCTTCACCCGGCTGGGCTTTGCTGGATCAAAGAAAATAGAAATTGTTTCTGAACCATCTCTGATGTTGGGTAATGGAAAAGCCAAAGCCTGACCTTTTTGAATCATTTCCATTACAAATAATGTCAGCGTGGCCTCTGTTGACATCGTGCTGGACAAATCTTTATGCCAATATCTGCTCTGAACTTCCTTTTCCCCTTCCTGCTCTCTTCAACCTTCTCTTTCTGTAAGAGGAAAGACTGTGCTTCATTCTTCTGTGAAGGCTTCTGCTGAACAAAAGCAATTGACTCTGAAAGTCATACTCTGACATCAAACCCCCAGACTTTTCAAAGCGTTGCTCAGGGTTTTAGATGTGAGGCTCCTATTGAATTTAATTGGAGCTGTGCAGCTGCACCAAAGCTTTCAAGATGCACACCCTGAAATATTCATGTTGCCTTTCTCTCAGCCACATTTGTTAAAGTTTAAAGGAAGTGGCTTCCAGTTCTTGTAGGTGCAAATTTATGCTTGCATAGTCTATGAAGACATTAGCATTTAGACATTGAACACCCTTGATTTGTATGCACCAGTCACCTGGTAAACAGCTGAAGTGGTTGCATATATGCTGTCAGTTAATTCTGGCTGCAAAAATGGATTCAATTTTTTTAAAAGTCAAGCCCTATCAGATATCTCCTCTTCTGTTACTTGCACATAAAATGATTTTGATTCTAGCATTTTAAAATTTCTCCCTGTCCAGGCAAAAGATTTCCTTTGCTGCTTGGTTTGTTCTCAGTTTGCAGGATCCCAAGGTTGCCCAAGGTTGCTTTCCTTTCAGGAGGAAAGCATGACACAAGACAGAGGTAGGGTATTAAAATATGGATGTATTCCCTCAGTTGTGTAGCACCCATAAACAGAAGGTCTGGGAACAGGGCTTGGCTTTCTGAGATGGGTTTGCTCAGTGTCTGAGAGAAAGTATATGAGTGCTGGGAACAAAGGTATAATGTAGCAAGGATTATATATCATAATAAGGATGATATCGCTCATCTTAGAGCCATACATGTAGTAGGTAGCTATTCCAGAGGAATCTCATCTTCAGAAATTATTTCAGAAATAATTATATTCTGTTCTTCTAACTTAAATATAGATCCTTCAGAATTACCTGTCTTCTTATTTTCAAGTTTATCCATCTCTGAAGACTGCTTAACATGGAAGGTTTCCTAATTGACTGCAAAGCAACTCTGCTAAACATGCTGTCTGCTGATAGAAGTGGGAGTGCTTCTGTTTACAGGGAAAACTCCCGGAGAAAATAGTGGGAGTGCAGCTTTCTCATCTCTGCCTTGCCTGCTGACATGCTGTGTAGCCTCGACTCAGCAACCTGTTGTCACTTCAGTCTGCCCATCAGTAAAATGGGTGTAAGGGTATAAGTAAGAATAACGAAAGGCAACCTGTGGCAAAAGTTGACCTTTTCGTGGCACTCACCATTTTACAGAGTTGCTGGTGCTGCAAACATATGAGTTCCTGTTCTTCCTAATTTCCTCCTTGTGAGCTGTACTGAATTAACTGACCACGTGCATGGCCCTAACCCATTGCAAATGCAGAGTAAAAGGCGAGCTGGCTGATAAAAAGAAAATCATAGAGTCATTTAGGTTAGAAAAGACCTATAAAATCATCAAGTCCACCCATTGACCCAACACTGCCAAGTAAATCGGAAAGACCTGATTACTCATTTGTTCGTAATTGTGGGTCCACAGCCATCATTAACGTTTCTGGGCTGATCTGAGACCAGCTGAAGCAAAGGATAGTAGGAGAACTTGTACTTGGGTTTGCCGTTGTCAGGCTTTGTTAAATCTCTTGCATAAACAGACTTCAGAAATACTGTTTCATCCTTCAGCCTGGGAAAGATTTGCCTCATCAGCAAGGTGCTGCTATTTTAGCTGCCTACCTTTCTAATTGAATTTAGAATATAACAGAATCATCGCTAGCAGCACTGCAAACCTTCCCAGTTTATTTTGGATAATTTTGTCTCGCTGCTGCAGGGTTTTCTGCATACTGTTGGGAATACCCAGGGAAAAATGCAAATTGTGACACAGAATTACTTAGCCCTCCACAACAGCCGACAAGATCTAAGTATATTCTTGGTGTCTCTGACTGTTTCTGATTTCACTTGCTGTCATGTGTTTAGATTGGCAATTGTTTTGTATAGATAGACTTGTAGTGTTAATATCCTGCTTTGATGATGCTACTCTTCAGGAATATTAATGAGTGGCTTCTGTATGTGGCATCTTTAAAACCTTCCACTGTTGGTATTTTTTTTCTTTTTTTTTTTAAATGGTGAAAGAGCACTGCTGAAGGCCCCTTGGGTAAACGGTGTTTAAAGTAGTCCATGCATTTTAATTAGCAAAGAAATACATAGATAAGGATGAAAGATTTGTTTTCCTCAGGCAAGCCACGAGAACATCAGGCCCACAGGTAGCTTAGTTTAACTCCAGAGAGATTACATTTATATCTCCTCGTCTAAATCTTAGAAATGCCATTCTGATACAAGCAGTACAAATTAATGCAAGATAAAGGTGTCTTCTCTGCTGGAGGTTTAAGGTCCTTTTTTCTGCACGTTATTAAGGTGTCCTATAGAGAAGGGTGGGGTGGAACGCTTGAAACTAGAAAAAGAAAACTGCAGCATAATCCGTATATGAGACCGTGCATTTTTGTGTACACAGGAAAAAGATGGGTTATTTTAACTAAAGGTTGGTTGTAGGAGTGGGTTGATTCTGTTTTCTGGCCATGAACTGATGGATCTGTGAAGCATATTTACATCTTTTAATTCTTAAAAATAAGTTTTCTGTGTTAGCAAGCTTCTGGTAGGAGATGCATCTCTGGTACTCACCTTTGCTGAGTAGCTGCAGGCTAGTCATTTAACTTCTAGAGTTGTGGGGGTTTTGGTGTTTTGGTTTGTTGTGGTTTTTTTTTTTTTTTTTTAATCTTGAGTTTTTTAACCTATTTTGAGAGGTTAAATGACTAGCCTGTGGCTACACAGTATATATATGAGCACTCCTATGGTATACAAGGGATATGTTTTGAGGTGGGAGGTTAGCAAAGGCTCTTAAAGGCAGGAATTTTTCAGAGCCTCCATCAGTCGGGTCAGTTGAGCTCTAAGCAAGGGTTCCTGTTTGCTTCTTGGGAGGAGTAACTGAAAGACTGAAAGAAGATAAGGCCATGCATGGAAAAATCTGAGGAATGATATTTTCCTGTGAATTACTTTCCTAGCTTCTGTAGTGTGCTCTCTCTCTCTCTGAAAGAGCGTGGTGGTTGCTGTGGTTAGAGATCAGCAAGGTTTGTTGTTGCTGGAGAACGTCAGGAGGACAAGGAAGGTGCTGCACGTGCAGAGTTCCTCGTTGGGCTACAGCTCAGGTCCACACCATTTTCCAGTGTTCTAATGAGGTCATCAGCTCAGGAACAGGGAAATCTGCATGACTGGGCTGTGATCAAGTGGAAGGGACACAAACTGAGCAGAGGTACCAGAGGGCTTCCTGGTCCCTAGTGAGAAGGCTGAGATGTGGATGCTTCTGCTTCCTTCTGTCTTTCAGAAGCAGCTGGACTTGCTCGTGCCAAAACAGGGTGAATGACAGAGAGAAAGGTGCAATTTTTCTAAATGCCTCCTTGGGACCATGGTCAGCACAGCTCAGGTTAAGATGCCTGTTAGGTTGGAGCTAAAGGAACCCATCGTACCTTGCAGTGTTCATTGTGCAGGAGCTGGTCATGAAAGGTGTCTGGTCCTGTGCTGTGACAGATGGCACACAGACCCAGCGCAAAACCCGTTATATTTTGCTTCAAGAGGAGGCTGAATATGCCTCAGAACTCGATAGAGATCCTGTGGCACCAGAATAAACTTGTGTAGAGTTATTGTGCGTTACTCAACGAAGCAAAACATTTCTGAAAGGCATCGTCTCCAAGTGCATGCAAGATTGATTTAATTTCCAGACCTAAGACAGCTTCTTTAGTGTTACTAAGCCAAAGACCCAAATGGCAAAGGGACGGTGTCTGCTCTCTAGGTTGTGCACTGATCTAGGTAGCCTCTGGGCTGCTTTAATTAATCTCTCCCTGGCTTTGGGATATTCAGAGCAAGAAGGGCAGGCTGGCAGCCAAACCCGTTAGGTCTGTGCCAGACGAGGGTCCCGCATGCTGGTGGGGTCTCTAGCCCTGCCTCCCAGACCCCTTGCTGTGCTGATGCCACCCCAATGGGGCAGCCCAGAGCCCAGAAGTGCGAGCCTTTGCGTGAAAGGTCTGAAAAATGCGTGCCAGGGCTGCAACCATCGTCGTGTGCAATTACGGCACACACAGGGGTAGATTGGTTAAAGACAGCGCGAGGTAGAAGAGCCTTCCACTGCCTCAGCAGAAGCCTCTGCCATTTACTGGTCATTTGTTGTGGTCTTTTGAGAAATAAGTCAGTGCTGTCTCCAACCTAATTACTAGTGTAAAAGACAATTTATCACTTACCAAAGCTTTGATTGCTTTTTCAGCCTTGCATGGCCTCTTGATTGGTAAGTGGAATTGTGTACAAGATTGGCATTTTTTTAAGGGAAAGTTTTTAAAAGAAAGAAAGAAAGGAACTAAAAAGCCAACTTCCAATTCTGTGCTTTAATGTCTGTCTATTGATTTTAATTTTTCTTGAATGTAAGCTTATAGTATTCTTCATTTAGAAATCAGGAAAAATAAAATCTCATTTAAGAAGTCTATCTTCTGGTTCATATTTTTTTCAAAAAATTTCCCCTGAGAATGGAGATGCAGTTTCTCGTAGCCTGAAATGCAAGAGTCAGCAGGAGAAATAGCTCACTTGAAAAAATATCTGAGGCATAATTATTAATTAATGTACAAAAAAAAAGATTTGGTGTGCAAAAATATCTAGCTTTTTCTCATTTTTATCAGCGATTCCTACTTCTTCTGGACTTCTATTTCTTCTAGATGTAACTTAACAAACCATTTTGTGTTATATTTTTGGACATCAAATAATCAGAAGAAAACAGGTCATATGTTTTCATACATCCCACATAAAAGGAAACGTTTAGACTGGTATAATCATACTCAGATTTGATTATAAAGAATTCAGTTTCTTCAAAGCAAATGGCTTTTACTTCTCAGCGTTTCTCATGCAATTAGCAAGTTAGTTATATTAACTCACTTGACAGACGATATTACTGATCTTATCAACTTTCACTTGTGTATACAGGGCTTTATTAATTTCTTGTTTGCTTATGAACTTCTTTGTCAACAATAAAATTGGTGGGTAAATGTGGAACATACGTGTCATGGTAATACGTTATTTGCTTTGCTTATCAGTAAATAACAAACTTTTGGCAAACAAAGAAGTGCAAGAAGGGAGCAGGTGGGTCTTAGGGGTTTCTTTTCCCATTGTTGGCACTTTGTCACGTTGCTAAGTTACAGTAGCTTCTGGCTTCTACTTTGGAGAGTAGACTTTATTTTTAAATGTATAATGAGCACCGTACCAGGGACTCCCAAAGCTTTCTGGAGGTGGCTGTGGTACAAGGAAGGCTTGTGAATGTGGTCTGAAGGCTGACACTGCAAAACACTGGTCTGATACAAACCCGGTTCCCGTCATCGCATTACAATGGCAAAGATGTGCACATTATTTATTTTTTATAAAATGCCTTGAAAATAGCAAACAGCAACAATTAACTGCTGAATTGCCTGGTACCTGCCTGTGACTCACAGAGTATCGGCTGAACGTGGTTATTTTTCTGAGAATGTAGGAATGATCATGACGAGAAGTAAGAACTTCCAAATTAACCTCCCTGAAGAGAATATTCTCAGAATATATTTCCTTACCGAAAGCTTAGTTCTTTGTATCACTAGTCAAAAATTTTTATTCCTCGTATGCAACAGTGATTTCATTATTACTGCTATAAGGATAACAAGCAGTAACACCCACTTCCCTAAGTAGGAATTTGGAATTCGCTGCAAAGTGACCCAGCATGGTCCTTGCTATTCCTTCTGAGGCACCAAAAGGGAATCTGAGTGGTATTACTTAGGGTTCAGTTGCTCTGATGGCATTAGAAAATCTGAAGCTCTGAACTGAAAAATGGAATCAGCTTCCACACTGAAATTGGAAAATACATACAGATTTTTATTGATATTCCAGCTGGTGAGAGGAAAACATCATTTTCCTGCTGGTCAGAAGTTGCACTCTGCCATCTGTTGCTGGGCAATATAAGCCTTTTGAAAGGGCTGGAGTTCAACTCCACTTGGCTTCAGGCTTAACCTGCCTCTAGTGGAGGAGAGGAGTCCAGGGGGTCAGGTGGTGGGAGCATATGACTCAGAGATGCTGAGAGATGTTGGAGGATGGCCTCAGTCCAGGGGGATGAGCACAGGGTAGCTTAATGCAGAACATTGCTAAGTAATGTGCCTTGGCAGGGAGTTCTGTGTTTGAGTGCCATAAAATCGTGCGGGGCAGTGAGAGGGGAAGGGATGCCCCGTAGTGGAGGCTTGAAACCAGCGAGTCTACAGGGGGGTGGGGGGGTGGGGGGGAAGTATTTTCTGTCTTTTAGTCATGCTTCTGGTTTATATCAGTTAACAGTTTCTAGGTGTGGAGATTATCTCGATGTACTACTAGCCAGAGTTAGGCAGTGCTAGTAAATCCCGATACAGCAGGAGGTGAAACCTTGGTAGTATGTTGTCTAGACTGAGTTCTTCTACCTGAGGTTATTCTTTCATCCAGTCTTTCCTTTTCCTGCTGAAATGGGTCCTGGAGGAAGAGTTTGGGTTTCTTTTAAGAGTTCATAGAGTTTGTCTTAACTCTGCTTCTGATGAAGTCCACAGGTGTCCTTTTCCTGCTAAAGACATTTCCATGAGGTTGTAGGGAATATTCTTGCCCGTGCAAGGGAAATGCTCTTCTCTACTCATTGGGAGGCTGATAGAAGACTGCCAGTATTTCCTTCTGGATACCTTCATTTTCTCTCAGGCTGAATTTTTTAAATTCTTTACATTTTTATATATAAGAGAAGAAAGTTTGTGAAACTTCAGAGACCCAGATAGGGTGAAGCAGCAAGTCCCAGGACACTTGTCTGAGGGAAAAAACGGAATAGCTGTAGAGATGGCACTCGTACTAAGCACTTCGTTTGCAGATGTTTACAGGTATAGACTTGACTTGCATATGGACCATCTGAGGCATTTCTCCCTTCACACCCCCAGGAGCTCGCTGGGAATGTCTGCTTCATCCCTGCAGGCTGAGACAGAACCATCAGGCTCTGAAAAATGGGTTTCAAGGGGATTTCACTTGTTGTCTTAACACGGCACTCTTCAGGATAGCTGGCCCTCTGCAGAAATCATCGTAATTGCACCTGGGCTTCTCAAAGGAGGCCCTGCTGGGTTTCCAGCCTCCCCTGGGATCTGGACTCCTTATGCAGTGGCATGGCTTTAGAGATGTCCTTTCTTCTTGGAACACACGAAGCCAACGGGGAGTCTACAGGAGTGGGCTTTTGAGAGAGTCAGGTAATGTAATTGGGGAGCAGGAGACATTCCATGGGGTTTTAAACCTGTCCCTCTGGAGTCCAAGACAACTAGGCCTATGCTCAAACTTTATAGGTAAGCCTCTAAAATACAGAGAGAGGGTCTGGTCAAGACTCTGTCCTGTACTCAGCACCATCAGGGATATTGCAAACAATAACGAAAGCAGAAGATCACGGCAGAGCTGCCGTGGGGGAATCACAGGGAAACCCAGTGGCCAGAGCCAGGTCTGGCTTTTTTTTTTCTTTTCCTGTAGAGCAAAGAAAAATTCTTGTACCTCCTGCAGGACTGATCATGGGAGTTTGTTAAATGTGAACCACAGCTCCATATTCTTAGCAATTGAAGAGCAGACCCAGCTTAAAGCTCCTACCATCTGTCACTTGTCGCCAGCACTGTCCCTCCGGGCAAAGCTGCATGGGGCAGCGCTGCAGCAGCCAGCTGCAAAGCTGTGCGTGGAGAAGCGATGCGAAAGGGAGGTTGTTCACATGATTTCACAATAAGGAAATTAGGGAGTATTTGAATCTCACAGCAGCTAAAAACTCAGAAGAAGTATTATTTCCACACAGTGCATAACTGAACCGCGGAGTTTGTTATCATGTGATCTGGTGGGGATAAAAAGTTTGGATGACTTCCAAAAGCCATTGGGAGACATCATAGGAGGAAAATGCACTGACTGGTAAGCACAGTGGTGCAGAAAAAGCTAAGACTGGTAAGTGCTCCCTGGTCCTCACCACAGAAGGATCACTTTAGACCTTTTCTCTAAACACCTGCAGGTGATGGCTGACAGGTACTGCGTTAGACCTCAAGCACACAAAAACCACTATGACAATTCCCATGTTTCTTATGTTGGCTTTAAAGCAAGAAGCTATGTGAATTGAGATGGTTTTGGACTCATTTTGATATTCAGTCTCAGTTCAAATAATGGCCAAGAAGGATGAAGAAAGAAGAGCAAGCTTATGCATGTAGGATTTATTACTGTCATTTGCTATTGAGCAGTCTGGCAAACCATTTGTTTCAGCACTCAGTAAAATAACATCTGTATGACCATGCAGTCTCTATATTGAAAGATTTTATAGCTGAAGCAGTCCCGTACGATGGTAAGGACAGCCACAAACACGTTGCAATAGGCTGATGACTGGTAGTGTAAGAAGATGGGAAAGCTGACCTTGCTTATGCTGTCAGACCTGAATCACTACTGGCATGGTTCACAGGCTTCTTCAAGCAGTAGCAGTATGTATAGATGCTTGTCTTGTCGCATATCCAAAGTAAAACATATTAGCTGCAGGCTAATGAAAGAGGTTAAGATAAGCACATCTTCATCTTTGTTGTGAGCTAAGAATGTGCATATGAGCAGTTACTGCAGATCAGTTGATGTGTGCTAACTCATTACGCTGCAATAGCTTGATCATACTTCCGAGCCCTTGAGCTTCTCAGTTTACTGCAAGGATCTTCGTTTACTGTTGAGCTCGTTTCCCCCTGTTTTCAGTGAGCAATTCCACTGGTGGTTTATGGTCCTCTCTACCTGCAATTCCTTTGCTATTTGTCGAAACACACCTCAAATCCCAGTGTCAGGATATAGAAAGCAGTAGATTTTGTAGTTCTTGACCTTTTTTTGGAGGCCTACAAGGAGCAGCCCTGGAGCTGTTTCCTCTGAAGTACACTGACCAATTTATATCCATGATAGATGCCTGGGAGGTGCCAAGATGCAGGTTTCCCACCTTGGGAAGGAGCAAAGGTCTGTGCTCATTCAGCCCTATGGAGGGTTAATTATTGTTTTGCTTAAAAAAGCATTCAGTTGCCCTTAGGTATAGAAATTTATTTAAGCCTTATCTGCATAATTATCATGTTTATTGCTCAACACAGCTGGATGGATATGAAGAGTATGCAGTTTTTGATACATACTTTATGTCAGAACCATTACAAGGGAAAATGATCATCTCTTACAGCCCCTGCAAAGAGGCTGGCAGTAATAGTTAGTTTTCTGACTTTAAAAAACAAATCCTAGGACCAAATTTATTGGGTCTATTTACATATTTTTGATGCTAAAGCTTTTCCTCCTTTGGAAATGTGTGCTGTGGTGGTGAACAGCCAGGATTTTGAAGGGTGATTGGTGACCCGAGGTGCTTTGCTTAATAGACTCAAATTGTAGAAAGGAGGGAACTGCATCACATGAAAGTCATTCACCTCTTTCAGGGACTCCTGTCGGGCACACAAAATCACCATTTGTCTTCAGAAATATTAGCCACTTCTAACATCATCGTTGTTGAAATATTTGATTCTGGAGTAGCCAGAAAAATATAGACAGCATTTTAATCTATGACTTGGGGTTTTTTTGTTTTTTTAACCTTGTAAGATGTCTGTTGCTCTGTTTGAAAGCGTAGTATGCTGTGCCCTTTATAGGTAAACTTTTATGAGGCATTAGTGGGTATTTCTGTATTTGTAATAAGGTGCAAGCATTTAAATGGTTCAACTTTGACTCCTTATCAGAGAGTGCTTACTATTTCAAATTCATATTATTGCATGAGGCAGCATACTGCAGTCTGAGGGCTTCCTGGTCCAGCCTGCAGTCTGCAGAAGTCTTACAAATACCTGCATCGCACAACCCTGGGGCAGCAGCTGGCTCACATGCTGGTGTGATTGCCAGCAAGCTGGAATAACACTTGAAAATGAATATGAAATGCAAGCAAGGGCAGGCTAGGGATCTCCGCTGTATATTTTAGCCACCAACAACTCTTTTTCTGTTCAAAGTGGGGGGGTGGGGTGCTGTTCTGGCAAAATGAACGTTTAGCATCATTCTGACAAAACCGATATTATCACCAGATAACATTTGATCTCAGCAAATGGATTATGAAATAAGAATACAAAAGACCTAAAATAAGTACCATTGCAGTTACTATCACCTTAATCAGTGATGTAAGAGCTATTTGATTTAAAACCCTGATTGTGTGTGGTAGGAGCAGGCACCAGTCAGTCTGTTGTCATTAGCTGGAGTGCTAGCTACTTGTATTTTCTGTTCATTTGCTTGTTACGTGAATGAACCTTTTGGTTGTGGTTGGCAAGAAGATGAGCACGGTGAAGTGGCAGGATGGAACTTTTGCATAAAAGTCAACATAATTAAAAGGGAGGGAGGTGAATACCCATCAGTTATGACTTCTTTCCTTCACTCCACTAATCTCTCCATGTTCCATGGATGATAAATTACTTATCACTCCCTTTCATTGGAAGACATCTTTCTGCATGCTAACATCTTACCCCTTCTTCTCAGTTACCCAACTACCTTCTCTCTTTTGGTCCGATCAATATCTCTAGTCTGACCAATTGCTTTTGACTTGATTACTCTGAAGAGTGTATGTCTAGCTTCCATCTGTATGGGCTGGTCTGAAAAGTTATGTTATCTCTACCCACAAACATTACCTGGCTGTCAGTTATGGTTTTGTCCCCACAAAGTAGGTGGTGTCATTATGGCCCAATGGTTGTGGTACAAAATACCTATCAGACTCAAAGGCTGTTTAGCAGGAGGTGGCTCCTGAAGCTCTTCCATGTATATAATTCCCTTTGGCAGTGAAAAGACCTCCTAGACCACAGCACAGAAACTTATTTTCCCTTTATCCTACAGGCTGTGAAATGTGAGAGAAGAATATAGAAAGTATTTGATTATCGTTATCTCTCCAGAATGTTTTTCCAACACAAAGCCATTTCAGAACTGAGCAGTTGTTTAATCTCCTTTCCCATTTCTGCTTTACAGTTCTGCAGATCAGCACAAAGTGTGAACAATTTGCTGGATGAGACAGGGGATCAGTGTCAAAATCGGGAGTCTGAGCCTGGGTTGTGAACTTGGGACTGCCTCGAGCTGAAGGATACAGTCATTTCAAGTGAACTTAAAAGGTATGTGCTTTAATTGCTCCTGGCCTCTGCCAGGTGACTTCTCTGGGTTTGGACATGGGGAGCAGAGCATGTCAGCCCTGCTGAGGGGTGTCCCCTGTTCTCTGCAAAAGTGACAGATGACAGTTCTTAGTAGTAGCTTATATATTTGGCATCAGATTTTGACAAGGTCTGCAAATACACAACTAAGTTTATTATTCAAATATTTTTCTGAAACTTTTTTCATTAATGTTTTTCAACCTTTTTTTCCCAATTTTTACCCTAGATTTGCTTGTTGTTGTTCTGATTTCAAAGTCTTGGGATGAGAATTAGGTGGAATGTTTTCATTACTCTTGGTTTTCATTACTCAGTCTGCTGACTGACCATGGTATGAAGGGTACTCTTACATTCCCCATTAAGACACTTAGCATTTACCAGAACTATCATCCCAGCTCATCTTGTTAACTTACCATCACAGACCATACTTCCAAGGTGCTGATTAGCTTAAAGGGTCTCCAGTTTATTAAAACATCTTCCTCTTTCTTCTGTGGCTACGCTCTGTCATGTTTCCTCACCATGGGATAAACAAACCTTTCTACAAATGATGAGCACAACATATGGCCCCTAATTAGGAAGCAGTGAGAGCTGGCCATTTCCCTTGTTGAGTGGTACCTTACTCCAAGTGAGGTCTTACTGGAGTGAAAGTTTCCCAGTGGAGAGAGGCAGAGGAGCTGCTCCTTAGCCTGCCTGCTTTTCATTTCCTGACATGTAGCTTGCCGCAGGGTGAAATAGGGGGTGTCTTGTGAAGAGCAGCCTGTGGCTGAGGCTCTGTCGTGCAAGCCTGCCTTGGGAGAGGTGGTTGTTGAGTGCTCTGGGTGGGTGACTTTATGGAAGTGCCTCATTTGAGTCTCTCATACTCCGGGCCTTGATGCCAGGGACTGGAATTCCTTATGAGAAAATGATGGATATGAATGAAAGTAGAAAAAAAAAATAAATGTTTGGTTTGGTCAGAGTAAAAGAGAAATATGGAAGACAGGAAGGAATGAAGACCATAACATTTTCACATAGACAATGAAGAATCTGGTTTCTTGGGGACTATTGAAGGGTAAACTTCAGAGTTGTTTAAGTCACACTCCTCATAACTACATGAACAAATAGATCTTCCGTCTTCCCTTTAAAGCTTAGCACTACAATCTTCTGACAACTTGCATTACATTCAACAGGACCATATAGTATGTTACATCATGTCATATTTGTTTTTTTTTTTAGCTGCCTGGTGCTAACAGGAGGTGACATTACACAAGTGAGCTAATGTAGCTAAAGTAGCTGTGGTGGTGTGGGCTATCACCTGAAATGAAATCAAGAGGGTGAAAAAAATATAAGGCAAAGAAAAAAAATCCTCTTCTTCGGAAAGTGCACTAATTTTGCATGCAATCGGATTCAAAGTAGATATTGCTGAATTATTAGCAGAGATCTCAGCAATTTTTCCTGGGGAGGGAGGAATTCATCATGATCTATTTTTGACTTTTCAGGGTTTATTACCTTAAACTATTTGCCAGTGGCCTATAGAGTGTTCTTAAATATTCAGTTTACTTGCTATTTTTGGCAATTAGTCTCTGAAGGCATATGTTATCATTTCTGCACCTTGGTCAGCTAAAAATGAACAATAAATAAACAAGGCATTTGGGGTTATTTTTTCTAATTGCAGGCTTCCTCTTAAGGAAATACTCATGACCTGTGGTAGTTGAATCTAACAGGAAAAGGTCCTCGGGAAGAATTTGCCGACGTTGTTATAAAAAATGTCTCGAAATCTTGTGTTTATTCCAACAGCTTTTGGGAAGGCAACAGCACTGTGGGCTCTTTAGAGTAGCAGTCTATTAACTTCTGCTGCAGGAGCGATGTGTCCCCGTGTTGTTGCTCACACCGCTCCAGGCTCTGCTAGCCCCATGCGGCGGGGGCTCTCTCCGATCCTAGAGTTTTGTGCTCACTCTCGCTGATGTTAGCTTGCACCTTTTTGATGTGCACCAAGTGCCACCCCCATTAGCCAAGAGCCTGGTTAGTGGAGATGCTCATTTGAAGTTTGAGCCCAGGCTGCGGGTCTGCTGGATTCAGAACAGAGAAACAGATTCAGTTGTCCGCTTGGCTGGGTTACATCCCTCTGCTGGATCAAGGAATATTTATTTATATCAAGTTAAATAAAGAAATCCCATTAGAAGGCAGGAAGGTATTTTTGGTGAAGTAGTGTAAATGTCGTATCTCATTGCAGTGGAGTTCTGATCTGAAGAAGGTTTTTAATTGTGGAAAACCAGCTTTTGGCCACTTTGGGGTGGTTAAATGTGTTTGATTTGACCACAGACTCTGTACTGGACATGAGAAATATTTCTTACTTAAGGGCTTGTCTAAGCCGATACAAGTCCAAGAAATTTTAAATCGAAGTCTTCTAATAAAAAGCCCACTGTCCTTTTATATTAAAAATAAATTCCTTGGAACTCCATTTATTCTGAATTCTTACTGCTTTTTAAATTTTACTGCACTCTACCAACAAGGCACTGTTATATGGAGAGCGCCTCTGGTTTCAAACATCTCCCTCCATGTTCATTAGCATATTCCCAATAAAGAGCTTGGAGAACAGCAACAAAATATTTATGACCACAAATAAATGTAATTACACAGGAAAATTAAGATCATATGGTGTGGGATCTGAGTAAAGAGTGATTAAGTGGTGGGAAAGAGTGAAGAAGGTCTTAGATGTACCTACAAACTATGACCTTTGGGAGGAAAGAATTATTTACAGGTAGAAACTATAAGAGAAAGTAATATAATGAAACAAAGGAAAACTTGTTTCAAGTACCAGCCAAACCTGACAGTGAGATGTATTGTGTTATGGTGTGGTCTCCCTGGGCAAGTGGTGGTAGTTCAGCATCTGGTATGTTTGTTAGACCAGACAAGACTGAAAAATGAATAATAAGGAACAATCCCACGGTGACACAAAGATGAACTGGAAGACCCAAAGTGGTTGCTTCTGATCTCAAGATCCCATGTTATCGCTCCACATATGGAGAGCCCAGGAAAATAAATGATTTTCTGTATTTGTGCAAAGTTAAGGTGTTCGACTATGCCATCTGTAGTAATCGTGTCTTGGCTGAGATGAAAGGAGCAGTGAGGATTCCACCAAGCTTAATTTTGTTATTATAGTATTAAACCCCCAG
Organism: Falco naumanni; assembly: GCF_017639655.2. Taxonomy (NCBI): domain Eukaryota; kingdom Metazoa; phylum Chordata; class Aves; order Falconiformes; family Falconidae; genus Falco; species Falco naumanni. Next base: position 8,330,565 of record NC_054061.1, read on the forward strand.
TTATTTTCCTTAAAAATATGTCTAAAATTCTATCTCAAAAAAAAAAAAAAAAAAAAAGGTTAAAATGAAGGAGTCCTGCATATCTGCTTCCCTCTTAGGACTGAAAAAACTGGATAAGCTGTAAGAAAAAATTAAAAAACAAACTGCATTGTGTTTGATGGATAATGCAGCCAGAGCCTGGGGATGTGTCATCTGTCTGAAGCTCAACAGAATTTACGTTTATAAAGTAGCAGCAACAACAGAAAAAAGCTAAGCAATAATTGGATTCCCCACCAAATATCAGAAACTTTAAAAAATGTGAAACTTCTTTTAGGAAAGAAATTAGAGCTAAGCCGGAAAACTCCAGAAGTGTATGTTACATTCCTTGAACTTCAGGGTGAACACTCAGGTGCCTTTGTAAAGTAAATGCTTGACTTACCAGTAGGCAAAAGAAATATGAAGTACTTCTGTGGGTTTTCAAGTAATTTATCTCTGTGGAAATGGTGCTAAGCATCATCTCACCAGAGCAGGCACCTCGCTCCCCCAGCTCTGAGGTGCCCCTCAGCCAACCTGAGCTATGGGCTTAGAGGTCCAGGGTTGGGAGTAGCTGTGTGTTTTGGCAGTGGTATCTGAAATACTTCAGTGGGAAAATGGAGAACAACAGAGTGTCGTAGCCTGTCAGTCTTCCAGATATCCGAATAAGTGATTTCTCAGGGAACTGCTGAGCAAAACCTTCAGCTTTTCTTTTTTTCAACCAACGCTTGCTGAAGCAGGACTTGTTTTGTGGTATGGCTTGTGACATACAAGAAACTCAGGGATTTCTCTATGATTACATTGAGTTTAGAGTGCGGACAGGGTATAAACCCTGCACCTGAATCCTTTCTGTGGTTGGACTCTGATCTAGTGGCTGGGGCTTTGCTGAACCTGGAGGTCAGTGGTAAATAGGTCTTATCACCTGGAGAGTGGTGCGATGTGGCTCACCCTGTGGCTGGATCAGGAGCACTGATCCTTCCCCCAGAGCGGTTGCAGAGCTGCTGTTACCGTGGCATTGTCCTGGTGTGGAGAGCGACAGTATCTATTGCTCGGAGCACTCAGAGCACCGAGGGATGTCCATGTCCCTGCTGTGACCCACAGCTGCCTTCTCTCCACTGCCCTGCTGCAAGTCCCCTGTGCCTCCTGGCACCCTGCCCTGCCCTCTGTTCACCCTCCCTGTCTTCTAATAAAATCTATAGAAGACATTAAAACTCCTGCTGAAGAGCTTTACGATTTCTCTCCCCACCAGCTGCCAGCAGGTCTCAGCAGCTGTGGTCCCCCATGGGTTGGTCCTGCCATCAGGATTGTTAAAATGGGCCAGGAGATGTTTTTCCCACCCAGGACAGAGAGGAATTCACATTGTCTCACTTGAAGGGAGCATCTCCAACTCCTTTCAAGGTAGGCAAGGACTGAGGGAGGTTTGATGGAGCTCAGATTTAAAGTCAGGAGCTTGCTGGTCCCAGCCTGCTTCTACGTCAATTAGACAGGGCTGCTGCTCTCATGGCTGACACATAATTTCAGACAAGGGCATTTATCAGCACAGTATTTCATTCAATGTAAATGCTCAGATTTAACCTTATTTTAACCTTTGCATGACTGTAGACGGCTCTTGGTTTGAAGACATCCCAGGGGGGTGTTAAAACTGTCCATGTGGGAGAGTTCATTTTATAAATATAAACTGTGCAGACAGTTTGCTTGGAAACTATGTGAATTACTTAGCAATAAATGGTGCTGGTGATTTTAGGAGAGCGCTGCAGATTGATCAGCTGACTTTGGAAAGGTCAGCCACTGTGGCTTAATTGCTCAAGGGCCCCCAGTAATGGTCTCCCCTGTGCTGCAGTACACGTGCTGGCACAGAGCACCCCTGCATGCTGGTGAGCAGCAGGAGCAGCATCTTTTGGGGGCAGGCAGGCCGATGCTGTTAGAACAAGTGATGCCAGTTTCAGTTTTCAAGCCTGGTCACCCAAACAGCCCTCAAGTTATCATCTGAATCTAAAAGACCGTCAAACAGCTCTTGCATAGGTCCTGTGGACCATAAGTCTTGGCGGTAAAGAAAACTGTTTTGGAAACTCTCTTTGCCTTTTCTTTTTTCCCTTCCTGTTCTACCTTTTCCCCTGGTGCACCCTGAGTTGATGCTAACATCCTGATTTAGTCACACACTAGTAATTTCATACCTGCTTTTGTCTCACTGGCCTTTTGTGTGGTTTGCCTAAAAATATCCATTATGGACACAATTATTTGCATTGCTGAAGAGACTTGCGTGGCTTTCTAAATCTCCCATGTGTACAATTTTTTAAATTAAATTTGCATTTTAGTTGCGCGTTTCCCAGGGCTCTGGCTGGTGGCACTAGTTTGAGAGTGATGGAGTTCCGTTTTTTTCAGAGTTGTGAAGGGTTTTCTGCAAACAGGTACATCTCTCTCCATGTTCAGCTATCAATTTTGCGAGATGATCATTAGGAAGTGATAGGCTCTTCTGGAGGCTGTACGACTCAGTAATTTCAGAAGTCGTGACTTGGCTGTTTCCATATTGCTGACTCGCAAATTTGGGTTTTGCTGAGTGTAAGTTTTGATTTTGCCAAGTTGCGACCTACAAAATTAGAGAGTTGTGCAGTCACAGCTTGCTGAGAGCTGGAGATATCGGAGGCACTTGAGTTTCTGAGAGACAGCAAAAAAGTTTTCTTAACTCACTTTCTTAAACTTGCTTCCCAAATAGGCCTCAGCTTAATTGTTAAAAAAAAAACCAACCCAAACACATGGAGTTCCATAGTCTTTCTTTGAAATAGGTAAGGAGACAAGCTCTCCCTGGAGGTACCTCTGTACCCATCTGCTGATGGGAAAGGAAATAATTGCATTGATTTCAAGGGATGCTGAATTTGGCTTCATAGGAATTCACTGTATTTCATATACTTTTAGTCTGACCTGCTCTTTTGTAGGCAGCAACCTAAATCTCAGACCACATACCATTCACGCTGAATGGTAATGCTCAGGCCTTCTAACAAGCCATAGACCCTTGAAAATATCCTTTTTAAGAGCACAGGTGAGTGGGGAGCATCCAGGGCTAAAGAGTGATGAAGTGTGCAAATGGTCCTGATGTCAGCCAAATGAACTGGATCATCTGATTATTTTCAATTACAATTCCGATCCTTTCCTTAATGTTTTCCTATGCTGATATCTGTGTTGGTAATGCAGCCAACTGGCTTTATGATCCCCCTTGTTGCAACGTGCTGTGCTTAATTACTTTGCCTCCGTAACAAATAGACATTCTGAACAATTAGACAATAATATGGAAGCAAGAAAGGAAAATAGCTCAAGATCCTTTCGTTTTAATTATGCTGATAGTGCACCCCATGGTTTTGAATCAATGCTGGAATAATGTGCTTTTGATAGTCTTCAATAACTTTAAACGAGATCTAATAAATTTGTATTTTTATGCGAAGTTTAGAAGGAAAAAAATCCCTGGTAGTTGATTTTATTTTCAATTGAAAGTCACAACTCCTATGATTTGTACACTGTGTTCTAATTGTATGTCCACCCCCACTGAACAAATCATTTAAACACCTTAATTACTGTACTGGAAGGGATTACACTTCAAACCTGTTTAGTACTTTCCTAAGTTGCTGCCCTGTTGCAAAACCAGCTCTCTTGCGTTTTAGAAATTGGTGAAATATGAAGAATTACATTTAGAGCTTTTTTTCCTATACACAATCACAAATTTCTATCCATTTTTTTTTTTTTTTTTAAAGCTAATAAGCTGACAGCAAGCAGAGTAGGCTCTTTGCAAGTGGGTTGGAAGACTGGTGTCATAAAACGAATGCCCAGCTGCTTTGTTCTTTAAAATTAAATTAAGCTGATTTTGGAAGGGATGCTACTGAGCCACACTGACATTAGCACACAACTTTGCTGCATTGTGCTACACAGCCACAGGTGCATATATTTAGCTCCTTAAATCTTCTTCACCAATGTCACAATAACAAAACAAGCAGCACTGAAACAGCCGGTTTTCCAAGATGATATGGGAATCAAGCAAACAGCTTAATTCCTTTATTAATGCAATTTACATGGAATTACCATAATTTTTAAACTGACTTTTGACAGCTGTCCTAATATAAAGAAGCATCTAAGACACATGGAAAGCCTCTGTGAGCTGCTCCTGTAGTCTTAAAATAAATAAACAAAGAAAGCAAGCAAAATTTAAATAGGGCATTTTAAAGCTCAGAGGATGTGATAAGAAATCCTTTTCCATTGTTGGGAGAAGTTTAGAGTATTTAAGGAGATACCTGAGTGCATGCACCGTCCTTAGTTTCTAACGAACTCAGTAAGGGTCATGCTGGGATACTGCTAAACAAAGGTTCATTTAACACATCTTAAACTCCCAGTCTTTGCAGGGAAACGTCTGGAAGTTTCTGGTGTTTGACCGAAAAAATTCAGCTTTGCAAGACTCAGCACCTCGTGTCTCTCTGTATATAACTGAGGGGGGAATTTGCCTTCAAAAGCCTTAGTTTGTGATGGGCACTCTCAGGAATATTTGGCTTGGTAAAGGTTTTGTACTGGTAAATATGGTTCCGAAAGCTCCGCTTTAAATTTTCACGGCAGCATGGAAGAGAAAAGTGTGAATAAGCTCCCGGTGCCTATGGGATGGCAGCGTGGTTGGGCAGGTTTGTGCTCACATGCAGCACCCTCGCCAAGCCCGCGGGGTCTGTCTGTGGCTGGTTGTGCAGGCACGATCATGGCCCGTAAAAGCAATTTATCAGTTTGCCTAAGGAGCCAGAGGAATGACATTCGGTGGGTTCAAATTATTACAAAATGGGTACGACTTCAAAAGAAAAAGAAAAAAATGCTTTGCTCATTGGGTGATTGGTACTTTGCCACTCCTGTCTTTAGCTGCGTTTCTTAACAAAGTCTGGCCTGTGATGCCTGTTAAAATAAGACGGTTGTGTGGTTACTGCTTTAGACTGCACAAGTTTTTACGTCTTATTTGGAAAAAGAGTTTCAGCAGAGGATTTATAAATGGGCAACCAATTTTGGAGCATGTGTATAAGCGTGTGCAGGATGCACGCTCGGTCTGAGATTTTTAAAAAGCAAGTGAATGATACACACCAGCCCTTGAAAAGGAGTCTCATGCAAGCATGTGACATTAGCTATCAAATAAGGAAGGCTGCAAATATTACTCGCTACTGAAAACCTTGGCTATGCGCGTTGAGGCGCTCACTGCTCTAGACCAGGCTAAACCACTGTGGTTATTTTTATTGCTGTTCAACATTGTTGTTTGACCTGACTCCTCCAAAAGTGAGTGTAACAACACTGCTGCTTAGATGGATATAGCCTGTCAAATGGTTTTACAGCTGTTTATCTATTATGCTAACCCTTTTTATCACTTGGTATACAGCTGAACGTAGATCCCAGATACTCAGGCAATAGCGTTCTTGCTGTAATCTCTAGACTGGCTTCTTCTCGATAATTCACTTTGCCAATAGGATCCCCCGAGCAAAAGTTTTGGAAGAAAAACCAGAGATCTGCTTGATTTACCGTGATTGGGTAGACAAGTGCCTCTACTTTGCAGACTGAAAGCTGTTTTCTGCTAAGCAGCAGATACAGCTGTCAGCGGGGAACGTTATTTGATATTGCCTGAGTTTCTCAACTACAGTGTAAGTGAAGTGCTTCCTGTAATGTGGAGCATTTATGGATAATATTTGTAGAGTAATTGCCATGCAATCACTGCTCCACTGCCAAAGATTTCAGTCAGTTGTTATGTATTTTGCAGTAAAAGTCCTATTGGGGACGGTGCAATGAAAACATCACAAGCATTTGGGAAAATGATGTGAGGTCAGTTGGTTTGATTTGACTTGATGTGGGTTTTCAGTATGCTGCACTGCCTGGTGCTGAGAGTGGGTTTATTTCAAATCTGAAAAGTGGGAAGCCTCTCAAATGAAAAGTTAGTGGGAAGCTGGAAAGCAATTACCAGTATCCAAGTTATCTAGAAAGAAACAAGAACCTGTCCTCCTTTGGATGACTCCATGTTTTTTGGAAAAGGAACAAGAAATCCAGGTCCAAAATACTGATCATTTTTTCTTGCTACGTAGCATGTTTTTGATAAGCATTCTTATCTTTCTCTTGAAAGATGCAGCTTTTTCTTTTCACTTGTGGAAATTGGATACCTGATGGCAAATCCAATGGAACTTTTATTTGAATTTTTTCATGTAACAGCAGAAAAATCTTATATCTAATCTAAATCCATTGTCTAATATCTTTGATTTTTCTTGTCTAATACTGAGCAGTGGCCGACTGTATTTAATCTTAGTTCTGAGAAATCGTTACTTTCTTCTGCCTAATGATGAATCGTTACGCTTTGCTGCAGAAGATCAGTGATCGTTCTCTGTGGGATACCCCTTCATAATTTTTAGCATGTGTAATCCAATGTTTTGATGACTTTCACTTGAAAGAAGAGAGAAGAGGGATCTATTGTCAGCTTCTTTTATGACTTTTAGAAAGTTGAGCCGGGGTGCGGTTTCCCTGCTGTTCTGCAAGCTGTGCACTTTCCTGAGTCTCTTGTGCTGAGTCACCAAAAGCAGGATCTCATCGTGTAGCTTTTGCTGTCTATGTTACCAAGCTACACGATAGCCAGTGTTTTACTCCCTAAACTGAGCTGTCAGAGTAGCAATCTGATTGTTTCTCATTAAGGTTCTGCAAAATGCTCAGCTGTGTTCGGAGGAATTTGCTGTAAGGTGCCTGCAACTTTCCCTGACCTTTAATTTAATTTATTTGTTTTTCTCCCACCAAGGTTCTCAAAGTCAGCAAAAGAAATATTCTTACTGGGCTGATTAACCCAAGGAAGTGGCTCACTTAAACAAGGGTGTAAGTTAGGTGAGAGACTTCTTCAGCAGAAGGAATTTGGTGGTGGTAAAGCAGCCGTGCGGTGAAGGCTGGCTGTTGAGAAATGAATTCTAACAGATATGAGCATTTTGGTCCTGTTTCTATGGCAAGACACCTCCTTTGCCACGTTACCACATTCAGAGCCTCCCCCTGAGCTCTGCACAGAGCAGCCAAGGCTGAAGTGGTCAAGAAGGACTGGTCTTCTGTCCAGAGGAGGGGACCTTCTGGAGGAGGAGGGCTGGGGCTGGCTGCCTTGCCCTCCAAAAGCGCTCCTGAATGGCGATGGGAGTTACTGCTCTGAGAGGAACAAAAGCTAAATACTGTCATCACTGTCATTTCCATTCAAATCTCTTCTTCTTGAACTGGATTTTCTATTTGCTTCTTTAACCTCTTTAGTCCTTTTGCAAAGACGTTAGTACGTCCAGAGAAGGCATTGCTTTGGGGGTGCTGTGGCTCTGGTCTGACCGGGTGATGTGGAGGTGTCCTGTGTAAAGCATTTTGGACTTACTGTTTTCAGACCTGCTAGTGTCTGCGGATCTTGAGGCTGAACCTTGAATACTCATCATCCAGTCTCCTAGACTGGCTGTGCGTATGCCCAACGTGTCCTCTGAAAGTCCACCGAGTTTATTCCACCGAGTGGTGGTGTTTGTTTTTTTTTCCTTCCCTGTTATTCCTTTCTCTTGATATGCTTAACAAATTTCTAGGGGCTCCCATCTCAGAGAGAGCAGTTGGAGGGTCCTCTTCCCCAATGACCTAGAAATGTTCTTTTTGCTAATATTTTCTTCAATAAATGTTGTTTCTGAAGCCTTATAATCTAGTGTCCAATGTAACCCAGAAATTAGAAAGATCAATTGTTGTGTTTGTGGCAATAGCTCTGTTTTAAGCTGATGTTGTTCCCGTAACCTTGGTAGAATTCTGTTGGGGATTTGCACATTGTATTTGCAGGGACTGACTGCTTGATTCTTCCCTTCACTGATCTACTTTTCTTACCAATATTTGCCACGCTCCAGCAATGTTATATTTGCTCTTTTTGCAGAACACTAATTTCTGGTCTGAAATTTCTGTATTTTATGCTCCACTGAGGCAAGGAAAGGATTTCCTCTCATTGTATAGCAGGGATCTACACAAGCATCCTCTCCCTGCCACTCGGAGGAATCTAATAGCTTAAGCACTTCATTAGCAGGGTACCACAGTTGCTGCTGTTTCCTGTTGGCATAAGGTGAGCTAGAAGAAAGAGTAAGAATTTTTTTTCACCCTTTGATTTTGGTGCATCCACAGAAACAAGCCTTTTTCCAGTGTTGTGCTGGAAAGGTTGGCATTTTTATTTAGAACAGGAATGTGCTTTTGCATTCAGTGGTTGTAGAATTCAGTGAGATAAAGTGTGTAACACGAACTTGTAGAAATCAATTCAGTTGTTGAAGAAGAATCAATGACCCTAAACAGAAATAAAATAAGAGTAGCACTCTTTGGAGTGTTTGCACTGTCACTCTAGAGTAGCTATGAATACAGGGCAAGCTGGAGACTGTTTACTCGTACCACTGCATGATCTTGAGAGGAGCTGTCTTTCGTATACATGCAAGGATTCCTGTAGGTTTAGGTGAAATTAAAGGCTTTGTAGCTAAGCTGGCAAAGATGATCTGGAAAAATATAATATCCCATAGCTGATTAGCTCTGGAGCACGTGATGCCAGAGTCAAGATGTGGGATCCTTTGGAAACAAATTAGCTTAAATTTTATTGAAAATTATTGATTTTCATGGTCAGAGGTTAACGAGGTTTGTGTTTCATTTAGCTTCCCAGCTCTTGGGAGAATAATGAAATTGCCTAAAGATACAGACCATTCAATTAAAATCAACAGATGACTTAGAGTTGATTTTTGGTACTCAATTTTTTGTGCATTTTAGTATCTTGGGCTTTTGAAGAAGTGTGTGAGGGGATCCTTTTTCAAACACATGGCATCTATCAGTTTGTTTTCTCTATATATGAGCCTCTGATGCATTACTGATAGGAATGCAACCTGAAGACAAAATTATCTGCACTAGACTGACAAATCAGGATTGATTAGATAAGTGTGCTGGGTAGAAGGGATGCATATAGAAGAGAATAGGGCAGAGAGAAAGTATCAGAAGATGGCAGGGGTTTTCTTTCATACTTAAAAATGTCATTAACAGTTTCTCTAGTACAGTAGACACAGCAAAACCATGCCTTCTACCCCTTCATGTTTAATTTCTCATGTTGTGTGAATACATATGAAAAACCAATGGCGCCCTGAGCAACAGAGTGCCTGAGTGCTGCAACACTGATGCCTGCCTCCTCTCTGCTGAGCCTCTGCAACTCATTCCAGGAGCAAGGTGCCTTTCTTCCCTCCATACCTGAAGGAACTTCATACCTATGAGAGTCCTGCAACTCTGCCAAATCTGGGGAGAGCAGGGCAAAAGGCTTCTTGTGAGAGAAGATGATACAGTTTTCCACCGCTTCCCTTTGATCCATGTTGTTCCAACAGAAATGGCTCATGTAAGAACAGCACCAGGGGCTGGATGTCACCACGGCACTGCGTGCCCGCAGCAGGCACATTCTCAGAGCTGAGTAATGTCATTTATGTACAGCGAGGGAGCTACCTAACCTTTCAGCTGGTACTGCGCTCCCCTCAGGGTCCCAAACACTGAGGGGATCCCTGGCTGCCCCTCTGAGGCAGCTGCATTTCACTGCTGTCTGTCTCAGCTACGCCAAGTGTCAGATGCTGGTGGGACTCCAGGGGAAACCTGAGGGCTAAGTATGGCGCATCATGTGGTACAGCTGCTCCTGCTCAGGGGAGCTGCTTTACACCGATACCAAAGTAACTTCTACCCAAAGACCTTCCCATGCTGCTGTTTTACCCTGACATAAATACAGCCTGCTGAGAACTGTGGAGCTGCCGCCTCCATAAAGGAGAAGTAGCCGAAAGTAAAGGCTGACTTTCTCCTCCCTTTATTTCTCTTCCTGTGTAGCCTCTACACCATTTCTGGACAAAATGAAGAGAAAATGAAGACGAAAGCAAATGCCTTTTGGCATGTTTTCCCCCGTCAATATCGTTCATTTCTAGAGAAGGGAAGAATGCGGTTCAGATGCCTTTCTTGTCTATTCCAGTTGGATTAGACGAGGGACTCCAGCCAACCCAAGCAGTTAGCATGTCCTTGTCAAGTCTCAAAGCCACAGGCTTTCCTAGATGTTCTCTTCAGTCCAAGAAGAAATGCGCTGGGGCTCTGAGTTCGCAGTGGTCTCTGTACAAGGATGCCCTGTCCACGTGAAGTTTATAGCAACACCGAGGCTGAAGTTATCATGATGGTTGCAGGCAGACAAATACATTGCCGAACCAGTACAGCAATGTTTTGCTGCTTGTTCTTAGTCAACGAGAAGTAAATTAATCTAGGGACTTGGTGACATGGGGAAGGCTGATATTCTCTCTGCTGTCTTCACCTTGGTCCTTGCATGTGAGGTTTACCCTCAGGAATCCCAGGCCCCTGGAAGACTGGAGCAGGGAAGGCTTAGCTTTGCTGGAGGAGGCTGAGGTGAGGGTGCATTTAAGTGAAAGGTGACTGGGAGTAGTCAGTGTGGATTTACAAAGGGGAAGTCAAGTCTGGTCACCATGATAGCCTTCCGCGATGAAACGACAAGCTCAGTGGATGCTGTTTATCTAGACATTAACAGGGCTTCCAACACTGTCTCCCCTGACATCCTAATTGACAAACTGACAAAGTGTGGACAATGAGGTGGATGGAAAACTGACTGAACTGCCCAGCTTGAACAGTTGCAAGCAGCAGCACAAAGTCCAGCTGGAGGCCAGTTGCCAGCTATGCACCCCAGTGGCAGGCACTGGGGCCAGTTCTCTGTTATACCCCCTCTACCTGGATGGTGGGGCAGGGCGCACCCTCAGCAAGTTCATAGATGATGCAAACCAGGAGTGGTTGATAGGTGTGCATATCTATAGAAAAGAACACTTTCTGCTGGCTTTCTCCTGCTTATTTCTTTCTGATGTTTTTAAAGTGCAGAAAGTAATTTTCTACCCTGACTGTGCCTGACTCCATTCTGCCAAACCACGGTGGTACATAATTGCTATCGTCTTGTGTAAGAGCTGAGGTCTCTCAATAAGAATTGATTTGCGAAGTAGCTGAGAAAAAAGGAACTGGGGAAATTTAACCTTAGTAGGTTAAATTAGTTACTATATAGCGGTTATTCACAGGAGCGGAGCAGAGCTACTGACCGAAAGGTGCTCTAAAAGTGGGTGCCAATAAAATCTCAGCAGTTGCTCAATGCCCCGCTGGCATTCGGGCTGGCTGAAATGCAGAACGATAGACTCCTGGGTAAATTTATAAAGTCAAATATTTTGACAAAGAAATTTAATGAGAGCCTATGGGGCTTAGTAAATGAGGTCTGTGGTGGTTTGCGGGGATCATGGAACGTGTTGAACCCTACGGAACTCTGCCTGTGTCCCTCGTTCTTTTTCTTATGCCCCCTCCTTGCATAATGAGCCAAACTACTCTGCAAGTTTGGTATAACAAATCCCAGAGTTCTGCTGTTCCAAAAGACAAAGGTGGGTGGGAGGGCTCGATCTCACCATGGCATGTGCCTGAGGTGGGACCTCCACCCTGTTGCATACTGTGAGAGAGCAGCAGCAGGAACAGGCGGAGTAAATGGACAGGCAGTGACTATGTACCGTAACCGTTCCAGTTGATGATCTGAGATTTTGCATGGAGGTCTGGGCACTGTGCTTGATATTGCTCAATCGGGAGCACTATTCAGCCCAGCAAGGTGGTTCTGAGGGCCAGCTCAGACAACAGACGTTTCTGCAGCATTTTTGACCTTTTGCACAAAGGGGTAGCAAAGGTGCCAAATGACTGCAGCCTGGTTTTTGTCCTCTCTGCGGGCAGAGGCAGCAAAGAGGATTGTTTCCTCTGAAATCAAAGTGATTTCTTCACAAAAGGCTGCAGGAAAACCTAAAAAATGGCACAAGATCTTAAGGATTTTAAATTCCATCACTGTGGGGTACCAGAAGCTATCTGATAACCATCGAGGAAACTCTTAGCCCAAATCAGACTGGAGTGGCTGGTGTTTTGCCTTTTTCTTTTCAGGCTGATGACCTACACTACGTGGGCCAAATTTGTGTTTGATGTAATGTCTCTAAAGCTTATAGTCATTAAGGTAATCTTTGGATCTTGGGACAAATGAGGGTCATGGCAGGGACATGCAGACCCACACAGCCAGCTGGGATGATGGCTCTTATCAGTGCTGTGTAACAGATTGTCAAGCGATGCTGCTGCCTGCAAAATGGGGGACCTTTATGAGAATCTGCATCTGTTGCAAATTAGTTTCTAAAAGTGATGTCTTTTTTTTTAGTACAGAATACTCCTGTCAAATGCTTTGTATTATGGAGCAGGAGCTTTTTTATGTAAAGCAAAATATTTGCTATTTTTCAGGCTGAAATCTTCCCAGGTTCAAGGTAGAACATGTCCTTCATCCTTCAGAAGTACCCAGAGTGACCTGGAAACAGGCAGTAGGTGAAGACAGACAGGGTGTTTAGCCACATGTGTGAAGTCGATATAAGACCAGACAGAAACGCTGCCGTAAGTTGTTGGGCAGTGGGAAGGACCTGACTGCAGTCCCATCGTTACTGGCAGCGAGGGTGTTCTGCCCTTAAGGATGTTCATGAAAATGTCACGTTGTTGGGAGAGTTGATAATCTTCATATAACTTGATAATTTGATAACATTTGCCAAGGAAATGATTATTTTGAGCATTTTCCCTTTTGTGTTCAGTTTCAGCAGCTCTGGAATGGTCCAGAAGATGGATTTCTATAGATGTCCTGTACAGACACCCCCTGACCCCTGACTAATCATGGGCTACAAGGAAACTAAATTTAATCGGTGTTGCAGAAGCACCAAAACTTGAGGTTCTTTTTTCGGTCTGATTTGATTTGCAGGGTGTCCACAGCAGCAAAGCATTGTAGGAAAATCAGCATTCACGCTCTAGCCTCCAACAGTTACCCTGTGTGAGTACCATGAATGCTATTTCATCATCATGAAGATTAACCAAACGAAATAGAAAGGTCAAATACTAAAAAATGATTAAATGAGCATTTCCATCTACTGAAAAAATCAACCAAGAATGAAATTTGGTTTTCCACTTCCAGTAACCTCAAACATATTTGAATGTATATTTCTGAAGAGCTCTGAAAAAACAAATGCTCCTGTCTCCCACTCCTCCAACAAAACATACTTAGGGAGCAATCGAGAAGTGGTGGTTTTACTTCAGAAGGTCCAAGCACCAGCACCTCCTGGTCAATTCAGGACAGGCTTCTTGGATGGGTTTGAACTACTGACAGCTAACAGCTTCCTACTTTCTACATTTTGCTGACACATTTTGAGGTTTCTCTCATGCTGCGACATTGGCCACACTTGGGAGGGAAGGGTCCATGTGGCTCGAGGTTCTTTCCCCAACAGTGAAAGAACAACAAGAATGGATGTTTGGGAAAGGCATATAGCAGCAGGGCATGTGTAAAGCAACCTTCCTCCCATCTTTTGCTGCCTAGGACCCAAGTTTGGTGCTTTTGGATCGTTGTGTTTATTGACCTTGCTAGACCCCCTCCTCCGTAATGGTGCACACGCCCCTTTGGAAACCGTTTGTCCTCTTTTGCCTCACCCAGGTGCATTAATGATGCCTTATATTTTTTTCTTTAAACTTTTCCTATTAATTTCTCATATTTTTCTAGCCATTTTGATTACTGTTGAGGATTCATCTGATTTTTACTGGGAACTAACCAAAGGCTCCAGCATCCATACACTGAATGGTAAAAGCTAAAGTAGAGCCTATTGATTTGCATGTATAGTTATTTTTCCCAGCGTGTAATGATTTCTTTAGCAAAACTGGATCTCATCTTGCATTTTATTATCCAGTTGCTGAGTACTGCAAGTTCCTGATGCAATAGTTCATGGTCTGCTTTAGATTTGATTATCCTGAATGATTTTGTATCACCTGCAAACTTTGTCTTTTCACTATTCATCTCTTTTTCCGGATCATTTATGAATAGAAATGTACATTTTCTAGTCCTTAATGATCCACCTTCAGAAACATTGATTTCTGCCACTGAAATCTGCCTTTTGAAAAAAACTTTGCAGAATTCAATAAAAATTGCCAACATTCACAGAATGCTTTTTGGGCTGTTTCATGAAATACAGATTTTCAGTAGCAAAAATCTTTTTTTTGAGAAACTGTACCATATTTTTTTGATAGAGAGGAGCTGTATGTGTGGAAGAGGTTGCTATTGAGTAAGTTTAGTGGTGAATAAAAGTGACTACATAAAAGTGCAGAGATAACTTTTTTTTTAACTCCCTCCTTGGTGGTAGGAAAATTTACCTACCAAAATTTAGCCAAATATAGGTCATTTTTTAGCATTTTATAACAACCAACAACAACAAAAAAAAAAGGTAGCCAAAAATTTAGAACCACAAAACTTTCCATCTGTGTGTGTTTATTTTCTTTAGTTTGAAGGGGTTTGTTTACATTCATTTTGACAGACTTATTCTATCTCTCAAAGCAGTGAAACCTCTGTCCCTAAGCTTGTCAGAAACAAGCAATCTGGTTTTACTGGGCTGTCCAGATTTGCTAGAACATACTGTCTAAGTGCAGAGTTTTAAGCACAGGGTACAGAATTTCTTGCCAAAACAGTTATTTCCTTAGGGATCACATTGTTTGGAGTTTCTTTTCCTGACCTGAGCCCATTGCTTCCAGGAAGATGGGGTCATTCACTTTCTTTCTAGGTGTGCACCAAGGCTCACATCCCTTTTCTGGTGTCCAGGGACGAGGGACTACAGATTTCGGAGTCTTGAAGCCACCAAATCAGGGCTTAAGGCCCCAAATCTTTCATTACTTTCATACATTTCTTATTAGATGTAATCACCCTGAATTGCAATTTACCTTCATCATGGATAACAAAAAAGGAAAACGAGAGCTAGAGAGGCTGTGGAACAGTACTGAAAAACAGCATGGAGTTATCCAGATACCTGCAAAATAACAAGTGTCCTTTTCTCATACACCATTAAATTCTGTTTCTGTACCCTTGTTCCAACCGGGCTTTCTGTTTTGGTTCAGCACATGTTCTTCCTCATGCCTGAAAATCACCAAAAAAATGTTGCTTTTTAACTTTTGCTGCACATCATAGCTGATAAACTACAAGTCAGCTTCCCACTTGGACAATTCTGTAAAGAAAATCTGAGTCCTGGTGTCATTCAGGCAGCAATTGGGTGATGATCGCAGTTAATGCCATCTCTCTTTCAAGTTTGTCATGGTCAGTTGTCTGGCACGCACCGTAGTAGAGCTTGCTTTGACGAGATTAAACCATATTCAGACCCTATTACAAAACAGCACGGTTTGATACAGATGCAGTCCGTTCTGACAAGGCACCTGGGTCTTGAATTTATTTTTGTAATTTACAGAATTAGTTCAAAGGCCTGAAAATATAAAAGTGGTATGTCAGCATTCCCTGGCTACTTAACAGCCCACTATTGTGGTTTAAAATAGTTTATTGAAGTCTTCATTTTGCTATTACTCAAACAGATGAGCAATGTTAGCTATTATGCAAGTGTTCCTGCCTAAATAATCCAAACGAACAGTAACTAGGCACCAATAATAAATTCACCTCTTCTGAAGCTAATTATTCTGGTGCATGTCAGGTATTCAAGAATAGCAGGTTTTTAGAGTAGCAAGCAGTTGCATGGTGACCATGAAACACGAACGCTGCTATAACATGTGTAATGTAAACGTAACATGTAACATGTGTGACAGCTAACGGTCAGGCCACAGCTGCCTCAGTTTTTGCACTGGTAACAGTCAAGCTGGAATTTGACCCTGCGAGTTTCACAATGTAGTTGTGTCGTGTTATTAACACCTTGGGCTCTGTCAGCTGAGGATGAGTCAATTCTGCATTAGCGCTTTCCAAACCTCAGGACAGTTTCAGTGGAGTCGCAGTCCTGGAGAAGTGAGCTTCAGACTGGATGGCGTGACCTTACACGCGCGAGTCCACCCACAGAACTGCAATTACACCGTGGTGATGCTGCCTTGCTTCTAAGCCTGTTTTCCGTGCTGTAACTCAGCCAACTTTTTTGCAGTTATTTCTGATTTTATTTGCTATTCTTATTGCATATTGTTCTTCTGTCCCAAGTGTGGGCAGAGGTATCATTTCTTACGGGACACTCATCAATGGGGGGCAGAGAAGTAGATTTTCTTGATTTCTGTCTAGAAACTCATGAAATATCTCCTGTAGCTCTTTGCTGGTTAGACTGCAGAGCTCTCTGGTAACAGAAGTCTGATGCAAGACCAAAGAAGTCCAAGCACTTCCCAAAAGAAGAGTCAGGTATGGGGTGACACTGCCACTGGACTTCCTTAAAGTCCACGTGAAAAAGGCTTAGCGCTCCTGTGACAGCAGTGACACCCCTACATGCCTAAGGTGACATGTCTTTGGCTTTAAGACAAGGATATCAGCGCCATCTAGTTAGCTAGGGAGTTTGGTGCAAAACCGTTTTAAGCAAAGGTGACACTCCTGGCATTAGTCGTGACAGCTGACCTTTCTTTAGATCATCGCACTCCTAATGGATCTCTTAACATAAGCGGCACTGACACATGACAGAAGTCCTTAGGCATTCAGACGCTCCGCACAAATCCATTAGATGTTACAGTCTACTGTCAGCTACAATCAAATCCCTCAGCCGCTGCTGGGGAAACAGGGCATTTCTGCAGGTGATAGCAAGAATATGTCACCAGACCAGTAGTCTGCACTGTCAGGGTGGCTGGCAACTGTCAAGTGCTCTCAGCCGAAGCAATCTGCCTTTCCAGGTTGGAAGGGACAACCGCGTGAGAGAGCAGCTGAAGGTGGAGGTGGAGTGTGTCTTAGAGATACAGTTAACTTTTCTGGTTCTGCAGTTTTGCTGTTTTAGGTGGCCCCAGTAAGACACTGGTCTGAAAGGTCACGGTATGGGGCGTGAGTTCCTATAGCTCGGTACGCACGTGCGGGCTGCGGCTGATGCCTCGGGAGTGCGCTTGGAGGACTGGCTTGGGTCACAGCGTTGCTTTCTGTTCCCTCCAGAGCCCACCTCGAGCATTATTGGTGTGAATGAAAGTTAAACGTGTCCTGCTGGTGAAGTTTTGCTGAATTTCACCTCTGTTACCCCACTGCACCAGTGTGTATCTCGACTCTGAAATCCCCGCTTCTTGCAAAGGGACATCCTGAGTTTAGTGGTGGACTTGACGATCTTAAAGGTCTTTTCCAACCTAACCGATTCTATGATTCTTTAGCTTGGCTGTGAATTTGATTTAGAAGGCCTCTTCTCCTGCCTTTGGAGATCCTTCTGTAGCATTTTCTGCTGATCTCCTGTCCAGCAGGATGTGCTGATTAGGTGGCGGCTCATTAGTCACGGGGAGTATCCCTTTCGGTATTGCTTGAAGTTGTTTCCAAGATATAAAGTTATATTGTGTCCTATCCATCAGCACAATTAATCCGCTTGTTTTGGATTACATTGTAATGGCTTTAGGAGCAGGAGAGCAATGAGGTGTTTTATCTAGCACCTCAAGAAGCTTTCCACTGACTGGCCACCTTTGTAATCATTGCTATTAGGAGGGCTGGAGGCAGTCGTTGAGGCAAATCTTTTTGATATCTAGCTGGAGCATGGTCTACTTCAGTGAAACCATGAACATTAAATCCAGAGATCCCCTGGACCACGTGTAACTGATCTAGTTATTTAAGTAGCCATTGTGTAATGAATCTTCCTGGATGAAGTGAGCAGCCCTGTTGTGAGTTGTACAAATTAAGGGGTGTTGTTTATACTATGGTCTTCCTCAGACTATGGTCAAAGCCTGGTGGGTATTTTAAGAACCCTGTTTGTGAGTCTTAAATATGATTTGTAGCAGGAGTAAAAGAATAGTCTTTCAATACCTGTCAGCTTTCTGCTTAACAGCGCCGATGAGAGATGAGTCCAGTTACTGAATGACAGCAATTGGAAAAGGCTATAGTAGCGGTTGACTGAAATTCAAACTGTCACTCACAAATGTACTCTAATTAAAGTTGAAGACGATGCACACAATGTGTATATACCTTCCCTTGGTAATACCTGGGGATAAAATACATGTAATTTCGGTCTTGTGCTTATGAATTTCAGTTCCTGCAACAGGTAGCAAGGAAAGAGTAGTCCTCCTTTCTTCCCATGCTACCAGCTATGTATTTCCTCCCCCTTTTCCTACAGCTTTAACATGTGTGCAGTCTCGCAGTGAGTCGTATCTGTCTGTTGATCTAACTAAACACGAGCCCTGCAAAAAAAGTTTAGTTTTCCATCAGAGCAGCAAACCGAACCAACGCAGTGTGCAGCTAACCCTGGAGAAGCGAAGGGTAGGAGCTGTTACTGGGAGAGAGACCGGGCAGCCCCTCCGGGTCATCCTATAGACTGTGGATAGATCAACTCTAAAGTTTCACCTGGAATTTGAGGATTTCTTTGGGGTTTCTTCAAAAAACTATGACCCCCTTTCCTTGAAGTTTAGGGACTTCTCTTGAAGTTTCTTTTAATGAAAATGTGACAACTTCTGTAGTATAATATACCGCTGTCGTCATAAATACGAGTAACCCCTTCCACTACCTATGCATAAAAGGGCTTGTGCAGGTAAAATAAACCGTCTCGTGTTCCAGGAAGGAAGACGAGTTTGGAACTTTACAGAGTCTTCAGGAGAGTTTAGGTTTTGATTCTTCTAAACAGAAATTGACTCTACGTTGCAAAGAGTTGGTGCAATACCTGGCATAGTCAAGCACTTTTTGCATTTGGTGGGATGGCTATGAGCGTGCTGCGCCTCTGGAGTTCATAAACTAAATGCAGCGATGCTTTCCAGAGTAGTTTGAAAGCAATGTAGGTAGTTTTGCTTTATGTTTCTACCTGTTCTAATAAATCTAGATCAGGTGCTAAGAAATACTGCAACTACCTCAAGAGTCTAAAGGCATTAGTGCATTTCTCTAAATGAAATATGTTCACTTCATATCATGTTACAATACATCATGTTGTAAAACAACATGACAGCATGTCAGGATGTGACAAACAACTGGTGCAGTGCATTAAGAAATTTAAATGAAAATTAGTTTAGACCATTTTTCTTCCCATCGGCTGGAAGAAAAGGGCTTGATCTAACATTTGTAGATCAGTTAAGTAACAGAGAGAAGCCGTGTGTTTTTATCCTCTCCGGTTCCTAGCAGGTGGTCTGTGTTGGTGGGCATCTTTGGACATGTTCAGTTGGCTGAAATGATGGGATTCTTTAAGAACAGTATACAGTTTGGGGGAAGGCAAAATGGTCAGTTATTACTAACCTCAACTACTTTTTGAGGTGGATTTTGATGCTTTCAAAGAAAATATTTACACGTATGCACACTATTCTGCAGTTGCCCTGAGTGCTCTGTCATACTGAAGTGATGTATGGTTTTACAAGAACTTCCAACTTTCAGCTTCTCTTGCTTGATCTTCTGCTGGACTCTGGGTTAAACTTTATTCTTGATTATTTTGGGAGCAAACAGATTTAGTTCTTTAAAAATTATTTCCCTCTATTATGGTAAACAAAGGGCAGAATCTGATCTATAAAATTACATATTCTAGAAATTATATCCAATATCTTATTACAGAAGATTGGGACAACTCCTATTAATATTATGCTACAATGAAAAATGGCCATTTCTTATATCTTGTGCCTTAGTTAAGAAACTAGAGTCTTAGTTAAGATTCAGAGCTCATTCCTGTTTCTGAGTCCATGACTGCTTAGTTTCCTTAATGAAGTCTTATGAAAAGCTTCAGGAAAGGCTTTAAAATCGTCGAAGTTTTTGGTAAAGTTGGTTTTCAAGACTTTGCTGACCCTTTGGAAGAATTTCAGGCTTGATTTTCCTTTATAGACTTTGTGCTGATATCCATTATGTGATTCTCATCTAGATACTTTATAATTCCATTTTTAATTGACTTTGAATTAAGTATCCATTTTTTCATTCAAAATCACTTTCTTATCAAAAACTCCTTAGCCAGTCTAGATGGCACTTAATTTACCATTTCAGCAGTTTCTTGCAAGAGAGATATTATGTAAAATGATTTTAGATGTTAATATTTTACAAGCTTGCGGGGAAAGGAACTTTAAAAAGTAATTCTTTAAGAAACAACTTATGAAGCTTGTTAAAATGTTACTGGAAGGAGACAGAAAAACAGCATATTTGCACAAGCCTTGTTTCTTTAGGAAGCCATGCTGAATACAAAAGGTCTCAAAACAGCTGGACATCTGGTAAACTTTTAGTTTGGTGTGGGAGCTGAGTAATATTTTTACATAAAACATTTCGAAAGAACCCAAAGCAACACAATTTCTTTTTGTACATGGAATTGGGATATTTAACATTTAATGTGCCATATTCAAAATTAAAACTGTATTTATTTATTTATAATTTCTTGGTACTTGGGCCTTCAGGATAGATGTAACTTTAGCCAGTGTTTTCTATCTCTCTCAAACAAAGAGAAGAAAGCAGATGAGTATCATATATCACACCTTCTTCCTTATCATTAATTTAAATGGGATCAAGATCTGAGAGGCAGACCTGAACTTTCTCCCAGTTTAGTGGGTGGCTTGGCCAATAAGCTCAGTTCTGGGGAAATCCTTGAAGGAAAAAAAACTCTCAAGGGGAGCTTTGCCTAACTCTTACAGTAGTAATTGGGAACTTCATTAGAGCTGGTGTCGGAGGTAGTAATCACCAGAGTTGCGATGGCATGCCCTCCTCTCTGGAATACGGAAAGCTGTGCTGTAAATGACATTGCTGCTTCAGGAAATCTTGGAAAAAAGTGATTACAGAATTTCAGTGTGTTTTTCAGTAAGCAGCCTCACTTTTTGAAGGTAAATCCTTCACCTGCACCTAAAAGTGCAAATCTGGACTTGTTTGTTGAACTACTGATTGCAAATTTTTGACATGTTGCTCTGCCAGTATAGAATTGTAAGGGTAATTGAAGGGCTGAAGTTAGTGTTCAGTCCTTTGGAAAATGAGTTTTTTTGTGCACTCAGAAATGACCATTTTCTACCTTTAATGTATTAGCCATGAAATAGATGTTCATTCAGATAATACATTGAATCAGATGCTTTCTGTAGATTATAAAAAGAGATTATTCTAGTAATTGTGTGGTTTTTCTCAGTTGATGAATTGGAGGCAACACAGCAGGTCTGGAGTGGGAGATGCTAGAGAAGTACCAGGGAGTCCAAGGCGTGATTGCTCCTCTTTAGAGGGCACCATGGAAATGCCTTTTCCAGGTCTGCAAGAGTACTTTGCAAATTAAGAGAGTAGTGGCAAAGGAGTGCAGCTATCACCTGCTTGCTTTGGATGTCATACTCCTAGACTTAGCAAAAATCAAGCAGTCGTAGTTTCACAGGCTGTATATGATGAAATTCATTGAACTAATTTAACTTCCCACCTCTCTTAGCAGGAGATCAAGTTTCTGAAGTGTATTTACCTCTTGCTGGGTTCTCTCCTAGGACTGCTACTGAACCAAAGAAGTCACGTCTACCAGGACAAATTTCCCCATGATCTAGGGGCAGAAAGGCTGCACCCTCTGTTCCCTCTGAGACATTTTTTTAAAAGAAAACTCAGTAAAAAAAACACCCTTCCAAATGTTCGGATGATATTTGGAATAGATGGAGTGATTTGGTTGTGACTTTGTAAAGGTTCTCCCTTTTTCTCTTTGTCATTACGAGTGCTATCATGCAGAGTAGTTCAGTCCCTGTTGAAGACAGTGCCTAAATGTCAAACCTGAAAAGATACAGTCCTTTAATTAGCAGGGCCATTTTCTTCCATGGATGCTCCTTAAAAGCTTCCCTAGACCCTATAATTTCTGCTCTGATAGATTGAGATTTTTTTTATGTTCACTTCTAAATGTCTTTGTTTCTTTTGTAATGGATTAAATGAAGTTTTAACAAGGCTTATGGTGAGATTCCTCATCATTAAAATAACAAATGGTTGAAAAGCTGCCTTCTGTCTTGCAGAAATCTAACAGCATTAGTGGACCATAATCCAGCTGGTAACTGATTGCTGAACAACTTGCAAAACCTTTCATACTTTGAGATGCTATCAGTACATAAAATATGTTTTCATGAAGTTTATTGAGCAGCTTATTAGCGGAGGTTAAGGCAATGGAGCTTCACAAATTCCACTTAGCATTCAAAAATATTTTATCTGAGAGTTCCAGATTTTTCAAGTTTAATTGGGTTTCTTTTATCTATTCTGGATACACCAAGGTAGTATTTCCTGAAAGATGTGCAACATTTGCTGGTTCTAGCTTGGTGGTTTTCTGGTTCTATCCAGATTTGAGAAACTAAAGATGTTTGTAGCCTCCAAAGAGGGATTATTTTGTTTTGTTCAGATTTTAAAGTTCTTGTTTCATCAGAAGGATTCTTTTGTCTCTACCTGGAGCTTTTGTGAAGTACTAAAATGTTGCCGATATTGCCCTGGTTCTTGGTTTGCCACTTCCCTTAAAATCCTCCCTGGTGGATGTGCTCCATCCTAGCTGGCTTGCCCAGGGACAGATCCTTCCCAGCTGGAGGCCTTTTCTCCATTGCACTGCAGATCTTTGATGCCATTGCTGTAATGCAAAGCTGACACGTTGCTAGGATTGCCTTGGGCCAAGGAGAAGCACTGGGTAATGCAGGGCTGTACCTTCTTCCTTCTTCCCATACAGAAGAGACAAAGGACACAGCTGTAGGAGAAGCACACATGCATCCTCCAGCAGTTTCTGTCTGCCCCTGCAGTTTCTTGAGCTTATGGGCACCCAAGCAGAAGCTAAAGTCATCCTGGGGCAATACTTGTTCAAATCATAGATCAGCAAGGAAAAGTGTGCTCCAGCCCGCTGCATCTCATTGAGGGACAAGGCTGAAACCGAGTGCTGGGACACATGACCTGCGTTCTCTCTCTTCTTGACAGCCAGAGTCCCTCCATCAGGCACCGGGCTGGAAGCAATCAGTGCAGCTCCTGCTCCATCCATCTGTCTGTCTGGATCCTTTGATTGTGAGAACCAGTCTGGGGACACCCTTTTTAATCCATCCTATTTTACACAAATCAAAGCCCTGCTTCTTCCTACCATTACAGTCTCATCCAAATTTCTTTCCGGAGAGTGCCAGCCTGTTCTCTAGTTTAATCTAGTGATCAGTCCTTTTGTAGAGTGTTAGCAACAGCATAAAACATTTCTTGACACTTCTTATGCCTTCTGGACACTGAGTGCTTGACAGCGAGTTTTATGGATTGTTGGCAATGAAAGTTATGAGTGCTCGGTTCACAGCTGAGGAATGGCACCGTGCAGTTTCCTCCTGGAATTGCAATTTTGCTTTGTTTTCTTTAATACTAATAAGTAAGCTGGGTCTTGTTTACATGCTCTGCACACCAAAGGAAAATTGGCGAGGGGGAATTTTGTTGTCAATTTTAATGCTGCAGGGATACCAGACCTGGGCAGCCTCCCCTGTACAGAAAGTTCCAAGATCCATATTTATCTTTTGTCTCATTTATTTGTGTACCCTGGCTACACATGGAGAAACACCCTGTTACCTCGAGACTTTTACATTAAGTGTGAGTGCATGGCTTTCCCATTCCCCACCCCAGGACTGAAAACCCCTGCTCAGGTGGGCTGCCAGGCTATGGGGGCTGTGTGGGAATTTCCCAAATCTCTTCTGAGCTTCGTTGTCTTCAGACCATAACTTTTGGGGTCAGTGATTGATCCAAGGAGGTCTGGTGTGAGACCTCAGTCTAAGGAATTTGGAAATCTGGTGGAACTAAACACAGTCTACACTCTTCCTTAAACATGAGGAAACTATTTGTGACAGCTCTGCAAATTTCTGTTACAGATCCCCCTGAATTTTTGAAATTATTCTTTATTTCCTAGATAAGCATCAACCTGTACAGATGATTAAAAATATTTTCACTGTATTCTGGCTAGCAGATCCAGAGACATAAATGTTGAGGAATTTTTGCCATCTAGGATTTACATTTGAAGCCATTTCATTAATTTGATGTTAAAGAATATAAATGTCCTATTAAATTTTAATTGAAAGACTGCTTGAAAACCTGTAACCATTAAGTAATACCCCAGACATGCCTTTCTCATATGGCAATATCACAAAACTACAAAAAAGTTGAGGTTTTTGGTTTTCTCTAGAGGTGCTTTGAGAGTGCTCCATGTAAGTGAGCTCCAAGGTCACCGCAGTGCTGTTTTGGAATACCTTTAAAAACATGACTGGCAAGAGATCTTCCAAAATTAAAAGTCTCTGCACAGATAAAATATGACAGCTCTGTCTGCTGTGATTACTTCAGTTCTGCAGGGTCGTCAGTCATTCCCAGTCATTCCCTTTGACTTTCGGAGTCGTGCTCTCCGCGATTCCTCCCCGCTGCCTGCTCACCCTCCAGCAGTCTTGGGAGAAGAAGGGTCTCGTTCAACCCCTTCATCTTACCTCTCCTCCCTTTTATTTCTCTGTCTGCCTTCCTATCTCCCCCAGATAACAACTTTGACTTTTACCTGTCTTCACCCATTATTCTTGAAATGCAAAGATGCTCAGCCAAAAGGAATAAGGTAGAGGAGAGGAGAAGGATTTTCATCTCTGCTCTTCAGCTCATGAAAGGATACCTAAGCTGTACCAGGCTGGGAGAGGAAATCCCTTGTAGGTATTTTTATTTATTTATTTATTTATTTATTTATTTATTTATGCTATGGCAAATCACAAGCACTTCGTAGCTTTCTCCTCTCTGCTGGCATGTCCGCATGATGGTCTTCAGATACCAAGGGGAAGTCACTAGCTTTATCTCCTTAAAGAAACCAGGTGTCTTTTGCTCAGGACAAAAAGTCTGCTGTACTGTGGGTCTCCAAGCATCAAAAGGTGATTGTGTGTGTCCAGAGGAGAAAAAAAAAAAAAGCATTTTTATGTCCTTTCTAAAATAATTCTAAGCTGCTGATGATCTGTGTGTTATAAAGTAGGTTGCAGAACTTTAAAAATCAGGGATGCAAGAAAATATCCATTTACTGCCTCATTACAGGAAGAGAAAATGGAGAGAGGTCAGCGGATGAGGGAAAGGCAACTAAGAAGCAAAGGATTTTTGTTTAGCATTTCTCAGTGTGGCAAGCAGTGGGGATACCGGGGGGCCTGAAATGCATCTAGTCCTGAGAAAGTACAATTAAGTCTTTGGCAGAAATGCTGGCTGACCCGCTTTTGGGAGCGAGGGCATGGGGAAGAAAAGGGGCCAAACTTAACAGCATCTCCCCCATGCTGTTGTCAGGCTCTTGGAAGCAAAGATAACCGGGGGCCTGGCTGAAAGGGGCCAGCTGC
Organism: Falco naumanni; assembly: GCF_017639655.2. Taxonomy (NCBI): domain Eukaryota; kingdom Metazoa; phylum Chordata; class Aves; order Falconiformes; family Falconidae; genus Falco; species Falco naumanni. The sequence goes on from NC_054061.1 coordinate 8,355,822, forward strand.
CCTGTCTGCAGCAGCTAGCCTAGGGCTAGGCTTGTGGGAAGAGGAGGGGAACAACACTGCTGGCAAGTGCAAGTGTGTTTGTAGATTAAATTTAGAAAACGTACATGGCGTTGTAGAAATTACACCTGAAGGAGAAGGACCTGTTAGGGCACAGGCTCTGCGTCCCCCATCCCTTACCTCAGTGCGCACAGGTAATACCCCTGATCATAGGGTTGTGAGAGTTTCCTCTTAAAACCCCCAAAGTTTCTCAGAAGCCTCTCAGCAGCTATATTACATATATAATATATATCTATAGTAATGAAGTAATCGCCAGCAATGGAGGAATTTGTATCTTCCAAGGTACTGTGAGCTCTGCTGCGATCCCATTCCCTGTGCCTGTCCCCTGCTCAGCACGGCTGAGTTAACCGTAAAGGTTCTGAGGATGTACGTGCCCCATTGCAGCTGGATTTGGAGATGGCTGATGCTGCTGCAGCTTGCTGGGAGCACGTCCCGTTCCTCCTGGCAGTGCCAATTTCCTTTCGGTGAGCGGGATGTCAGCCACAGCAGCGATCAGACAAGCTCAGTAGCATGAGGTCAGCTCCCGAGCGTTTTGCTAGGTACCAGAGCACGGGAAAATGAGCTGGTTGTGCGTTCATCTCTGCTGAGGCGTCATCTCTAATTGTGCAACTTTGCAATGAGGAAAGGTGAATCTGGTAGGAATCAGAAAGAGAACATGTACTGAGAGGCACATGTTGGTCCTGCCCGATGCATCAAGGCTTCTTGGTTTCTGCGTGTGACATTCTGTCATCCCACAGGTCCAGAGAGATTGCAAAAAGGATGTGAATCTCATCTTAGCTACGTGCCTGCCTGTCTCAGATAGTTTGCCAGAACCACTTGTCTCTTCCTGAGAAAGATGTCGGGAAAGGAGTGTGTTTTCAGGTGCCTGTCACTCAGGACAGTGGTAACAAGCTGTGCGTCTCTCACCATTACTGATTATGCAAAATGTTTTAAATTAGCCGAATACCCCCAGATCCTTACCCTGTTCCAGCAGTTATAAGAAAATGGATAAAGGCGTCGTTCTTCCTTTGCCATCTCCTATTGCGCTAAGTTCACCGTGTGTTTAACATCATTGTGGAGAACCAATGAAGGATTATTGTAGTAATGAGGATAATTCATAAAGGGGCTTTGTGCTGTGGAGAGCTCTTAGTGCCTGAACTACAGTGGGGGCTGTCCTGGAGTGGGTGGAACACACTTCCCTGTGAACTCCTGAGTGTGTATGTCTGGGGCTTAGCGTATATAAATTCTTAATAGCATTAGTGACTCAGGAGCATCATTTCAAGCCTGCTTCTGGATGCTGCTGCTGTAATTGAGCATGCTCATTATTTATAGGCTTCCAAATTAAGCATTCATTTATGCTGTGTTTGGAATAAATGAAATCAACAACATGCCTTTTGGTGAAAGAGCCACAGATGCAAACAGAAGCGCTCACAGCTTTCAAGTCTTGTGTTTGTTTACGTCAGTGAATGCGGACTGTTAGGACAACTTCCACCGCTGATTATTTTCAATTAGAGCTTCAGGGATTTTAGGAGGAAACTGTCACAATACTGTGATCAGGGATATTATAGCCTCTGGATGCAAATTAGCTAGCCAAGTTTAAAACAACAGATTTACAGGATCTGTTTCAAATTAATTGCCAACTGGCCGGAAGCACCTCCGGCTCTTGAAGTCTGTCTCCGCGGCTGATGCAAAAGGTGCCGTGAGTTTGCCCAAGCTGTCGGGCTGTAGGCGGGAGTTTGCCTGGGAGGAGAGAGGGATGTGAACAGGTTTCTGAAGTGTCCTTCTTGAGGTGTCCTTCAAGAACCTTTTCCACCAGAGCCTTCTCACTGCAAATACTGGATGCAATCCCCGCTCGGGTCTGGCTCTTAGGGCATCTCTCCCTCCAGCAATCGCCCCTGAGCACCAGGCAGCCCCTGGAAATTGCAGTCAGGCAAGAGGGAAGTGGGAAGCCAGGTTCAGATCACATTAATTTATTCCGGGCAGACCAAAGGTTTGTTCCTAAAAACCCACAGTGGTATGGGATGGAAATAGAGAAGAAAGATGGTATTCAGGACTGAGGTTCTGCAAGACAGTGTGATGCAGAGAAAATTCACGTGTTGCCTTTTTGCACTGGACAATACTTACTGCCTGCTTTTGTAAGCATTTAAGCATTCTGTAAGCATATGAGTAAAAGAAAATACAATCTTTAACTCTCCTTCAAGACATAAGCACCGTTTCTTAGATTTGTATCTAGTGCGTAGCCAGCAGAGAGAAACCATTTTTCATTCTTCTTTACTATTACACCTTATGCCACAGAAACTTCAGATGTTTAACGGTTTGTGCATTTATTTTTAAGGCAATAAGACAGAGCCATTTATTCCCACAAAAAAAGAAGTCCCAGTAAATTTTGGCAGTTAGTGTTTTTATTTCTAATACACATTATTTATTACAATTTCTTAGGGGAATCAAAGTAATTTGTGTACTTAATGTTATCTTTAGTAAATCTAAATGAAAGAAACTTGAGCAAGATCTCCTGTGGCTCTGGTAGATTTATGCTTCCTTGTGTCACAGTCATGGAATACAGGCATGAAGTTGGTAAAGCATATTTTACTTTGGTTTTGCTCCAAGAGTATTTGATGTGCATAATACTTACTGACATGGATCGCTGCTTAAATTTAGGATGGTTTTAAAGGCCATCAGGAGTAGCCCTTGGTAAATATACAGTGTCTGTATATCATCTCAGGTACAAATATGCAGAAGGCATGGAGAAAGGATGAGTTGCTTATACTTTGGTGCCAGGGTTTAGACCAGAATAGGGTTTGAGTTCAGTAGAGTAGCTGTCACTAATTTGAAGAAATGAATAAGTGCCATTAGTGCAGTGACCATATGAAAAAACACCCAGTAGGTGCAGATCAGTCATAATTGCCAAAACCGAGAAGCAAGTAATATGTGAGCACGTGAATATTTAGTTGTTTTCCTGAAATAAGGGAGATTTTAAATAGAATAAAGCTTCATATCAGATATGGCCCATCACTTTGCAAATTCTGGCTGGCAGTTGCATCAGACTGAAACATACTGTACAGACTGTCTCTGCATCCAGATTTCATTCCTTAAATGCAAACCTGTAGGAAAAGGCAAATGTTTAACAGATAACACCTGCGGCAATGACAAATCACAACCTTAGCATGAGCATCTTCACAAGAAGTTTATTCATCTTTGCATTGGACTCTTTAGCATTGTGACGGTATGTAATAACCTACATGTGATCAAATTTCTATTGTTTTGTGTAGTGCTTTTTGGTGCTTAAATAGTGTAATGGTAGGGACAAAACAGGAGCTGCAAGGGAACAGCAAACAACTACAAAAAGCTGTTTGGCATCTTCTAGGTGGTGCCACCTATTAAGACAGCTTGGCATTCCTGTGTGCTTTATATGCCACAAAGGGACCCTTGGGGCAAAAGACAGAGCAGTGTATGGGTTTAGCACCAGCACGTTTAGGTAGAAGCAAAAGCAAACCAGAAAAATGCTGGCTTTTTTGCATCGTCCACGACAAAATCTCTTTGTGGTTCTGTTGTAGCTCTTAGTTTCCCTTCATCATAAACTGGAACAGATTAATTTCTCCAGCTGTGTAGATTGTAGAGCAATACCAGTAGTTTTATGTTCAAGTTTAATGCAGTAATCAGTCTTTTAGAGGATGATCAGCAATAAACAGCATGCAATATTTGAAGACAGATGCCCTACTATGACCTACAGTAGGGTGGTTGTGACAGAATAGCCAAAACATTGTTAAAATGCTTAATATTTAATTTGAAAGTTATGAAAGGTATTATGCTACCTAGCGATTAACTTCATCCCCACTGAGACAAGCTATTTTTACCAGGCACAAGAAATTTCATCAGGCCTTTAAAAAAGTCTTTAAAATGAGTCTTTAAAAAAGATGAGAAAAGTAAACATTTTGCAAAGATTATGCATGAATATAAATTATGCCAGGAATTAGTCTATCAGATTGACCCTATGTTAAGCTGTGTGTGTGACAAAGCTACGAAGAGCCACAACTCCGTATTAGAGCAGCATAAGCTCCACGAATAGAAAATATCATTTCACATTTGTTTGAAATCGGTGGTCAATTTTGATTCAGCTTTGTCATTCTTTTGTGTTTGTTTTCTGTAAATGTTTCTATGCCTAAGCTTTACTAATGCAATGACATCCAGGAAGTAGATATATATTTAACAGTCACCAAATTCACATTGTGAAATCCATAATAATTTTTGTCATGTGCAATGTGACCATTGCAGTCCAAAATCCTTGCTGCAAGTCCCAGAGAGACATACAACATTTACATGAATTCCTAATATTTTCTTGTGTAACACAGATCACACACGGCACTTCAAAGTCAGCTGCCTTTCCTGAACTTCCATTAAGACATACAACTGCCTTCCAGAAGTTCCAAAATGTGGAGGAAAACTGCTGCTTCAATGATTACTGTTGAACTTAATGATCTTGAAGGTCTTTTCCAACCTAAACAATTCTATGATTCTACAGCATAAATGAGGAATTATGAAAAATTGATTGTGATGTACGTTATTCAATTAATCTGCCAACCCAGATTATTTGCTGCTGACAATGAGCAGGTGTGTCGATGTGACTGGATGGCCACCAAGGGGAAACATTCAAGGAAAGCTGGTTTTTCGATGTCTTTAAAGCCGACCATGTAACCGGCTTCAGTGACCGGTGAAACCAAAATGCAGAATGTTACCAAAAAATGCAACTTTTAATCCTTAAATAGATGTATTTTTTTTTCATTACAGAAGTGACTATGGTGTTCATCTGTTCTCACCAGATGTAAAATACAGGTCCCATAGCTTATCATCCACAACATTCGTGGTGAGCTTCTGAATAGGACCAAAGCCATCCTCTCCCTAGCCAAATCAGAATAAACTGCTGTTCTCTTTTTAGTAGAGACAGAGGAATTTGGATCTTGTTCCAGAGGTTTAAGAGCAATGCTATTTTTCATGTGTGTGAAGTCTGTGGTGTATGTTATCTACCTGGGAAAGATGGAGATCAATAGGATTCATACTGCAGCGACAAGACGTGCTCAGCTTAGAATAATGTCTGCGGTATAATTTAATAATGTGCTTTCCTTTTTGTGGGGAAGCTTTGAAAGAAACCTTACAACATTGTTCCCTACATGATAAAGTACGATCACTGTATAAGAAACACAAGGTGGAAAAACATAAGGAGGAGAAAGCTTGGCAGAAGCAACAATCCGTAATTTAGAAATGATGCCGCCTTATCACATTCTGCAAATATCATTCCTACCAGGAAGTTAAATCACTGCACATTGAAAATGTGGGCAAAGAGAGCAAAATTGTGCCCCAGAGGAAGCCTTGCTCTCACGGGTCTGTGTGGGTGCCTTCGCTGGGCTGTGTGTACAGCTGGATTAATGCCTGTGAGCGCAGTCCCTGCGCTGCTACAAGGCTTGGGTGTGCACCAGGGTATGCAGGTGTTTTCCATCTCTCGCTGTGTGAAAAGCACCCCAGAAAACTCTGGTCTTTTCACAGGCAGAATGATCCCGGCTCATGAGCTTTTCTTGCTTTGCTTTCACAGTGGGAAAAGATGCTGAGGTCAGATAGTTGCTTAAAATTAAGCAAGAGGCAATGCAAAATGTTTTCGAGGAGTGTACTGAGGAAAGCGATATAAACCACGGGTGTGGAGTAACTAGAGGCTTCTTGTTAAAGCATGCCAAGATTTGGTACAATTGCCTTTAGTCTAGTTTGTCAGCGGCTGCAGTTAATTTGTACTGCAAGAGCAATTCACAGCTCTAAGCAAGGAATAGCTGCTGGAGGTCTTATGCACCAGGTATAACAAGGCATCTCCTCTTCTAAGAAACTTCGGGTACCTTTAGCCCAGCAGATTCAGATGTAACTGGATCGCCCTGCCTAAGGTCCAACCTGCTCAGGTATAAGCCAGCTCTAACCTTGAACATGGCAAGATTCACCCGGGCAGGACTGTATCCAGCTTTGCACCCGCATTTGGGAGTCTGACCACCCTAGCTCAGCCCCACTGCCACGCTCTCGTACATTTTTTATCCCAGAGCAAGCTCACATCTGGCTGGATAGAAACACCCGCTGTAGGGCTTAGGTCCTGCAGCACCCGCCTCGGAATTGTGCCTTTGGGAAGTTTTCAAATATAGCTTCATTTTCAGGGGTAAGGGACAGAAAAATGTTCACATTAAAAGTGTTCCTTAATTAACTGCATCTGAGTAAATAATTCACAGTGAATAATTAACTGATGGATTTAGCCTGTCTCTTTATCCTTTTTTTTTTTTTTTTTTTCCTGTGCACAGTCCTTGAACAGATTGCAGGTTTCTTAACTCGCTACAGGAGTGTCTGCTGTTTTATCTGCCGTTTGTTTGGAACGGGGCTGTTCCCTGCTTACCTTGGTGAAGCTTTTAAAGGCAGGAATTGAAGAACAGAAATAGTGCTCTCTGCAGGGCAACTTAAGAACCCATGCTAGGGGGGAAAGCATTAAGGAATTTCTAAGATTTAAACAGTTTTATTTTATAGGTAAAGCTCTCTTCAAGGTGCTAATTTTATGTCTGTACATAACAGGCAATTGCATTTCCTTCAGTGAAGTCCTTTCGTTGTGACTTCCGATCACAGCGTTGTACCAGAGAGTTGTGCATTTTGAAATAAGTGAAATGGCTGTATTGCAGCCCTGAAATGTATTCTGCCTGATCATCACAGGCCTTTTTCTATCCGAAATCTCCTGGCAGAATCAAACCCATTGTAAAACGAAGAGCCTCACCCTGTGCAGAGGCAATGTCATTAGTCAGTCCAGAACTGCCTTGCAGGACAGTGTTATCGCAGTTGCGAGGACAGCTAGCCAAGCCTCGGCAGGTTATTCCGTTGAGAGGGTGGGTGCTTGTCTTTTCTTTGGGAAATCATCACTTTTGGGGATTAGATACTTGCCACCGGCTCAACCCATCTGTCTTTGTGGCATTGCTTGTGCAGCAGCAGCATCCAAATGTAGCACCTCCTCTTGCTTGCTTGCTGACAGACAGATGCAGTGTATATGCCTCCTGCCTAAATTAGCAGAACACTTTTGCACAAATCTCTTTTGGGCATGTTGCTGTTGACGGGCCCTGGAGCATAACCCAGCTGACTGGCAGTTTGGCTTAGTTGACGCTGTAATTTCACCTGTTGCTGCGGGAGGCAGAGAAAAGGAAGAGGCCAAGGGGCTGCAGGTCTAGTGGTGTCTCTGGGTTGATGTAAAAATGGGGCAAAAAAAGCGGGAGACCCAAGTGTCCGTGTTCGGAGTGTGGGTGGCAGCAGATCTTTCACCCCATCCCTCTGGGCTTGTGAAAGATGCTTCTGAATTCCTGGTGAGAAACAGTGCCGTGCCTCGCGACGGCACTGCTGGCACCGCTCCGATGGAGACGTGATCCCAGCTTCAGCCCTCTGAGCTCTGACCTGAAACAACAACGGGGGGAGAAAATGCCCCAGACCTGAAGTGCTCCTGGTTGAATTAGCATAACACCAGGATAAAATAAAGTAGGGCACTCACGGCTGCTTTGTACGCTGTTAACTGGGGCAGGGTATTTTAACATCCTGCTGGAGATATTAGCCCCGTAGTGTCCTGTAGCTGCTAAGAGGAAAGGCTCAGCGATATCGGTTAATGAACGTTGTTTCTCACACAGGAAAACCAACAGAGAACAGCATATGGGCTCTGTGACAAGAGCAACTGTAGGGTGCTGGACTCCACTGACTTGATAGTTTTCTTTACATCCTACTTAGCCGTAAAATTCTAATAAAGAAGAAAGAGGCCATTATATTAATGGCATTATGGGGATTGCAGCATGATCTCTAGGACCCATGGGGATTTCTCTGATGTCCAGAAAAAATGCGCTTCTATTCTAATGACCGTAAACGACCTCTCTCCAAACCTGGTATTGATGAAATAGCTTTAATGTTTCAACATCAATACTCCAAGCTTTGCTGAACAGTGACATTAATCTGATATTGCATAGCACAAGGGGAAGAACAGCCAAAAAATATGCTGGAGCTTATAAAGTTATGCAGCTTTCTCGCCTGACAGCAGCTTTCATGCTATTTTCTCACCAAGTGGAAAAAGTTGTGGGATACAAATAACAGAGACATTTGCCCTTAAGACCTGGTAGAAGGAAATCACAGGTGGTTGGAAACTGCTCAGAATTTCAAAGGGTACAGTGTAAACAGAGGAAGTTTTTTGGAAAGTTGGTGTACCATGCTCCTGTGTTTGCTTCTGTCAGGTTACAATCTATTTTCTTTTTCCTAGCAAACATTTTTGATTACTTAGCATATCTTAATTAATATGCAAACACAGACATGGATTCTCGCAGCATAAAACCAGAGCATTGGCTGATTTATGATTTTAATCAGGTCAGCCTTAGCTGATATGCAGTAAGAAATAATTAGCTAGCTGTTTGTACACAGAATTGCATTGTACCCAACCCATAGGAGACAGCTTTTCCTGACACTTCAATCCCCCGCTGACTTTGTTTTCTTAGCTTTCCTTCTGGGCTCAAAATAGGAGCATGAGATCGTTTTCCACCTCTGAGATCATGGCCCTGGGTTCTTCACTAGGGGCAGGTGGACCCTTTGCAGGCTGTAGGAAGCAATTTGGTATACAATTGGCTGGAATACTGAAATAAGTTTAACTAGTAGTCACAGTGGCCAAAAGACACTGCCCAGGAAAATCTCTTTCTGGGTATTTACGAGCAGCTCTCACCCTCTGCCTTGCTGTTTCTGACATTACCAATGCATTTAAAATGCATCTCCAAATTTCTTAAGTATGCCCAAAGGCTCAGAGAAGTGTCGTGTAGACTGGACAGTTGTGACATACGGATATTGACCGGTCTGAACTGGACCCCAGCTTTCCAGAAACTGGGGCACAGACCCAAGGTTCCCCCAGAAAGGGAAGTATTGCAGTCCCAGACAGCCTCCCCCCAGATCCCAGCTGTGCCAGTATCTCCAAGCTGCAGAACCCAGCTAGGTCATAATCGATTATGTTGCTGTATCTGTCCTGTGAAAAGAGTGGTTTAGCCTGCAAGGTTATCAGTTTAATCGGTTTTATCAGTAGCTGAATGTGGATTTTGTGTGCCTGCCATGGCCTCTGTAGCTACTGGACATTATGCCATCCTGTACCACGTGGGACTGCAAAGGCTGGGTGTATGTGGCTCTTACCCGTGGCCCCTATGCTAACATAGGAAGTCTGCAAAGTACCAAAACTTGTCTTGAATGTTGAGCTTCATTAACCCTTTGTGAAAACCTTTAAGCCCCTTGCGCTGGAGACCAGACAGACCACACAATTTCTAATGTCGCTCCTCTGCAAACTAATTGATGTATTTGGCACCAGCCAACAGACATCAAAACGTTTGTACAGATGTGAGGGTCTGTCTAGACTAGATAATTGCTTCCCCTTTTGGCTTGATTTCACCAGTTGCCAAGTTGGGTAACATTTAACCTTGAATTCTGGAGGCACAGTGGCTGCCCAAGCCCTCCTAACGAGGAGCCATCTAGCAAGCTGACATGACAAGACCGCGTTAATCTGAGTCTTCTGCCTGTGCGTCTGGTCACATTGCGGTCAACGCTGATGTATTTGCATTAATCCTGTTTCTGTCCATACATCTTAATTTACCCTGAGAGCACTGCTAAGTTCTTTCGTTAATCGTTTTCTCCCCGTCTCCCCCCGTGAAGCGAAGTTCATTCTGTGAACAACGCTGATGCAGCCAGGTTAATAACTATTGATGTCGCCATGTTAATAACCATCTTGCTGCCCATGAATCTGAGCCTCCCCCTGACGAGGTGGTGGACATGACCCACTTAATCATTACATCTCCCTGTCCACGGATCTCAGTTTGCCCTGTGAAATTTTAATCATTCTGACTAGCTAATCACGATAATTTCTCACTGTCCGAGGGTGTGAGTTCACCCCATGAACAGCTCCAATGTCCTTGTTAATCATCCCAATCTCTTACTGCTCACAAACTGCAAAATGCAAGGATGTCTCTGCTGAACACTTCAGTGCCTCGCTGTCCGGGGGCTAGAAGAGCTCCCCACGTTTTGCAAGGGATACCCAGGGCACTTTATTCTTTCTGCCCCCAGTTCTGGGGCCAGCACAAATCCTTCTCTTCAACAGCTAAGTTTTCCTGGCAGCTGCCTGCATGCAGCCAGCTGTGTGCAACGTCTCTGGAGTGACATGTTGAATAACAGAGTGTGTTTGCATGCAGAGCAGACCAGCTCTGTTGGTTGAACGGTGCTTCCTTGAAAGGTGAGCTCAGAACATGGAGATAAGCGTTAACTCAATGAGACATTTCAGTTCATTCTGCTGGGATGCACCCTTGTGCTGGGTAGGTCTGATAGGACTGTAAAACTAAATAGATGTTGATGTGGTGCTACACGCTGTTCCATTATGTTGGTTCCAGCATGAGGCCCTGTGCTTTAAATGAATGTTTGCAGCTGTTAATGCTTCAGCCTGTAACATCCTGAGCCGTTGTGGGAACGTAATGGACAGCAAGAGGGAAGATCGATCACCATTTTAGGGCTCTGTGAAGTCCCACCGCATTTTCCACCCGACGCCTGGAGAATGTGGTCCTGGATGAAACTTGGGAAAAGCCGTAAGGGAGTTTGCTGAAACCACCCAAACTGCAGGCGTTTTGCGAGCCCAAGCCCGTGTTTGTAATACAGGCACATGAATTGTAGTGAAGACTCTGGAACCGTATGTAATATTTGAACAAGCAACTTGGCTCATTTTCAGCGGGTTTCTCCCGCGTGCTCTGTACGGCCCCTCTCAGGGATCCTTGAAGCGCTGGTTTTGTCTCTCTGAAAACCCAGCTACCTTCAGCTGCAAGCAGAATTGAGAAGCAGCTTTAAAAGAAACTGCTGAAAGCAGCTTTGTGAGCCAGAGAGGTAGAAATAACAGTGTGAAGCGAAGCCTAAGAGGAGCCCCCTCCATCTTCAGAGAGGCTCGGAACCAGCATCACCAGTCAACTTTTGCAGGCAGCAGGCAAAGGTCATCTTCCCCACCAGATCCTGCGCGACTGCTTTTTTCCAGAGGTTTTTTATTGGGTAGCTCACTGCAATCTTAGTAGATGACACAGTAGACTTTTCAAGTTTTTGTTTAATTTTTTTTTTTATGATTATTTTCCTCCCTCTCATTCTTAGATTGGTTTGGGAGTTCAGATTAATAAACAGAGAAGCAGTTATTTTGATTAAAAGTGGCATATGTTCTGCCGTGGCAGAGGCAGACTCAGGGGCGTTTCATGCCTGCATTTTGAGAATATGAAACCACTGTCACTCTTGGGTACAATGGTAAATAACTTTTTTCCAGTGAAATACTGGGAGCACTTTCATGCAGATGATTTTGTGCTTTATAAAAATCCAGGGGAAGAGAAGGGTGATGTCTTGGAAAACAATAAAAAAACCCCAAAAAACAAAAGTTGTAGGGAGGGAGGTTTATGCCTCAGTGAAGCTAATTAGCATTAAAACAAAGCAGACTATGAAAAGGTGAAACTCAATGCTGCAGAAATGCTGAATTAAAGGGACAGCAGTTAACGAAGGCTGAGCTTGCAAAGATTTATGAAGGTATTTCCTGTTGGTGGAATTGAAGGAGTATGGAAAACCAATGCTGCTCCTTTTGTACAGTGCCAGGAATAAAGGAAGCAAATACATCCTTTTATTTGCTCGTGTTAGACTGTCAGCAAGAGCTGGTGCAGAGAAGCCAGAGCTTCTGCAGGCCCTTCCAGGGTAATCAGCAATGACAGCCCTCCGCGCCCCAGCTGCCTCCTCTGCAAAGGGAGGCGAGTAAACAGGGCAGATGTTCGGTGTTGTTTGTAAACGTCTCATTTGCAAACACTAAGTTTTTTTAGGGCTTCACTTCTGGGATGCCCTGAGCACACAGCTCCCAGCCTCTTCCTTCCCCGATTAGCCCCAAAGCGAACCAGCCCAGCCGCAGCTCCCCAGGCAGCCCCATTCCGGAACACAGATTTCAAACGTCTCCATCATTGCAGCAGATATACTGCGCACAGGCAAGGAAGTAACATTTTTTAAAAGGAGCTCAGGAACAGAAATCTCATTTCTAAAGATAATTTCAGCCGTGTCTGCACTGCAATAAAGCCCAAGACTAGGAGCCAGCCCGCTGTTTATATTCACCTTAAATCTTAAAGTGGAAGCTTTTAAAAGTTGGGTGTGTAGGTGTTTTTTTTTTAAAGAAGCTCTCTCCAAGCCAAGATCAGAACACATTGGCTATATTTACTACACCTAATTCATTCTAAGGAGAGTGACAAAAATACTTATCTCAAGAAACATGAAGGCTGGAAAAAAGAAAAGGCAGCAAGGACATGAAATACGAACTATCAGAGCTTTTCTCTGATATTTAATCCCTGAAAATATTTAAGTTTCTAGTGGGTGTGTTATTCTGGATAACCCCCTTGGCTTCAGGCAGAGATCTACTGCAGACATACTGTTGTAGGCATCAGGAGAAGACATAAAATGGTCTTATTAGTGCCATTAGGGTATGTTTTGTGGAATGACCAATAATCGTTCGCTGTCATATATGTTGTATTTTTTCTCTCGTTCAGTGGTAATTATATCACACAGCCCTAACAGTATAAAGGCAGATCAAATATGGTGTAAGCTTAAGGTTATTGATTATTTTTTTTTTTAAATGACAACAGGTTTTTGTGTTCATGTATGCAGTACTCATGGCATGTGTATAGCCAGTCTTGGCATTTGCCAGTACATCTTCTGACGGTGCATCATGGATCTGTTCCTACTTTGTAAGCTTGCCCTGATGGTTGTGGCGCTCTGGGACTCAACGGCGTTTTGGATCTTCCATCTTCAGGTCTTATCTGTGACAAATGCCAGCTGATGGTGGCAGCCGGCACAGAGGATTTCAGTCCTCTGGTGTTCAGGTCTGGGGGTGCACATGACAGGACGGTGACGGCAAGAATAAGGTTTTCCCTTCTGCGATGTTACTTGCAGGCTGGTTGTCTCCTGTTCCACATACCGTGCACTCTGCGGTCCCTGGTACTGAACATACATTAACTGTCGTCTGGTTTAGCGAGGTTTTTCTAGCAGAGATTACAACAGGATCTCTTAGTGTGATAATTCAGGTATAATAACTTCTCGTCCCCTGATGGGGCTGACTGGTGAAATCTATTAAGCCATGTGGTTCTGGCTCTATTCCTGGACTCCTCAAGATAAAGGCTTTTTAGTTTTCTGTTCAAAGTAAACGTTTGTTATCGACAGTTTAGACTCACCAGTTGCCAGCATGAAGATAGCTCTGACTAGAAAACATTCATACGTTGACCATCTAATGCTCGTGGTTTAAGAAGAAAAGCCAAGTGCGGTACTTAATCCAGTCCCTACAATTTCCTCCATCCGAAACCTTGAACTAGCTCAAAATCAAGGGGCAAAATAAAACAGAGGATCTTCTGACTTAAGAGATTGGAAGGATTTTCTCTGAGCATAACAGCTTCCTGACACTGCTTCAGGATTTGATTCTACAATACCCTGCTCCTATCCCTGCTTAATACAAAGACTTTCCAAGTTATTAAATTCTCTGCTTCCCCTTGCTCCCCGAGCGCTCTGCAGGCACAGGCGCTGGACACCAGCACCGGGTCGCGCCTTCAGCGAGTCTGCCCATGTCGGTGCCGTCCCCAACCCATCCCAGCTGCACCCTTGGTGCAGGCTCCCCACCCTTACACCGGTCTTCCTTTGACTTCCAGAATCCCAAACTGGGCAGGATAAAATAATGGGGAAAATGTAATTTGTGCACATCTGCCTTCGTCTGTTTTCCAGTCTTGCACTTCTTCAGGGGAAAAAAGAACACCCAACCCTGCAAAAGATAAGAATGAGAAAATAACCATCAACTAGGCTACATGTGCAAATATCTTTAGGGGTTTGATGCAGATGAAAATGAGAAGCCTCTTGGGAAAAATACAGATTTTATTTTGATTGTGTATTAAAACTCTCATAGTCAGTGGAAATTTGCTTGGATTTGCACAGGCCTCTGCTAAATTCCTTTCAAAGGAAATATAATTTCCAAGCCAAATTATCTGTTGGGATGAATAATTTTCCTGATTTTGAATGGATTTTTTCCAGGAGAAAATCTGGCCAATCTTGCTTAACCAAATCACAACTTGGACCATAGACCTGGAAGCAAGATCCATTTGGATGTTTCAACCACCAATGAATACCAAATAAAGAATGCTGATGTCATGCAGTGCAAAATAAAATAAAACAATATGTGTAATGAGCTGATTTAAAATGCAGCTTTGAAAAAAATCATTTTCCTTGTTCTCACTATCCATCAGGGCATCAATAGGTCTTTCATTGCTTCAGCATATTGTTATTAATAGTGCAGAAAAAGGCAGATCGTAGGCTTTGGGGCTTCAGAAGTTTCCTATGGGTAGTCCAGGAAAAGTAAAATGCAAATGAGATATGCAGTAGGAAAAGGGAAGGGATGCCAGGGTGGGAAGCACCATGGCACGCTGATGAGCCCTTGGCTACAGAAAGGTGCTCAGACTTTGTCCAAAATGGTTACACCTGTGAATTAACTAAATCCAGTGAAGCTCTGTGTGGGTTTTCCAGTTGTGATTGCAAGTGGCTTTGAATAAATTCAGTGTAGTTCAGCTCCAAAGAGAACAAGATGAATTCCAGTACAGCCATTCCTGATCAGAACTTAAACTGGCCTATGATTCTGGTTGATACATTAAAGGAAGCAATTTCAAAAGTTAATTTGGTTTTACTTTCCTGAGGGCTCCTGTGTGTGCAAATCCTGACACCTGTCAGTATGCCCACACAACCTTAAAAAAAGTCATAAATTCTGGATGGTTCCTGTCTGTTTATATTTCCTATCACTGCACAGTAAATGTTGTGCCTACCTATCCATCCTTCACCCAGCGAGCCTGGTGTGTTCTGCTCCTGACTGTTTAATGCCATTCTAAATTTATGGCAAGAAATAAACAAAAGATCTTTCTTTTGTTCCTGGTGCCAGCTCTTGCTTTCTTTTGAACCGTAGCAACTACATACCCCATGGAGATAGTGCATTTTGACTTTGAGATCTCTGCTGCTGACTAACCTGTTTATAAGGAGTACCACAGACTGCAGGAGTATTTTATAGCCTTTAAGAAGATGTTTCTCTGAACGGGTCAATTTGAGACCCATTAATAGAGATTAAAGAAAGTTCATGGTCTCCTTCAGATTCTAGTTGTTTTTGTCAGCCAACAAAGCATAAAAACATAACTACATTTTACAATATTAATGATTAGCTGTAAAAACCTGACATAACGTTTTTATAGCTCTATAACTAATCTTTTTATTATCAAGTAACAATGGTTTGCATCAAATATATATCATCTATACTTAACTTTAAAACTTCTACAAGTTGATGACATGGAATACTGTTGTAGACTAATTAAGTGTAGAAATAGATGGGTTTGTTTGAAATACTTAATATTTGATATGAAGGATGTAAAAACTCTGATTGAGGTCAGCCCCGCGTGTCAAACTTTTCCTGCTGGAGCAGCTATGACAGGGTATCTCCGTTCACAGGTGGAAGCAGAATGTGGGAGCTGAATTATGGCTTTGCCTGTGGTGTTCACTTAGGGCACCAAGCTGTCTGCTGGGATAGTAAAGGGAGCTTATCAGTCACTTGACCCATTAATAGAGCTTAAAATTCTCCAATAACAGATTGAAGGGATGCAATGTTGCCTTGAGCTCCTGGGAATGCAGCTTCCAGAGGTCTGGCATGGTCACGATCCCCTGGGAATTTTCATTCTAGAGGAAATGAGAGGGAAGAGGGAGAGGGGATGGAGGGAGGGCTGAAAGAAAAGCTCTCTGGACTCGTGGATAATAGACTGTGGGAAAGCAAAATGGGCAGAATCACAGTGCCTTGGCTAAATTGCATAATGGAAGTGCTTGGGAGATAATTAAAGGCTATTTTAAACTGCTTCGCCATGTTTATTCTCAGTAACTTGCAATAAAAAGGAGCAGGAGAGGGAACTGGTACAGGCTTATCAGCAACCGCTTTTCGTCCTTGACCAGAGCAAAGTCTACCCTCTGGCTGATGCTCAGACAGTGAGAAATGCTTTGCCTTCACATGGCACCCCCTGTTGAAAGATCTTACAGTTTTGCACAGTCTTGCCCGCCCGGGGGCTGCTTTCACAGGAGCGGTGGAGGGACCTTCTCTGCAACCCCAGCACTGTTGGCAGGGGCATAGCGGTCATGTGCTGGGGCACCTGGCTGCTCGCACTGCCTGTACAAGCTCAAAATAGCTCCTGCGGGGCTAGTGTGGATGGAGTGGTCAAAATGTTTGCTTGGAGCTGCTGTAATTGTCCCAGCAGTGGCCCTGAAATAGGTCTTTTGTGCATGAACTTGACTATCTTCAAAGTATTGCAAAGATTTGTTCCTGTGCTAGATGTATTGGTGCTGGCTTCTGGAGAGGAATCCAGGGTATCATGCATATTCCTGAGACTTTTTTTCTGTGTTTCCAGCTGACTAATACCAATGATCCAAAGGTATGAATGATCTGTCTCGCTGGCCAACAGTACAGCACTGGCTGCATCCTTCTAGCAGACATCTAAGTTAAAACTCTAGCCGACTTGAGAGACACCACAAACTGGAGCTTAATTAATGTGTTGAAAAAATGCAGGAAAAGCTCGAATGATGATGATTTCTGGGCTTTTGAACCAAAAGGGGGGCTCACTGAAGTAATTTCTGTTCATTACAGATATTCTGAACCTGTCTTGCCTAAGTGAGTTTAATTTTTTTTCACCTGTCACTTATCTGCTTTTGAGAAGCATAATTGCAACAATTGTTCGGAACTATAAGCCTCTGAAATGGGAAAGGGATTTTTTTTTTCCCTATGCAAACATTAAAAAACAAAGAGGGAAAGGAAAGACTATTTGCGAGACAGGCTTTGCCACACACACATGTCTCCGTGCAGACACATGGCCTCTTTTAGGTTTTCTTCCCCCCCTTTTTTTTTTTAATATCTTAAAAATACATAGATCTCTGGGGGAAGCTTAATAAGAAACAGCCAGCCGAAGCAAAGATTTTAGGAGGAAAAAAAGTCAGGGGACTTGTGCTGTAGAGACAGCAGTTCGAACTGCGAAAAAGAGGACACAGCTGTGCACATCAGAAATCCACAGCTGGGGAAGTGGAAAGAGAATATTCCCACATCTTCCCTTATAAATTATCCCTCACCTTTCAGATCCCTTAGTTTTCTGTTGTGTTGAATAATTTTATAAAGAGGGAGAGGTATCTGCATTTCCCTCCTCCTGCTGTTTGTGATATCTAGGTCAGTTATACCCACCAAAGCGCCAAAAAAGCACTGCGGATTTCTTCGGTGTCCTTCCTAGCAGAGAGCGTTTTTCTTACCCTTCAAAGCCAAGGATTCTCCAGCAGAACAGGGGAGGCCTTAGCAGCAGGTGCATAAACCAATATACAGAGAAAGCTGAGAGGAGCAGGCAGCACAGACTCTGGCTTCAAAAGCCTCGTGCTGGCAAGGTCTGAGGAGGGGGTGGCAGCAGCATTGTTTTAAAAGTACCTCTCTGGACCCCAGCTGAGCAATAAAACAAGCCAGGCTTGGACACTCACTGTAACTCTTTTGGGAGCGGGTGTAAAGGAGCAAAGCAGTGAATCTTCTCCAGCGCCAGGAATTATAGATTTCCTCCCCGTTCCTAACCACAGCTGAAGGCAGAGCAGCACAGATGCTGTTCACGCTGTTTCTTGAGGTTCAAGTTTGAGCGCAACAGACAAAGGACTTTCGCTAGAGGAACTGTTCTGTACAAAATGGCTGGATCAAAAGGTTTTGGTTAGATTTTCCACAGACCTCTGCAAATTTGTTAATATACCAGCAGGTGAACAAACGTTCAGGTTGTTACTGTATATACGTTGAATATTCAGGTCCCTATTGTAACTGAAGGTGGACTTGGAGGCTTTCGGGCTTCATGTGGCCCTGGGTTTTGATTCAGAGTAACAGCCAATAAAATCTGTGAGGGGCTGGTCTGCATCTGCAAAATAACAGGTACCACAGCTCACGTTCTAGTAATTATGCCCCAGAGTTGAACCTTGATAATGGCTTACACAATAATGGAAACTCCAGAGAGTTTTACTTGTTCTGGTTAAAATAAGATGCTTCCATATGAAGTAAAACACTGAAGTGTCTTTTGCTTGAATAATACGTTCTATCTCAAAACATCTAAAAGAACATTTCCAGCAGCCAGTTTTGGTGCGCAGTATTCCAGCCTTTCGGTGCTGTAGTGCATTGTTGTAAAATTTGTCAGAAGAGAGGGAGAATCCCACATTTACCTTAGAACGGTGACGGAGCCGTGGTTAGACAGAAGAGAGAGAACTGCATCCTGACCGGGTCCAGTTTGGAAGTTCTGCCTCACCTTCTGCTGTAGTCAACCGGAAAAATACCCTTGAATTTTAATGACCATAGAAATGCAATACTTTGGGAGCACACCTCTCCAAATGAGAGGTGTCAGCTTTGGAATGAATGGTTGTATTGTAGTTGTTTTGGGAAGAAAAGAAATTGGGGTATATGTCAGTGTAATAGAAGTTTACCTATCAGTGTAATAAGAGTGTATCTGTCCGTGTAATAAGAGTATATCTTGCCCATGCCAAATCCAAGGGAGTTAATGTGTTCGTTATTGCACAGCTGGGCTGAATACAGTCCCTGATTTAATACCAGGGAAGTTATGCGAAGGATAAATTATTGGTTAATTAGTTCAAGTCTGTGGATAATGTGGGACACTAAAGAATGGGCAAGCAGAACAAACCATCTCTCCTGCTCATCTTCCTCCTCCTGTCCATGCCTTACATTGAACAAGGCTGTTTGCTTCCCCAGAGGTGGTTGAAAGTTCTCTTTTCCACCAAAATGGAAAAGAGAAAATAAAACTTTTGCATTTTATTTCTAAGATTTTTTTTATGTTAATGAGAAAAAAACCCCAGAAATTAAAATGTTTTCTTTTTCTGACAGCTCCCCAGAAAAGAGTGAAAATTAACAACTATTCTCAAGTTTCTAGTTATTTCTTTTTAATGCTTAACTCGAAAAAAGTCTGTAAAAGGACAGATTAGGTCTAGGCTTTGTAGTTATAAGCACGCTGAAGACATTAGATACCAATTTATAACAATGAACCGTTTCAGTTGCTGAAAGAAGCCGGTTTTGAAAAAATATTTTTGTCCATTCAAGCCAGAGTTTTTCAACAAGCGCTGCAGGAAAACCTTTTAAAATTACTGGAAAGTAAAAATCAGAGTAATCTGAACTCACTTTTGCCCAGAATCTGTAAGCTTCCATTAAGTGCAAGGTAGGCTAAAGCAGAGGGAAACATAATTATTACCACACAAAATAACAGACTATCGACACCCTGTCATTGGATGAATCGGATCTGTTCTGTAGGCTCAGTTAATAAATTGCTGTGTTAAAATATGATGTCTTCTTATAAAACACATTTATTTTCCCTCTCAGCATTTATTTTAATAAATTCTCATGCCAAGAACTTGTCCACACCTGCTTTTTTCCCACACGGCGTGTACAACACCGTGCATGAGGCCATTTGAAAAGGGACGCGGAGCTCAGCGTGTCCTTGGGTGACAAGGGACGGGTGGCAGCACGGTTTGAAACACGCGGCGGGGTGCCTCACAGCAGCCTAATTATCTCATGTCTGGGTGCATATCTACTGTAATCTAGACAAGTTTCTGATTTGTTTTTCGGTACTGTAGGATGAGTCAATTTATTTCTAATTAAACATTGTCCATTGCACGGTGTGGCCAGAGAGCCAGATGAGATCCTAGGCTGCCGTGATTACTGATTGCAGGCAGGCTGCTTTTCTTACCCTGGGAAAGTCCAATACAGTACGAATGGGCAGTGATGTTTGGGGCAGGTATTATTTTGTGAAGCTTAGGAAAATGCTTGTGTTCTGTTCGGCCAGAGGGCTGTCGGTGAGTGCGGAGAGCCATGGAGATGTCACGAGTGCTGTTTCCTCTGTCTGAAATATACAGGTCAAAATACTGCTCAGGCTTGTGAATTTGCATTTCCTTATCCATGTAACAGTCATTCTTAAGTCACGGGCATGTAGTGACAGGGGGATGGCTATAAGCTGAAAAAGGGTAGATTTAGATTAGATATTAGGAAGAAATACCTTACTGTGAGGGTGGTGAGGCACCGGGCTAGGTTGCCCGGAGGAGCTGTGGATGCCCCATCCCTGGAAGTGCTCAGGGCCAGGTTGGATGGGTCTTGGAGCAACCTGGGCTGGTGGAAGGTGGCCCTGCCCATGGCTGGGGGTTGGAACCAGATGATCTTTAAGGTCCCTTCCAACCCCAAACCATTCTATGATTCTATGAAGTCCACATTGAAGCTTCCTTGAGCTAACACCTAAGCTTATCCCAGTCCAGGAAGCCCACACCAGCAATGAGGCATTGCCTGGATTTCTCATTCCCGTGGTGAAAGTAGCTAATGGAGTTAACGCCACAATATTTTCTGCTCTATCATAAGCTCAGCAGTAAGGCAATTCAATTTATTGTCCCCTCATGTAAGGGATCAAGTGACTAACTGAGTTATGGGAGGGCACTAGAGGTGCCTGTTGGTTTATGGATGTGCCCCATTTCCAGAAGTCACGGCTGGTCTGGCCCTTTCTCCTCTCCCCCACAGGCACGGCATGCCGTCACAGCCAGCGTGCACCATCATCCTTCCCTCTGGTTCCTGGATATTGCACATCACTGAGGTCTCTCCAGATCCTTTTTCTTCACCTACCAGCCTCCATGACACTTCTCCTTTTCCTTTGCATATTGTCTTCCCCATTTGCTCTCTTTCCAGCATTTTGCTGGCCCCAGTATATCAGTCTTCTGTTCCCATAGGATCCCTACTAATTACAGAGCTATCTTGCTGCTTAATGCTACTACCTCTTTTCTAGCTACTTCTTTAAAAGGGCCTTTAGCTAGAAATACATCATCCTTCAGCTTTGGACCTGAAGTCCACTCAGTAAGCATTTTGTACAGTCTTAATAAATGAGGAGAGAAAAAGAAAACAGCAGAGGAATACAAAAAGGGTCCTCTGGGAGTAAGGTTGTCAGAAAGTCATGCTACTTCATAACTCTGGGCATTAGTCATTTTTCTTACCATGGGTGGTCCCACTATGAGCTGAATTTTGAAAAGTTTTTCTTGCTGTTCAGCAAAGATGTGACATTGCAGAGCACTGGAGGAGAGGAGAGGTGAGACCCGCTGGTGCTGCCGTGCCGCGTGAAGGATGGCTCTTTGTCACCTGTTTGTTCTTGTGTTTGCTTTGGTGCTTGGTGGGAAGTCCTGAACCCACCGAGAGGAAAGCATTGCAGCTGGGCTTGAAGTGGGGGCAAATGAGAGGTTGCACCCTTTGTGTGGCCACTATGAAAGGCTGCTCTCGTCGCCATGCCTCAGCTGCAATGTAGTCCTAAAACCAAGGACCACTGGCAAAGCTGGAAGAGATGACCAGAGAACAAGTTTGAGGATTTGCTAGTGTGGGGGTGATTCTCACCTGGACCGACTCTCTCCATCTCTCCTGGGCAGGGCACAGGGCTTGCCCTTAGCAGGTACAGGCATTTAGCACACGCGTGTGCTGGGTGTAGCACAGATCCTGCTGCTCCCAGACCCTGTGGTGTAACGGCACTGAACCATCAGCTTTAACCCAGGTGCAAGGAGATGCTTGCAGGGAAGTGGCAGGATTGTGGAAGGTGCTGGTTGCATGCAGGGAGGCTGGTGGGGCAGTGCCCGCTGCAGCAGCATGGTGCTTGCTCCTCAGGGGCTGTTCCCCCTGCCGAGAAGCACCTCCAGCAACACACGTGAAACATGAGGCTCCCTCCTGGGTTGTGCTGCTGCAACCTGCATGCAAGGATGCTGGTTCAGGTCTCTCCTCACCAGTCCGTGGTCTGGAGGTAGATGTAGCCTTAAGCTTGACAAGAAGAGACACTGTAACTCAATTTTGTTGTTGTGCTGTGTTGTTTTCTCATCTGCGTTGCCAAAATACAACGTAAGCATTTTACATTTCTATGAAGGGCCAGAGGAACTCGCTCTGTTGGGTACTGGTTTTTCACCTTTGTGCAAGCAAGGCTGTTTCCAGCCTCACTGACCCAAGAGGACAATTGGCCGATAAGATAAATCTCAAGGTAGAAAAAGGCAAATGATGTGGGCCTAATTAACTTCTGCAGTAATTCAGATGAATGATGTAAAAGCAGTGCTGGAGCTGCTGGTGATGTTTGGATGATGAAGTGGTCACTGCTCCAGAGCGTGGAGGAAGATGAATCTATTGGGTTTTAAAAGACTATTTAGAACCTACTAGACTGAGTAGTTACAGTGAAATTCGGATGCGTGGTTCCTTCCTACTCTGTGTTAACTGAGCAGATTGTGGGGGAACATTACCCCATTTTACACCACTCCTGGTGTGAGGTGGAGCATCATGTGCAAACTCTTGTCCTGGAAAGTCCCACAAAAGCTGAAGGCTGAGGAAACGTGCAGCTGTGCTGCCTTTGGCTGACCCTCCTGTGCTGTGGCTCCGACGGCTGTGGAGCCCGTTGCAAAGCACCCTTGCTGACCCGAACGTCTGTGCCTCTTGCTTCTGCATGCCCAGATACGACGCTGGTCCTAAATGACTGTATTTAGCTGTGTCCCTCCTGAATTCAAATTATACCCACAAGCAATACTGTGCATTTACTGAAGCTCATTAGAATGAAATGGGAAATACATGTATTTAAAAAGTATTTTATTTGGAATACTAATCTTATTTTAGAATTCATGTTAAGCCGTTGAATCCTTGGCAACTAACATGAAAACACACTGAATCATAATGAAATACAGTGCTACTGTATTCCACTATACACCATACCAGCATGGCAGCAGCTCTTTCTCTTGCTGAAAATAGGATTGCTTACATTTTATTTTTATTTATTTTAAGGGAACAAGTAAGAAAGCATTTCCTAATAAAATCCAGACATTAGCTTGTATCTTGCTGCATGTACTAGTAGCTATGGGGCAGGTAGAGGGGAACTGAGGACTGCACAAGACTCTTAACAAGTATTTCACTGCCTGGTACTTCCATTCTGGGCAGCCTGGACCTCAGTTCAGACTGCAGAGAGTCAAATAGCACACAGCAGTGTTGCAAGCACTAGGCTGGGAGCTGCGATATACAGCACATCAACCAGAGAAGCGATCCAACGCACTGTATATCATCATAACACTCTAGGTAAAGAATACTGTGGTGATATAGGGGAATAATACGTGGCTGACACCACTTTATGGCAAACAGTTGCTGTGCGAGTCATATATAACACTGTAGAAGTCAACACACCGCAGACTTCATCCTCTGCCCTCTTGCAGAAACAAGCAGCTGTTGAGTAAGGATTACTGAGTACACAAATCGACGTAAAGCTGCTCTTATCCCTTTCGTTGGCAGATGTAAGATTGGGGTTGAAGACTGAGGCTTGGTTGCTTTGGGAACTACAATTCAGAGGTACCAATGGAGCAGAGAAGAAATATATAGCACCCTGAGTGGGCTGAATCATCCCAGTTGTTTCACTCCCTTTTATGCTGAAGCACTTTATTTTTAACAAACAGCCTGAGAAACAGAGATTTAAGGCCCAATAATAGCATGACGCAAATGAATTAGTCTAGTAACACCAGAGACTGCCTTGGAAATGCACTATACTCGCCACAGTAATTACTAATTTTAAGAGAGTAGATGGTACCAACTGCCCTATATTTTTTCTCCCTGTTTTCATGAAGAGTGATGCTTGTGTGGGATAGAGCAGAGAAAATATCAGGCTTTAAGAATCAGGGGAAAACGTAAAAAGCAGGCCAGAAAAAACTTAAAACATAGAGGTGTTTTATTTGTATTGTGGTTCAAATCAGCTCCAAGTTGCCTGTAGGCAACTCCTTTCCTCAAAGATGGGCCAAGAGGGATGCAGCTCACTGGAAACGTTGAGGACAGTCAGGGCAGGATGCAATGTATATTCTCCTTTCTCCTGCCCAAGATCTCAGTCATAAGTTAATTTTCCTCTGGACTTCAGTCTTCAGTTTGCTCTGCTTGCTGTGTCCTTCATCCTGGCTGGCTAAGCATCTGAAATACTCCCTTGCACTGTCTCCTTCGTCTGCTTCATTAAAGAAGTGAGAAAGTGGGAGATGCTACATAGACGAAATAGAAATTATAAGAGTGGAAGGGACCTTGGGAGATGATCTAATCCATCTCTCTGCCTCAAAGGAGCCGAACATGTAATTACTTGCTCCTAGTGGCTGTCCGTCTGATCTGTTCTTCAAAACTGGCTGCATGGGGATTTCCATCACCTAAGAGTTTAGCCCAGCATTTCAGTAGTTTCACACTAGAGAGTTTTTCTTAATCTCTAACTAAAATCTCCTTTGCTTTTGTTTAAGCCCCTTGAGACATATTCTCATGCTTTTCTCATGCTTTTTGATCACTTTGGTTATTCTTGTGGTTCACCCTTGGAATTTTTCTCATTGGCCTGTAAACTTTCATCATATGCTCAGGCTAAATCTGTCAGTGTTGCCCCCAGCGCTGGGAAGAAAAGAAGAATTATTTCATTTATCATTTCCAGGTGATGGTTGAATCTCTAACTTAAAGACATTCAGTACTTCTGCAGTTTGGTCACTAAGCTCTTCATTTCAGCTAATTCCTCTAAACAGTACTCTTAAATGTTCAGTTTTCCCTTTCGGGAAAACATTATTTACAGTCTTTTTCTTTAAATTTGCTTTTAATTTGAATAAAATAAACTCATGTTGATTGTCTTATGGCAAAATTATTTGTTATAAGTGGGGTTCCCATGTGAATTTATTGTCTCCCCAAAGCCAGGTATTAAGCATCTGGTTTACTCAAGAGTCCATGCAGCAAAGAAATGTGTTGGTAACTACAGCCAAGTATCTGAGTCCCACTGTAATAAGTAGCATTTGTTTTCCAATTTCCATCTGGAACATTAAAGCCTTCCTACTACAATTCCTGTAACCACAACTCCGATGTCATTCGTATCTCTAATAACATCGTACAGATCTCTGTTCATATCATATCAGATATAACAGCGACTCATCTTGTTTTTCATCTCTGTCTTCAAAGAAGACATCATTGTTCTGAAGACGCAATGATCTGCTTATCTGAAGTGTCCTGGAGAGATACTGGCTCTTTTAACACCGGTTTTATCAGCTCTTTAATTACTTGGAATTTTGTCATGCAATCTGTGAAGCCATGTACACATCATGCAAAGATTTTGACTTTCCCTCAAGCTGCTAAAACAAAAAGGGGTTTTGCAGAGAAAGCTGCTTCAGATGACCTGCTGCTGTGTTCCAAGCACAACCCCAAGGGAGAATTTTGCCCACACAGAATTTGGGCTGTCCTGTGATACTGTATGGACCTTGGAACCAGTGGAAATACCTAGCTGTAGATCCATTTGGCCTTGCTTAACTCCCCTAAAACACCTTTCAGCTCTCTGCAGTATGCTAGCAGAGGATCCCAGGCTTTTGCACACTCATAACATCTTGTTCTGCCCGAACATGCACTTGAATGTGCTTTAACATCTTCACTTGCCTTCTTTACCTTTAAACTTATCACTTTCTCAGGGTTCCTTTCCCCCAACCCGCTGCTCATATATTTCCTGATGAATGGGGGACCGAGGCACTGATGTCCCTGCTTTTTAAACCAAACAGTTGCGGCCAGAGATTGTTCCTTGCTGGCATAGAAGTGCCAATTTATCAGCCTTATCTAACTAGTGACAGTCTAATATTAATGTAGCTGGAGAACCATTTTGTTGTTTATTGGAGACAAAACTCCCATCTGAAGTCCATGGATGGTTTTGCCTAAATAAATGTTGTATGGTAGCTGCAGATAAAAATAATCATCTGTCCAGTCAAAGTAAAAGATGTGAGCAGGCCTTTTGTAGTTTTTTGAGCTCACTCTTGCTAAAAAAACCCAAAGTTTAACTCATATTAATCAACCTAATCCAGGTTTGTTAAAAATTATGAGGTTTGCCACGTGTCAGCAACAGTTTGCTCAGATCCTTCTTGAAAGATGCTCGTGGAGGAAATGGCAGGAGACCACGCTGCTGCGGGGCAGCCAGGCAGCACTGATGAGGAGTGGGTTCGTTAGCCTGGCAAGGAGGCATACCAGCACCGCTCTCCTGCGTAGGGATCCTCAGCTGCTTCATCTGACCAACTTTGTACACCGTGTGTGAAGGTACCAGCTGGAGCTGGCTTTGGCTTGCGCCCTCTCCTGCATGCATTTTAATGATGGAAAGATGAAGTGTTGGTGTTTTCTCATCACTGGGGTTATCAAGAGTGTTTTCAAAGAGTTTGCCTAATTTTTGTCTCAGCCTTCTCCCAGCCTTCCTCCTGCCTTGCCTAGTAAGGCAGATGTGCTGCAGCACTAAAGCAAACCTGTCTGCTTTTATCTAAAGCCTCCTGCAGTAGCATCTCCAGAAGACCCCTCGAAAAAGAATTGACTTCCCTTTAAAGGATGGCCACTTTTTCCTTGGAAGCTGTGGAGATAGAACTTCTGTTTCCCCAGGAGCCTTCCTTGAAAACTGAGAAATCAATTCAAAGAAACGTATGTCCTTGTTTAAGGAAGATTGAGTTTTACACGAGAGGTACTGAAGTATGTGTATTCTGGTGGTAGGTGCGGAAAGCCCAACAAGCTCACTGCCTACATCTGTAGCATGGAGGAGACAAAGACATAATTTTCCTTCTTTTTTTTTTTTCTCCCCAGAAGCTTGGTAAGTTGAGGAGGCAGAAGCAGTGCTGTCTTAATGTATAGACACTATTTTTGTTTGCACACCTGAGCTGGTACAAGGGTGGCATTTCCAAATTCCTGAATTATGGGAAGAACTATTAAAACCACACAAGCCATAAGGAAAGCAATGAGGGGTTGCTCGTTGAGTATCTGGGCAAGGGGAGGTAAGCTGGTATCAAAGCAGTGCATAAAATCAGCAAAACACACACAGCCCTTTGTTGTGACCACTGCCACTAGACAGGAACATGGTCAAAGATCCTGATTTATTCCAATAATTTCATAACAGCACAAAGAGACTCCTGAAATCCTTGGCTCCAGTGTCTGCTGTAGCAGTAATGAGTAAAGGAAGAAAAAAGTCAATTCTAAAACCTGTCCCTCGCACTGTGAATATAGGCTCAGATATCCCAAGGTTTTTAAGTGTCTACACTTCCACTGACCTCCCCGAGAATTTAAACCTTCAGGTAAGGGAAGGCACCAACATATCTTTACGGATCTGATGGCTGGAGTCCAGTGCTCAGTCACATGTAGCATCCTGTGAGAAGGAGATAGGTACATACGACACCCTAGAAGAGCAATGGTAGCAAAAAACAAGGGGCTGAGGAGCCCTAGTTTGTTATGGAGAAATTACACCTTTCCAAGATTCGGATCCTCCCCACTGCATGTACGAGAAGGTGAGGGGTTGTTGTGACTGTCCAACCACTCTGCTTTTCCCCAGGTTTCCTGGAGGTTTTCTAGCCCCTTTTATCCCATGGCACAGCCAGGCCAGGGTGACATGAAAAGGGACAAGAAAATCTCTGATGAGAATGAGAACAGTTGCCCTGTCAGCTGTGATTAACACCAATACGGTTAAACACCTTACCGACACAGACCTGCAGGATGTGCATGAAATTTTAAAAAGCCATTCTCTTTCCAGTCATGCCCTCTTGGTATTAATATAATTTCAGTAAATTAAGCAGAATGCTTATGAAAAATTTAATGTGGTGGAATCTGGCAATTCTGACAGCCCAGCAAAGCCTACAATGACCCTCAAAAAACTCTTCCTTTTGATATCATGATGCAGCTGTGCAACACAGCCACGTCCATCCCGCCGTACACTATACAGCAGAAGTTGATTGCAATTAAAATTAAATGCATTACCTTTCTCCTGTGGAACCCCCCCTATAAGAAAGTTCACCGATCATAATGAAATTACAGGCTGCTTTCTGGTCTCGTGTTAGCTGCAGAGCCGGTGACAAGATGAGCTGTGAGCCAGGCAGCCTACACCGCGTGCCGGGAGCGGCACAACACAGAACCACATCACTAACAGTGGAGTCAGGGCTCTCAAGCTGTCATGTACAAATCTTGCTATAATGAGAAGAGCATTAGTAATAGAGGCTGAAATTTTCAAGCTGCCTAAGGGATTTAGATGCTCAGTTCCCATTAAATTTAATGGGATGGGTGCCTCAAAATCCCACCCACAATAAATTTTTACCAGCCATTCTTTGTGCAAGGGAAGGAGAGGGGAGAGAAAAATAGAGAGGGATAGAGAGAATCAGGTATAAGAGTGTTTCTTATTGGGACTGGAGGCCAGCTGGGTGTTGTAAAATATCATCCAAAAGGGGACTAGAGTGAGATACTGCATCGGGGTCTTTCCTAATGCTCAGGTAATTTGGGTCTGGACTGCTCCTGTCTGCCCTGTGGGGTGGATGGGAACATAATGCCCTCTGTGCTTTGAGACTTCTATTTCTGGGCTGCAGACCTACTTGCAGTCATTAAAGCACATTTTAAAATGAAAATTAGGTAGAGAGGCAAAGATGGCATAGCAGTGGTCTTTGGAGATATGTAGGAAGAGGATGAAAGGAGGCTGTGTTGCACCACTTCTCTTATTAGATTTGGTTGCATTTACTTCTTCAACCAGATTTATCTGTATTTAAATCAGGTGCATTTTTTAAGTGTCAAAAATACTAATGACCAACATGTTTCCTTGGTAGCCATGGATCCCATTACTTCCAGGAAGCCACCAGCTCCTAGGCTCAGCTCCAACCTACCCAAGTTCAGCCCCCAAACGGGGCAAGAGTCACTCTACGTTTCCTCCGTAGATTAGGAAAAGAGAGAGGTGAAGAGTGACGTACCGATGGTTTGGCTCTTGCTCTGGGGGAGGAGAGGGGTTCACCTTGTTTAACTTCCCCCACTCATACGTTAGGCACCAGCTCTGCGATCTCTGCCTAAGCTCCCTCCATAGACTGGCAAGTCCTTCTCCAGTAGGAAGTCCCTTCACCTGAAGTGATGTATTTAAGGTAGGTGTCCTGACAGGAGCCTACATGCTCCTGGCTCCCATGAGTGCTGACAGTTGGTTAGCATGCCCAGATAGTCAGTTAGGAGTGAATCCCACTGGGCTACAGTTGCTCATGCTTTTGATCATTGTGTTTACATTCCCTTGTAATGAGCATTTCCCTCATGTCCATACTTACCTTCTCTTTTGACTAAGTCACCTACCAGAGCTCTAGGTTAACAGAAGAAAACACAGCTCTGGTGTCAATACTTCCAGATTTCAACCCATGACTTGTATTCCCCTTTTTTCCCAAAGAAACATCTGTTTTCAAGATGGTAAAGGGTTTTTTTCCCCTCTTTTTTTTTTTTTTTTTTTCTTTCTTTTTCTTTTCTTTTCCTTTGTTGACTATTTCCATGGCTCGATTTTCCATCTGGAAATAAATAATGATAAAACGCTCTCTCCACCCTGTGTTTGCCCTGCCTGTTCAGCGCAAGCGATGTGGGGGTGGGTAGGAGGGATTCCAGGCAGCCTGCTGCAACGTGGCATCTGGAGACACAAACTTGGAGGGGTTCCCAGGAAGGGAATATAACATTTGGCAACGGAGGATGTAGCTTAGATGAGAGAGGGCTGTGAGGTTTCCCCCTCTTCTGTCCCCATCCTGTTGCTTATTTCTGGATATTTGTTTGATTCCCCAGCCGTATTAGAAGTGTAAATTACACAGATGAGATAATGAGATCATCTGTGTCTGTGCCATTTGGGGAAGAGGGAAACATGGAGATGCTTTATCCTTTCTAATAATTTACCTTTATTTTGAGACTGACGATGCTCAGATTCTGCACGCTTGGCTCTGCAAGCCTGGAACAGATCCTATAGCATTTCTTCTCTGACTTCATACATATTTCTCCTCTGCATTTATGTGGCCTGCCATTCACCTCTGCTGTCTCATGCAATATGTATGGGGTGAAGTTGTGGCCCATGGAAGTTTAGGTTTTATAGGAACAGGACCTGGATTTTTCCCATGCAGAGCTATAGGTTCAATAAATATGAGTCACTGTAAGGAAAAAGGGATTGATAGCAATCTCCTTGTTCTTTTTGTCCCTAAATTCTATTGCACAATGATTGTAGGCAGGACTGGGTAAATGTTCAGCTGGCGTAAATGTAGGCACCTTCACTGCAGCGTTGCTGATTTATTGGGATGTGACCCTATGTTTGCAATTAAGATTATGTCCATAGAACAGATGGGTCAGAGTGATGCATTTGCCTTTATGAGGCACTGAATCAAATTCGATGCAATAGATCATTCATATCACAAATTGGTGCCATGCTGTTTTTAAATAGCGGTGGTGCAAGGAGGAATTTCTTGCAGCAGTTGACAACTTTCAGACCTTAATACGTGAAGTTGCTTCTCTTGCTGAGTGTTTATTTGCATGGAAGGAAAGCAGGTCTGCAAGGCATTTTTAGTTTCTGTGCTGAAATCACAATTCTGTTTTTAAACAGAGTTTGAAAGATGCTCAGTAAGTAAAAAGCTTTTTAGTGGGAGGGTAAAGACAGTTCTTTATTCAGAAACAGCTTGTACAGTGTGGTTGTGAATCCCTCCACAGAGACACCACCGTTGCTTTTATCCTCACTCTTGGTAGTTGCTTTAAATGTAAATTCTCGGAAATACACAAACTCTAATTGGGAAACACACACTGTGTTTCTCAGCTGAGACAGGGACATTATTACTTGAGTGCTCTGATGCTGGAGGTGTGGAGTAAGAGGTAATATACGGCATATTTCCATGGGATCATCAGGCTCCTGTCATGTTCCCCATTACATGCTGGTTTTAAAAGAGCTTTCCTGGTCACTGGAAGATGCTTATTCCTTGTTCTTAGGCCAGAACTGGCAATGCTGGCATCTTTTGCTCCTTGAATTTCATTATCGTTACTTCTTTAGGAGCTGAATAAATGGTTGTGGTTCATTTGAGTCAGTTGTCAGTAGACATGAGGAGACACAAAAAACCAAGTACTTACAAAGAGGCAAGGGAAAATTATAAAAAGCTTATAAAGATGAAGGGGAAACTATAAAAATATATAAATGTTATATACAAATATATATAAAAATATCAAAATGTCTTCTGTAGCACAGATCTTTCTTCTCAGGTTTGCTCCCCAACAAGCTACTAAACCTTCCTTCCTTTCTTAACTTACAGGTAAGCGAAATTTTGTTACTCTGCATTGTAGGGGGTCTGTTCCCTCTCTTCTGGGAGGGGAGGAAGGGAATATGCCACCCCAAACTAGAATTCCCAATCCTGTTGCATCTTTCCTTCCAAGCTTTACTTCCTCATTTCTTGCACTGTGATACTATACGGGAGAGAGGAAAGAGGCAGAAAGAAGAGCTATATCTTTTTGGTTTTCTCCTTAAAATCCTTTGACAAACACTCTTATGATGCCCCTTAATATGTGGCTTCAGGCTGCTTTTCTGTTTGGATGCCTTCTGCATGATAACACAGATAGCAGGACTGGGCAATGCAGCGCTGAAGCTGAGCAGCCGTGCTCAGGGTCACCCCAGGTGGTGGGACCAGGCTACTGATAATTTGGACAGTGTCAACTTTTTCTTTTTCTTTTTTTCTAATTTTGGGTAGGAAAGCAGCAAACGATTCTATGAAATCACCCATCCTTTCCAAACAGAAGGGTCACATCTTGTCGCCGTGACTTCTAAATTCTAGGCAAGGAAATGTTAAGGCAGAAGTAGTGTCAGGAAGGGATGGCTGTGCTCCATGATCAAATCCTGAGTGGAAAAGCCATGCTCCTTTCACCGAGTCACCTCTCCCACCAACCAGACCAAGCTGTCACTGTTTCCTATTTCTTACTCTGAGGAAGTTCAGGCATGGCACAGGGGACAGTAAGAGCTCAAAGTAAGGGTTCCTCATTCCTCTCCTTAATCCGAAGCATGGTGGGACTCCTTTTTGCATATGAGTCATCTGAATTTAGAATGCTTAGCCTGGGGCAGAAATAATTCAGATTTGAACACATTAATTGCACCAGGTCAAGGTAACAGTTGTTTTTTGCATGGATCGTTTCAGAATATTTTCTGTGGGTGTTTGTAGCAAGCAAATCATAGGATGCAGTTGTTGCTATAGCAATAAGCCTCCTTTAGTGAATGAGGTAGGGTAGCCCCCCTCTAGACGGACCAGCACACTCCCACCAGTTATCACTGCAATGTAGGGACCTGACACGGTTTACTTACCAGGGATGTGATAGGTATCGATAAACCCTGAATTTGAGGAGCAAATGGATCCCATGGGATTCATATATTTCTGAAAATCCTTTGTTCGAGGTCTGAGTCACCAGTGAATCTGCAATTTGCTGACTATAATTGCATTAATTATAGTAACGAGTATTTTTTTTTTTCCAATTGTGCCTGTTCTGAGTATGGGATATGTAATTTAGGTGTGTGTGTGATATGTGGTATTTTAATTTGGAATCTCAGAGAAACACAGTGGCTTGGACAGCCTCCGTGACAGCTCTGCGGACAGTCTGGACCAGCCAGGGCAGTCGAAATGACACAGCTAAACCCGGCTTTAATTCTCATAGAAAAGATTCTGTAAAATACCCTTGAAATATTTCACCTAGAAAAAAAAAAATTAAAGCATAAGAAAGGCTATAATAATAACTTTTTCCTGGTGTCAGCTTTGTTTATTGGCTCATACAGGGATTGTGGCATGCAGTCTTCGGGGAAAGAGTGTTTTGGTTTTAAATAGTCTGCGGGCTGCTCTCAGCAGATCAGCCAGGCGGGACTGCCCGCATACACACCGCTAATTATTAGTGAGATGGCTAGTTATTGTCCCTCCTGCTTCATGAGAAGATGGGTCCAGTCCAAATCCCTTTGAAGTCAGTGCAGTGATGGCCTGGGATGCTTTGGAAGGAGCTTTTGGATTGGCTCCTGTGAGTGGAATTTAAGGTTTGACCATTCAGCTCTGCATCCAGACTTGCTGCCTGGGTCACTGGAGTGATACTGAATTTACCCAATATAAGCAGAAGGAGAATTGTCTGTTCTTTCCAACAGTAGCACATAACGAGGAATTACTGGCTCAGTTCATTTTACTGGTGTTAGTGTTTCCTCTCATCAGTTCTCTCCCTCATATTCTTCACATACTCACAATAGATATAAAAAATAGGTCCTTTCAGATGGCTCCTATAGGTGCCATCTAATTTATGGTGATGATGGGCTAGTGGCTGTCGGAGAAACAGAATGAAAGAGAAAAGCAGTTGTAAAATTGCTGCTTTTTGTGGGCTGCTTGCACTTGCCTATGAGTATTTATTATCCTAGATGGCAATCTAACTGATTCTCCTTGATGTGCTCCAGCACTAATAAAGGAATTTTGCAGTATTATTACAGCAATTTTAAATCAATTCACTCAGTGAACGCTGTTGCACTCCAGAAGTCAATTATAGATATCACTTAAAAAAACAGATAATGCAAATCTGGACCTCTGTTTTCATCACCACGCAGATAGCAAAATAAAATTAAAGTAAGGGAAATGCACGTTAGAAAAGTGGAGGTGTCGTGAATGGAGCGGGGGCTAGTAACAAAAGTGATGTTTCTGCTGCGAGGTTTTCTTCAGGCCTCGGAGCATTTCTGCCACTGTCACCTGCTTTGCTTTCCCATCCAGTTCCCAAGCGACCTTCAGGCAGAAACATTGCATCTTACCATGGCTTTGCTTTCTGCAACAGATCTTGCTAAAGATCATCATGTAAGCATCCAGGAGCCACATCTGGACCTCAGGTGAATTAAAAGATACTGCCTGAGGTTGATGATGGGTTCATCCTTCAAGGCCAGCAAAAAGCCAGAAACTGATAAACATAAAGCACATTCCACTGTGTGAGGTAGATACCTACTTCTTTAATACTATGTTCATTCCCTAGGCACTGAAAGGTCCACATAATTTTCAGTTCCTTCTGTCACCATGTCCTTCACAAAAGTGATTTTTTTCATGTCATTAAATCTCCTGGGAGCGTTAAAAGGATTTCTATTATTGTGGCTGGAAACAGTGGTTTTAATTCTAAAATGCCCTTTTCCTCTGTTTTTGCAGAGAAAAGCTTTGAATGATTTCTGGGAGTCAGCTTGGGTTTAATGCAGAGGGGTCCCTAGAAATGAGAAATGGAAATAACTTGTGATTGTTCATGACTCCAGGACTTGAGTCCCGAAACATTACCTGAAACAGGGGCTAGAGCAAGCAAGTGCTGGCAAGAGAACTGTGCATAATAAGCATAGTAGTGCTTTTTTTTTTTTTTTTTCCTGCTTAGAAAGGCTGCTCTTTTCATCAAAATCCTACTTTATCCATAAAAACGTGGTTCTGATGCCTATTAATTGTCAAACCTCTGGGCAGGGGTAGTTTGAAGTTTCAAGGCAGATAATACCTTGCTAACACTATGAGCAACTATATCTTTGGTGAAAGATAAGCTGCGATAAGGAATGTGATGAACAGTTGCGTTCAAGATTTATCTAATCAACTTGGAGAGCAGGTCACTGTGTTGTCTTGATACGATAGTTAAGGTAGAGTTGCAAGTTCAAGCAGGTTTGACCTCAGCATACTTGCTGTGCAGCCAGTGATCCTCTTTTGATTATTCCCGGTGAAGCTTTTATAAGATAATGAAATAAATACAGAGGGGAAGATAGAACATAACATAGAATTGCTTTTTCCTCCAGCAACGCCCTGCCAGAAGCTGTGCTATCACACGGGGTATTTCCCGGCCCCTGGTGGTCGCTGTGCACTGAATCAGGATAGATGAGCTGTAGCGTGAACAATTTTGCAGAAGATGGAAGGCTCTTCCTGGGCTTTTTGGTCCCGATCAGATGAGATCTCCCTGCATTTCGATCCAAAACATGTGTGCTCATGGCACCTGACTTCTAAATATCTCTTCTGGTTTCTTTTCCCATTCAAAAGCTGTAGATGTGTAGGCATGGAAGGCTGAGGAAGTGAAGCTGAAGAAGCAAGCCCTCCGTGGTTACCCATCGGTTCAGATCCATCAGGCTCAGCGCCGGGGCTCTGACGCAGCCTGCAGTCACTCGGACGGCAGCACCAGCTCTCGGTGCAGGGAGTGAGAAGGCACACCACAGGGAAAAAAAGTAAAATAGTGCAAAAAGCCATGACATCAATCATAACTGCAGCAGTAAAACATCTCAGGCCACTTCCAGGGAGCCTTGTTCTGCTCCCCTTCTACTTCTAAGCCCTCTGTATGTACTGGACTGATAAAAACTTTCCAGCAGCCTTCTGTTGCCTGCAATGAGGTAAAATTGCTCAGCCAGCCTTGGGGCAGAGTAAGCAGAGCCGCAGTCACATTGCACCCACTGCGAATTAGCTCCATTATTTGTCACTGATGGAGATGTGTACAACGGAGGAGGAGAGAATTATTGTATATAAATGTTGCAATATACACTATTCCCACTTAGAATTGATTTTTCCCTTGTAAGATGTGCTGTCTCATTGAAAGAGGGAGAAAGGTATCATTTTAACTTGATTCCTGTAAGAGGAATTAAATGGGGGGGGGGGGGGGGGGGGGGGAAGAAAGCTGAAAAAGTGGAGGCATTATCTCAAGGGTGCTATTAATCATTTTCTTAGAAAAATGTAGTCTTGCTGTGCACCTTACTGACCTGGTGAAACAAGCCTTCCTGTATCTTCCCACTGTAATATTTACTGCTGAGCCCCTCCAGCTCTTTTCCTCTGCATTCAACACCAGTTTGGCTTGTTTTTTGCAAGTGTCAGATTGGAAAGAAGTGGTGGTTACCTCTGACAGTATTGTCAAATTAAATTTATCCTGATCCCTGTACCTTCTCTGGGAGACCCCATATTTATGATAAGGTACACACAGCTCATAAGCATTGGTTTTCAAAACCACTTTGACAGCAAATAATAAATATAAAATAATACACAATGCAATGTGCAATTGACTTATATGCCTCCCAGTCAATGCAAGCATTATCCAGCATACATAATTATACTGCAGGCAGCACATCCTTTACCTGGGAATGACACACTCTGATAAAAAATAAATAATAATAATAACCCCCCCTAAGTATGCACCACTGGGTGCCTTTTCTAAATCTGGCTGTGAAGAATGAATGTGAAATTAGCATTCTATTAGAAGTCAAGGAAATGCAGGATGTGAATGTAAAGCAAAGGACTATATCAATGTCTAAATGTGAATGTGACATTTGTATGGCTGCATAAATAGTCTCCTTGTGCAGCATCGCTCAGAGAGATCTGCCGCAGGAACAACAGAGTGTGGTCTTCCACAGGGTAGGAGAAGTCTGGATTTCAGGTGGTTTTCTCAAATGGAAGACCTGTTCTTCACTTCAGTTCCCATCCTCTTTTTCCTCTGGGATCAGCAGGAACTGGGAGCGCTGCAGTTTTTTCTCCTTGTGCTATTTGTCTGTTGTCACTGTACAAGATTCATAACAAGTGGTTTTCTCTGAATTTTTTCCCTTCCATTTTTTTTCTTGGGTTTTCCATAAAAAGTTGAGACTGGACCTTATTATACCTTCTGTATGGTTTTGCAGTGTTTGTCTTTACATGTTGCTCTTCCTCCACTGAACATAAAGTGATGAAGGTGTAGTGTCAGTCATCCCTCACCCACAGGCATCAGCAAAAGCGTATTTGGCTAGGCTGTGTGGTCAGTTCATGCCATTTAGGATCTGAAGGCAGCTTTCAACCCTTGTCAGCATCAGATGTATTGGAGCTTTGACCCTGTCACCAGATAGCTTCTCGCCTCCCCCAGGGGTTGCTGGTGCACTCACGCCCCCCCCTGTCCCATGCACTGGGCTACAAGGGCCATTGGTAATGTGTCTTTTTTTTTTTCCCCCTAACCCCTAACTTCATATAACTCTGAGTATTACTCTGAGAACAAGATGATATGTCTGCTTTCCTGTTGGTTTTGACCGTGGGGATTAAGGCAGATGGGAGTGACATCTTTCTTCCTCTGACCTGGCTCCATTCAAGACTGACTGTACGTTGTGAGCTGATGTGATTATTGCCAGTTGTGCTTAAACAAGAAGGTGAGGTATGCAGCTTGTCAGAGATGGCATTAAAACTGAATTCACAGAATTTGCTTCAGGTGTGTCTGATGCCACCCTCGAATCACGTCAATTTGGGATCGAATTAAAATGCTCATTTTAGAAAAATGGAATTGTCCTTTGCCGTCTTCCAAAGCTACCAGGAGAAGTTTGCATTTGTTACAGCCAACTTTGCCATCTACTTGACCTTAAATCCAAGCATTTATGTGCTGCTTCCCAAAATAAGCATCAGTTAGGTTTGGGAGGATGCCTTAAGGGTGTGCAAGCCAAATTGTACCAGTCAGAAAGATGCTGTTTTTTAAATCAGCTTTACGGGTGAATCTTCCCATTGCTGTTAACGTTTAACATATCCCCCTAAGCCTGGATGCTCTTTGAAGCAAGTTACCAGCTTAATTGGGACTCTTTAATAAAATTTAATGCTATTTTTTTAATGAAGAAAGATGAAAAGTTGCCTAGAGGGGAATCTTGAGCACAAGGTATTTAAAGAAATTATTCTTTGAGAATGTCGATCTCTTATCTCATTCTCCACAAATCATTTAATGAAATAACATTAGCATTTCACTTCTAGTTATATTTGCTTCCCCCCACACACACATTTCTTTATTTTTGTTTTTTCTCCTTTTCGAGGAAAAAATAAAGCACAACAAGGCTCTTGAACAGCAACCGCAACTGCTATTGAGTGACAATTAATATCGTCTCATTCTCGCAAACGGGGGGCATAGGGGTTTTTTTCCATACAATTAGGTAGATAGCCTTCTCTTGCATTTATTAATGCTGATCTCAAGTTTAACAGGCTTGGCTTTGCCAGTTACATAATTACTGAAAACCTGGGCATCTGCAGCCGGGCTCCAGATACAAAGCAACCCTGTCACTGTTCCCCGCAGGCAATAACCTAAAACAGGAGATGGCTTTCTGCTTCAAATGTAGATATTGAGAGCTCTCCCTCTAGATTAAAGAATTATTTGGGTCCTGCTGTCAGTGCCTATGTTTGTCATTGAAAGACTCGGCGTCAGCGCCTGATTCTGTGAATGGCAAGAGGAGGCATTAGTTTTTCCCTGCAATTTCCTTAAAAGCCCGAGGTCTCCATAACAAACTGCTAGGGAGCGGCTGTTGTATTTTGAACTAAGGAAGGGCGACGTGTGTGGAGTTATTTCCTTGACAAATTATTCTCTCATTTCCCTCTTTGCCACTTCATCTATTGTTATCTCAGGTCTGGTTTCTTCTTCTTAAATGAAGTAATTGTCCAGTTTTTGTGACACAGATGTTGGATGGCAATGAGTGGTGCCAGCAAATCAGTATCTTTTACTGCAGATAGGATCAGGAGGAAGAAGAGGGACGGGTGATAGGAGCCATGGGGTGAAAGATAAATCCAGCCTACGAGCTTTATCATCCCAGGCAAGAATTTCTCTGTTCTGGACCTGTATAAAAATAATTGTCTTATTCTTTTGACCAATTCATTGTGCTTATTCAATTTTCAGCACACTAGACTCCTCTTCACATATTTGTTAGTGCTTTATCTCTGTTCTGTTTTCCCCCTTTTTTCAGGAAAAATAGGCAACAATATGTAATTTCCGTAGAACTTGGCTCAGCCACATTTTTCTTTATGACTTTCCCCCCAGATTTTAAGGTTCAATTATTTTCTGTAACACTGTAATATGATCTTTGTGGTTCTTGTAAGATTAGGAGAGAGTGGATTATATGAGAATTTCCTGAGCAGTGTCCAGAGTTTTGTCTTACATTTGGATCACGACACACATCCATAGGAAATAGAAAGGAAAGAAACAGCTCATGGTGTTCCTTCCCCCAATCTACTAGTTTTGCTCCTCCAAAATCGGTGGGAGTAGTTCTCCTTCAGCACAGAGGGAAATCAGCACATGTCCTGGGATCTGACTGGTGATGCTGAGCCTTCTCATCTGTCTACGGTGCCACTGATTTTAAGGTCAGGTTGCAGGACTAGGATGTAGGTTTACATTAATATAACATTTGTTGGCCTTTCAAAAAAAGAGGAAACCCATTTTTCAAATGGGAGGTGGTGGGTGGGTATGCAACATGCGCACACACAGACACACAGACACATACACATTTTGAAAAAAATATTTGTTCTGCTCAAGAGAAAACATGCATCATTGCATCCCAGGAAAGAAAGCAACAGGCTCAAGCAGGGAAATTTTTCTTCATTCAGATCTAGAATACTTCAGGATCCCTTTGTCATTTATCAGCTATTTGCAACTGCCATGCATTCAACAGGTAGCTCAAGAAACATCAAGCCAAGCCCTCTTCCAGTCTGCAAAATCTTTTCTCCCCGCCAAAGACACCCCACATCCGTCCCAGCCCTGCCAGGGTACCTGCTTCAGAAAGGACTTTCCAGCTAAGTCAGAAGCCAGACAATTAACTAAGTGGCAAAATAAGTACAACTCATGAAAACCACTCTTTTGCTTCCTAATGAGGACTCGTAATAACCATGCTGGATTTTTTCCTTTTATATTTATCAAGGTATGATTTAATTGTCATAAACATCCAGAACACAAAAAAAGTCCCCTAAACTCAAACTGACAGAAAATTCTGGGGTTTTCAGGTACTCTGTAGTAATGATTCATGCATTTGCAACTGGGATAATAATAGTCTAATACCTTGATCATATTGCATTTTACATAATTTTACATAATTGTTCATAAGGGCTACAATTATTGCGACTGTGAAGTGTAAAACTACAGGAAGAGAATGAAAAAGCCAACTCAAACTAATATGTTTAGCCTGATTTTCTTGTACTAATTACCACTGGGAAAACACATATTTTAACCTAGCAATGTTTGAAGGTTTTTTTACCCCAGCGCTGCCATAAATGAAACAGGATAATAAAGACCGTTGTAGTTTAACCCCAGCTGGCAACTGAGCCTCATGCAGCCACTCGCTCGCTCCCCTGCCATGGGATGGGGGAGAGAACGGGGAGAGTGAAAGAGAGAAAACTGGTGGGTTGGGATAAAGACAGTTTAATGGGTTAAGGAAAAGCTGCACACACAAGCAAATTAAAACAAGGAATTTGCTTGCTGCTTCCCATGGGCAGGCATGTTCAGCCGTCTCCAGGAAAGCAGGGCTCCATCACGCCTAGTGGTGACTTGGGAAGGCAAATACCATCACTCTGAATGTCCCCCCCTCCTCCTTCCCCCAGCTTCACATGCTGGGCACGAACTCAAATGGTCTGGAATATCCCTTTGGTCAGTCAGGGCCAGCTGTGTCCCCTCCTGGCTTCTTGTACCCCCCACCAGCCCACTCAATGGTGGGGTGAGGAGCAGAAGAGCCCTTGGCTCTGTGTAAGTGCTGCTCAGCCATAACAAAAGCATCCCTGTGTTACCAACACTTTCCAGCACAAACCCAAAACACAGCCCCATACTAGCTGCTATGGAGAAAATTAACTCTACGCCAGCCGAAGCCAGCACAGCAATGACCGTCATCCCACATGCCAAGTTACTGAGCACCGTTAAGTGCGTTCACAGGGCTGTGGGGATATTCTGGCTTTCTGAAACATTTCTAGCAGAGAGCGTGCTTGCCAGTGGTTTGAAGTACAGATTGCGCTCACCTGTTCGGTTATTAGACGTGTTAATGTTACTGCTCTCTGCCATACTAAACAGCATTCTGGCTGTCAGCGTCAGGAGGAATATGCTGGGTTTGTGTTATTTTTATCATTTTCTCATTGTTCTAATTGTTCCCTAGTGTTCCCGAGGAAAAGCAATACTCAGCTGCAGGGAAGAAGGCAAAACCCACTCATTTGAAACACAAAAGCTGGCCTGAGGAAGGAGAAGCTGGGACAGCCGTTCACTTTGGTAGATGCAAATTTCCGTGCAAAAAAATCATCCCTGTGGCTGGGCTTGCCCGTGTGACAGTTTGCACGCACACGCACGCACGGAGTCCCACCAGCCATGTGCTGCTGTGTGTCCCGGCTCTGTTTCTGCGGGTGGGAGGTCGCAGTTGCTGGCTGGGAGGCACCTGGAGCTCCTGGAGTCAGGACAGTGCCCAGCTCACTACTTGAACCACTACTTCAAAATAGCCCGGCCAAGAAATCCTGCCGAAGGAACCAACCCCATGAATGCAGGTTGGCAGGAGGCTGAGGGCATGGAGGGACGGGCTGGAGTGGTGGGGCTGGCAAAGATCTGTCCCTTCAGCTGCTGCCCCGGTGTGCAGCCACTTCAGCACAAAGTTCAGTGCCTTGGCTGAAGCTGTGGCTGACGATGGGCTCACATCAACATGCCAGCCTCTACCCTGAAGCCATTGAAATGCAGGCACATGTTTGCCTTTAATTGTTCTGGGGACAGCAGACTGCTGGGAGCACTAACTTTTTAAATTGCCTCTGCTAGATGCCTCAGAACTTGACCGCCAGAGCTGTCATCACTATTTAAAGCTGTGTAAAGCCCAGTCCTCTAGACCGGGGTGGAAACAGGTCCTGGGCATGGCCTTCACCCCATGCAAGGAATGAATTTTGCCCAGAAAGCTGCAATACTGTGAGATGTGTTAAGAGCACAAACTGAGCTTCAAAATGGTTCCCATTTCAAAGGAACAATGTAAGGCAGATTTCTGGTGCACAGAAACCCATTTGTTTGCTGCCTTACCAGCTTATTGGAACAGCTCGTAGGTGTGATCAGCCTCTCCTGGTTCAAAAA
The DNA here is from genome assembly GCF_017639655.2 of Falco naumanni. Lineage (NCBI taxonomy): Eukaryota > Metazoa > Chordata > Aves > Falconiformes > Falconidae > Falco > Falco naumanni. The sequence continues at coordinate 8,397,598 of NC_054061.1, forward strand.
GACCCTCTGGCTTGTTGGGTGCAACAGGACAGAGATTTCTGTATCCCACCTACATTTGTTCCTGAGGTATCAGGAAGGCATCGCCTTCTCTGCATCACTTTCTCTGCAAGTTCACGATCAGGAGGAGATTAGATGTTGTGGGCACTGACTTGCTGTCTTCATAGGGAAAGATTTTTGCAAGTATTTATTTACTCGGGCCTGTCATTACATTTCTGTTCCCCATTGGCTCCCACAGTAATGAGGGGGGAGAAGATTAATAAACTGTGATGGCCAGGACAGAAGAGCCACCACAGATTACATGTCTGCGTGGGGGGTTGAGTGAGGCACTCATTTTAAGAACAGTGTCTTGACTTTAAAATCCTTTGGGATGGATTAAAATAAATTTGCTTAGTCCAATATCTTCAGGAGTCCGAATGAGCATCAAAGCAAAGGCTTCGTGGTGGCACTTCTCCAAATCAGCTGTGCTATCTTGAAGTTAACCGATTTCCTCTTCCCCACTTTTCCCATCTCTCAAAGGCAAAGTGTAATGCGCCGCCCGCGTGGCACTTGGACTTCCCAGGACCTGCTGTCCTGGCAGATCAGAAATAGATTTCTATGCCCCTCTTCTGTCAGTCTTTGATCTCTGAAGACTGACCCGCACAAGTTTAAATCGGCTTGTTCAGACAGTGTGTAAAAATCAAAACAGTCAGCTGGTGTGTAACGGCCATGCGCTCGGTGCCGCCTGCCGGTGTGGTGTGCTCGGTGGTCCCGCGCAGGCTGGCCTGCAGACTGACTGCTCTTGCTAGCGAGGGCTCAGGTCTGGGGGTCTCCTCATGGTGGACTGGGATGATCATGGGAGGGTGAGGCTCAGAGGAGATCGGGAGCTTCCCACAGGAGACATCGACTGGGGTTCTGCATTCAGCCTCCCTCTGCGTGTTCTTCCGCGAGCCATTCTTCACCTCTCCCATCCATGTGGCGACTGCTGACACGCGGTGTTTTCCATATGACTGACAGTGGCATTTGTCCCTACTGAAGTCCTTCGTGCTCTGTCAGATGGTAGTTAAGGAAGGAATGAAACTCCATCATCCCTGTCTAATGTGGGACACTCTGTGTGTCCCCTGTGCAGGGTCACGGAGCACAAGGTACATTCCTCGGCACACTGGCACTTCTCCATGGCACAAAGGGTTGGCAAACAGCAATACTAGGTCAGGGCTTGAAGACAACATAACTGCATTCACCACACGTCACCAAGCATTCAATTCACCCCTCTGCGGGATCAGCACTTGTTTTGTTCAGCAAGACAGTTCCTTTGAGCTGTCAGAATGACAGGAAGCACTCAGACTGAGGAAAGCATCTGGCGCCCAATTTTAAAAATGCTACATTTAATTTAATTTCTTAATTTGATCGTGTGCTCTGCCGCACTTGCTGGGTGCCCCCGTGTCCTGAGATTTCATCCTCACGTGAGAACGTCCTGCCCAGGAGTGAGCACCCACCTTTCCCCCCTCTTGCTCAGCCTACCCTGCAGGACTATATGTAGGGCAGATTAGCACAAACTGCTTGATGGGGCTGCAAATTTCCCTATTAGCAGCATGTGGAGCTGGCAATACTGTGTTGTACTCCTTAGTTACACTTAAAGTTCTTCCGAAGCAAAAGGACAAAGGCAATATTCTTTGTCGTCATTCTCAGTTACTTCAAAATTGCTACCCACAGCAGAGCATCATCAGTCATTAGAGTCACATATAGGAGCATTATATTCACTTTGCGGTCTCCCAGCTCCATCGCCAAGGACATCACAGTCACAATGAGACATAATCAGTGTGCTGTTGCCAATTTCGAGACATTGTAATTTAGCAAAAAATTTCCTGTGTTCAGAGTCCTCTGAAGTTGGAGGAGCTGCTCTGAATTTCTCTGCATTCCTTTTAGCAAGTTTGGTGTGAATGGCATGGAGAGAGAAATAAGGAGTGAGGACCCTTTTTATCATGCCACCGTTATGCCTATGAATTGCAGGGCACGTGTGCTGCATAATATCGGGCATGACCGATACAACAAGGGACGGCAGGAGAGAGCTGAGGAAAAGCCTCAGCCCTGAGTGACCTTGCTGTTGTGAATTTCTAACTTATTCTTCTCCCTATTGCAGCTCTGATAAAAAGATACCACACAAATATACTCTTTTGCATCGAAGTTTCGGGAAGAAGCTTCAAATGACACAAATGTAAGGCAGCTGATCTGGTCCCTCAGGTTGTTCCAGGAGACATTTAGCTGGTCTGATTTTTATTCCTGACTGGTGACAGCTTGATGGGTGACATCAGGCAAATCACCCCCCTCTATGCCGCACTTTTCCTGTGCACAGTTGTATTTACCCAGTGCTTGGTGAGCTAAGGATGTTTTTAAATTCTCTGTTAAGAGCTAGGTAGCATTTAACCACTAAAACTGCATGCTGGAATTTCATTTATATTGCATCTTATGGCAATGTTTTGTAATGTGCAACCTTTTAAAAGCTATCTTTTTACTCCAAAAAAGGTCTGCTGACACTAGGGCTCAAGAAATTCTCTATCCTGTCTAAAAGAAAATAAAAACCATGAATTTTTACAATCTGGAAGTGGAACTGTTCCCAGAATCTTCCCTTTCTGCTCTGGAAAAAGAGATCATCCACATCAAGAAAAACGTTGCTTCTGGTGGTCCCCTTCCAGCCCAGCCAGGTTGGGTCATTATCATTTTTGATTACCAGTGCTTTGACTTTATTTACCCTCTGTGAAATGGTTATGAGCATTTGGCCATGCATTTAATGTATGCAACTTACTTGGGGTCCTTTGCATATTTGAGCATGAAGGGATATAAACATAAATGCAGATGGATTTATTGCAGTCTAATTTAATAAAAATGTCAGCAAATAAATGCACGTTTGACAGGGGAATAAATATCAAATAGGAGCAAAGCAGACAGTGGAGTAGGTTGTAAGAAATTAACATGAAACGTTCCGGTTTGACAGTGACTATAAAACAAAATTGTACTTTGGAGACTTGGGGAGTGATTTAGCAGAGGTGTGCTTCCAGGGCACGCAGAATCAGCTTGCACACACGGGGTGCGGAGACACAGGTTCAGGATAAGACCACATCACTACAGAGGGGAATGGTTTGTCATCTGTCGCTTCCATTTGTAAACTGACATTTAACGGAAGGGGAGCGAGATGCTGCCTGGATTGGTTTTCCGACACGGGGCTGCAGGTTGTGCCTGCACGTTGCTTAGCAGCAGCATGCCAGCCCTGGGTCGGGCTTGCTCCTTCTGCCTGGTGCTTGGACTGGTTTGGCCCCCGTGACTCCACTCCATGTATTTATGCATCAAGGGAGAGGCAGGGAATCGCTGTAATCTGTGTTTTGCACATAGACCGGCTGGGTTTTAGCTTACGGAGTGGTTTGCCCAGGGTGAAACAGGAAGAAGAAGCTGGATCAGTTCTCCTGGTACCCCAGAAGGTCGCATCACGTGCATTTTAAATGCTTCATCCTCCACTGCCCCTTCCTGGTGTGTGCTTGCGCTGCCCTCGCAGGACTCTCGCCAAGACACACCGTGGATGCCCTGCTCCTCTGGGGCCCCGCAGCCAGGCGGTTCCACCTTCTACAGAGCTGAGTTAAGCTTTATGTGGAGGGAAGTTCAGCGGTGGGCTTCGTTTCCATGCCAGACAGACTTCAAGAGGGCTGTACTAGGAGAATTTGCGGGCTCCTATGGATGCCAGAGAGCAGATCCATAGCACAGCAGCCAACTCTGATGCTAATGGACCCTCCTAGCGCTCTCCATTGATTTCATTGAAAGCAAGAATGTTGGGATGCTGCTCCCAATGAAAGCATATGGCATTTTTTTCTGTAGCAGTGAAATAGCTGTTAGGTGTCTTGCAATATTTGTTTTCACCTTCGTTTTTTTTGTCTGGGTTTTGTTGGGGTTTGGTTTTGGGTTTTGGTTGTTTTTTTTTTTTTTGGTATTCCATCTTTCCTTCATCTTTTGGGCTTCAGTTTCTCATGAGGTCCCCAGGCAATTACTGAGGCTGCGGTTGCCACAAGCATTGTTCTCCTCTCTTTATTGCAGATATGTACTCATATCCTGGATAGATTTTATTTTAACGGCCCAGTCAATATATGGTGCTTATTCCACCTCAAGCATTACAAAGAGGTTTTTAAAACATACTTGTTCATCTTAATACCCCTGCTAAGCTTCTGAAATGCTCGATATATCCTATGTGTTTCTTAAAATTTCAGCACAAATCCAATATCGTACTTTCACTGTAGGCACAGAATCATCACTCACTGTATTGGGGACCGTATCTCAATGTGTGTATGCAGAAATTCAAGGTAACCAGTCTGCGCAGGGGTAAAAGTGCAGTGGCTAATGGGAAGGAGAGAGTGGGAACAGAGTTTGCCTCACCATAAGTGGAATAAAAGCTTGAAGTTTTCCATAGCACAAGTTGGGGCGAGTCAGGGGTTGTAGAGTGGAAACTTTTGGTCCTAAAGTTCTGGAAGAATTGATGTGTGAAATTGCAAATCTGGTAGTAAGAGTTTTTAATAAATCTATCAACTCGAGGGTGGCACTGTGTGACTGAAGAATAGCAAACACAGTATCTGTATTTAAGAAAGGGAGAGGAATAGGGAGAGCAGTGTGTACAGGCCTTTCAGTCTGACATCACCTCTACAGAATCAAAATTTTTGGACAAAATTAGTATGCCCACTGTTGTGATGAGTTGTGAAAAGGACACAGGCTACATCAGGAAAAGTATCAGCTATATAGATAAGGAGCTGTTAACATCCTCACTTGACACAGCCATTTCTGGAACATCTATGCTCAGAAAAATGGAATGAAACCAGGGATGCATGCGGATGCGGGTATTACAGGGATCAGGAGAATGGAGAGCCTGATTTGCAAGAGAAGGCTAAAGGGGCATGGCTTGTGATCATAGCAAAATGAAGGCATAGCAGGGTTGTGATTTCCGTCTGTAAAAACATCAGGGAGGAAAAGGGACTAGTTGCACTGGAGAACAGTGTTATTGTAAAAATGGACATGAGTAAACTCACACTGGAAATCAAAACAAGTTTTCTAGCCATTAGGGCAGGGAGGTTGGAACAGCTTTTTGGTAGGAATGGCAACGAACAAAACCCCAACTACTTTTAAGCCACAGCTCAGAAAGTTTGCGGAGAGGTAATACAACGCAGCAATGCTACCAGGGGCTGCACTGGGTGACCCCAGTGATGACTTCCAGTCTGTGTAAAGATGCAGGAACTCCATCGCAAAGTCCTCATTAAACTTCCCATGTATTTCTTTTTCTTTATCTTCCTTTAAAAAAAGATTATCCTGTAATAAACGGGGTGGTGCCATCTGCCACAGTCTGGCGCAGAAGGGAGGAATTGCTGTTTCATGTTAGTTAGCTGTATTGAGGGGGGTGGGGGAAGGCTTTGGGGCTGCTTCCATCTGGCACTGGGGCTGATTGAAGGTGAGAGCTGATCTCTTGAAATTCAGTGAAAAAATGATGGGTAAAGCAGATATAAGTTGTGAAGCCCCTTGAAAGTACACACCAAGCAGCTTAGGTTTGATGCAGCCGCTGAAGGGAGGTGAGAGGAGGGCTGTGTAGAAGAGGAGGGCATAGTCTGAAGTGAAGCTAAGAAAATAGTCTTTACAGCGATGTTCTCAGAGGATACAAGCAGGGCAGAATGCAGTTTTCTGTGTTAGAGAAAAGAAAATTAGAGTTGATCTGTGGTATAAGATTATGAGAGCCTGAGTGAGACTTTTAGCTGTGCAGGGAGAAGGATGACCCTGTTTCAGTGGAGAGAACTGGTGTGATGATGCATTGATCTAGTGAGAGCATGCAGGGCAGATCAAAATGATTCCCAGGTTCCAAAGCTGGGAGAAACTGAAGTATTTCTCCAGGGCATTGGTCTGCTTCCAGCACTGACTGTGCTGCTTCTGTTCAAATGGAGCACATTAGCAGAAAAACCTAGCTTTTAAAGTATTTGGAGTACGACTGCTGCAGGCTCAGTCTCCTCCTTTTGGGAGAGGAAGGTCCCCAGGAGACTGGGCTCCCTCTTGGGAATGTGCTGCTGGACCCTATCCTCAGGCACCGGGAAGGGAGAGCTGGGTCCTGAATAACCGTGCTGAGACTGGTTTGAAATTCATGAGAAATTAAGAAAAGGTCAAAAGAAAAGGATGAAATCTGTGTTTATTTGTCTTTTCATTTAGGTCCCTGGGGAGTTACCTTTTCAGGTGCTTCTCTCCAGCCATGAAGGTCAGAGATGTCTTTCAGTGAAAGCTGAGAATCCTGAACAATTGCTCACAAAGCAGTTCTCAAACAGACGTTTGCAAGCACAGCCTCCTCAAATTAATGGAAGTCATAGATCTGGTGGACAAAAGTACATGTAACACATTTTCACTGCATCGTGGTGATGCTGGGATTTTAGGAATTCAACCAGATGTCACAAAATTTGCACTTGCACCATGATAATAGTGACAAATCAGGGAGGTGACTTTATTGGAAGTCTAAATTTCTCATTGTTGTGCATCTCCCCACATCTGCATCTCCTCTCCACTTAGCACCCCGTAGGTACAGGTTTCCTATGCTAACACAATGTCTGCATCAAGTCACTCCCTTTTCTGTTCTTCCTCAGAAGTAAGGACTCAGAGCAGCTTCTGGTGCATTTCTGGGCTGCCAAAATCCTGATTTCATTGTTTGCAAGCCTCTGATGCAGACTCCTCTTGACTCCTCTTGTCTTCCCTGGTCAGGACTATAAGATTTGGCTTTTGTAGATCAGTTGCTATGAAAATGCTTATTGATGGTTACCCACATCCTGTTGTCCTTCTGGTGCTTCTTCTTTATTTTGAGAGGGTTTGTCTGTAATGCTGTTGATCCAAAATTAAGGCTATGATAAAGTGGCTGATTGAAATGGCACCGAAAGCTTTGCACAGATAGGCTCAGTCAAGCCTTCATTAGCTTAGCTTAAATCACTTGAGGCTACTTTGATTCTGAGCAAGTTCACAGAGGATTTTTGGATTAATTTTCCCACATATCTCCATCCAGGCAAGCCCTAAAAAAATCACCAGCATACACAGCGTGCCTTTAGGAAATGAGCTCTTCTAGGAATGAAGGATACTTCTAGAGGGCTGAAAGGCTATGGGCATGAACTAGCAAATGGGGGTGATGTGAGGGTGGCAACAGGCAACCACAGCCTTTCCCCTTCTTTCCCCAAGCTAGCAGAAGGTGATAGTAAATTAAAAGCTCTAGAATATGGCCTGTGACAAATACCAGTTTCACTTTCTGAGCTTCAAACATCTCCTTGTGTTTCTATTTGACAGTCCAAATATTGCTCCTTTTCTTAGTTTACCCAGGTGTAAAATGGTGTGAAAAGTACTAGTCTCCTTTGGAAATGTTTTGATACCAGATGCTAGAGAAGTTCTAAGACTTCATTATTACCATCCTATTAATGCTACTGCTGTTATCACTCCGTGGTTTGCTTTACTGGAGTAATGACCCATTAATATTATTTTGTTGACTCTACAGATGATCTTTCAAAGCAGCAGTCAAAAGTACCATTAAGAGCTCCAGACAACTTACTGTCCTAATTTATAAGCAGATGCAACCAGTAATAAATAGGAGATTAAAATGTAGTAATGATCAAGCAAGTTTTTGCATGAAGAGCTGTAATCTCCAGCTGTCAGTACCTCTGTGTGCACCAAGACACAGGTCTGCAGATAAGGAAGCGGCTTCTGTTTTCGTTGCTGTGCATCCACGGCTTTGGCAAACATGAAGTCTATGTTTGAAAAAAACAGTCCCTTGAAAACAAGCCTGCTATTCATTCATCCTGGAGACATTGCTGAGAAGTTGGCCAATTGGTATGTGCCGGTTTTTGCTGGAGCTGCTGTAACTCCTGAGACTGCTTCCTAGGGACCCTGAGGAACGCGCACAGCTCCTGCCTTCTAGGCTGTTACATGCAAGACCAATTAAGACTGATGTCAAAATAGCTAATACAGAGGCTGTGTTTCTGGTTTAAGAAACACTGTGAGATACTTTACCTCCCAGTAGGGAGAGTGTGATAGTAAACCGCCCTGCCCAGATACTGCTGAATGTTTCATTAGCTGAGAAATGCAAAGTCAACTTTTCTAGCAGAGACTGCAGAGGTGATGGGGGGTCTGTGATGTGGGACAACATTTATTCTGTCTCGGCGCAAAAAGCTCAGCCAAAAACCTTCACCCGAAAGAGCCCAACCAAAAAAACCTAACCCAAACATAGCGGCAATTACTGGAATCTGAAAGAAAGAAAAGAACATACTGTTAGTTTATGGAACACATTGTTGTTTCATATTTAGCAAACTAAATATACATTTATAACAATCTAAAAAATAATGCAATTCAAGATATCATAATGCCTTGGCTTTTACTTACTTTCTTATGTGATGAGGCAGAGGCACAGCAATTAACGGTGTCCCTTGCCACATCCAAAACAGAAAGGGATAAAACATAATAGAACATACTGTTATAAGCTCCTTTGAAAAAGGAGGGATTTCAAAAGATGAATTCCCAATGGAAATTACTCTTTGATTTTTGTTATGCTAACTCTAATGGCTGTCCAGTTTCCAGTCCCAGGGACCTAAGGCTCCACAGTCATGCGTGATGCTTGTGGTACCCGGTGCTCTGCAGAAAGAATGGGTTAAGTTTAGAGTTGGACATCATCATTATTTTCTTTCTCTCTTTTGTGTTAGTAAACTTCAGAAGTTCAAGAAAGAACATGCTGCTTTGCCTTCCTTGTTCCCTGCTGACTTCGTTCCCCTGATCAAAGCAAAAATAAGTAGGCCTGGTTTGTTTAATAGAGAGGGTCTTACACAGTCACGCCTCTTTGTTTGCCGACATAATTGAGGAGAAGACAGCTTTGGGAATAGTGCTGCTTAATTGCTCTCACAGATGCTGCAAGACACTTGGTGTAGGGTCGGGCTAAATTGGTCCTATTGTGGATTTTTGAAAAGCCTTGGTAACAGAAGAGTGAAAAAAAAAATAAAAATCCCCCCAAAATCCAAGCCCTTATATAACCAGCAAAGTAACCTTCATCTCAGTATCGGCTTTTCTCTGCATAAAACTTCCTTGCAATGAACTGGGGAAATAGCACAGCAGAGGCGTTGCTGCCCCATCCCCATGGATCTCCAGTGGGCATGGAGAAAGAAGGGGTGGAACTGAACATCTGGGTGTAACTTCTTATCCATTAAAATGTTCAGCCTTTTAATAAAACATCGGTATGGCGGTAAAAGCTCCCTTCCTAATGAGTGCCGGAGTGCGGAAATCGCTGTTTCTCAAAGGCAGGCCAGGCTGTAACCCTCTTGATTTTAAATGAAAGGTTGGCTGGGACTCCCCAGCGCCTCGCAGCCCCGAGGGAGCCAGCAGAGCTGCTAATTAGAGCGCCGGTTGCGTTTTTTTGGTTTGAAGCCCTGAAATGAAGGGCAGGTCTGCTCTGTACCTTGCGACGACAAGGAGACTTTAGATTCCTGGCTAAGGCTTTTAGATGACAGAAGCGGAGAAGGGCTTCCCGGGGACAGGCTCCCCTGGCCATGGAGCAGGTGAGCCTCCACCGCCTCGGGATGGGACGGCACAGGGCGCAGGCGGCAGCTGCCAACTGGGCTCCAGCTTTAATGGCGCTAGTGGTGAATCCTCAGGTTGAACTTCTCCCTTGTTTTTTAGAAATGGGTTTTAATTCTGGAAAAATGATTCTGTTTTCCACTATTTGATAGGTAGGATTCAAAGACAGTATTGATAAGTATTCCTACGCTGGGGGGGGGGGGGGGGGGGGGGGGAGAAGGAGGTACTTTATGTGACAACGGGGACAAAAGCCTCGTTCTTTTCCCATTATAGTCATTACAGGTTCTTTTGTTTACAAGACTGTCTCACTCCATCAGAGGTATGGCAAATTGTCTCCTAAAGATAGCAATGAATTCACTAGACATATACCTAAACTTTGACAATTATTGTCTTTTGCTATGTATTTTTTAAAGCCTTAAATAACATTAATCACATAGCTAAAGAAAAGTATATGCCTTTCTCTGTAGCAGCCTTAGAAAGATCTCATGTATTACGAAGCTCTCTGCCAACAAGCGAGCTGCAAATGGCTAAGCAACACAAGTCCCCGTAGTAAAAACGAGAGTTTGAGAGGCAAGCCACCAGGAGCCCTGATTTAGCTGGGTACAAATACTCACCTAAAGTTAAATATGTGGTTTCCCTGAGACTGCTCACAGCTTGGTGCTCTGTGCTGGCTTTTGGGCACAGCAGAGATAAAATACTTGCAAGCAAATGCATGAACACATCCTTCTTTCAGCCTTATGCTCTTCTGAAGTTGTTTTAAAGCTTGTATTTTCTAGAAGTACATTACAAATGTCCCGGCCAGGTGGCAGGAGACATTCATAATGCAAGACCAGTTAAGAATTGCAGGTTGCTTGCTGGTTTTACCACTTAATTCAGTGCTCTAAACCCACTTCTTGGGTTGCTGCTTGGTGGAAGGTCTATGGGTTGGGAACTGCCCTTGTGTATTAATTTATTGGAAAAAACCCCACCAAGGTAGCACTGACAAACTACAATAAATAATGCTAACATTTAACAGCTGGCACATCCTTGAATGCCTTTGCGCAGTAGATTGAAAAGGCTGACCAGTATTCAAATTATAAAAGGAAACTATCATAGTTCGGACTTAAAGGACACAGTTGTCTTTTTCAAACTTAATATTGCTAGAACTTATCAAACACACAGCATCTAAAGAGAATAAGATGGAAGGTTGGGAAGGGATTTTTTTCCCCCCAGACTTTCTCCTTTATTTTGCTAGAAATGACAGCTGAGAATAAACAGTGGCTCTCCTCAAATCTGAAAGGATGAGAGATATTTTAACACAGAGACTTTTCTCCCAGACTCTTGCATGTATGCCAGCAATAGGAAGGAGTTAACAAGACAGTGATGGGATGACTCCTCTGTTATGTCCTTATCCTTCAGGACTTTAAAGCCCTGACATAGTTAAAAAGTATTTTCTCACCAAAAAAAAAAAAAAAAAAAAAAAAAAAAAAAAAAAAAAAAACGCTGTTAAAAAAAACAGCAAACCAAATTCAAGCTTTATTTTTTGCGGAATGGTCCAGAAGTCTCCTTTTATTATTATTATTATTTTGGAGGCTTTCCAAAAGTTTTTAAATGAGCTTTCAAAATGGTCTTCACTTTTGCAGATATTTTAGCTACGTTACAGTAATTGGGAGCAGGGAACCAACGTATGATGTGGCTGCTTCTCTTCAAGTTGCCCAGCAATCTATTTTTGGTTCAGTGTTTAGAGCATCACTATTGAAGATCTAGGAGAAAATATCCAAATATTAATGACAAAAATTACAGATGACAGAAAAATGAGCAGATTAGTAAATAATAAATCAATCCTGCAGAGTGATCTGGATCCAATGAGCAACCAGACTCATTTGAACACAGAAAATATGAGGTCCAGGAACCAAGAAAATAGGTCATGCTTACTGGCTGAGGTGACTGTATTTCTGAAATGATAAACACCTCAATGTGAGCCGGCTTCAGTGGCTGAGAAATTAAATAGGAACCTTGAATGTGTGAACTGGGGAAGAATGAGTTCGTGCAGGTATTGCCACTATATAGAGAAATAAAGACAGACTGTTTCTGTGATGCTATGTGACAAATTTAGAAATGCTCCTAAAAAAAAAATAAATTCACAAGAATGGTTTGTGTTCTAGAAATCCTGGCTTATAGGCTAGAAGTGGCTCCATCTCATTAGCTTCTCCAGGAGGAGTTGGGAGGGATCTTACAGGTGCTAACACTGAGGAAGACTTTCGGCAGCACAGGACCCTTGGATGTCATGGAGGATGTCACAGCATGATCAAGCCCAGCAACTGGTGTGATAAACACTCAGAATAGAGAAAAGGCAAATGGTTTTAGTAATCAACACTGGAACAGCTTACCACAGACCATGGTGGATTCCCCAGCATTAAATATTTTTTTTTTTTTTTAATGGGTTTGGTCATCTTTCTAAAAATTGTGGTAGCATTCAGACCAAATGTGGGGTCTTCAGTATGGTCACTGCCTGGGGGTTCCTCTGTCCCTCTCTGAATATCTGGAGCTCTTGGCTCATGTTGTAGATGCACACCCATGGTGTCTCTCTCAGATTACTCCTTCCCACGAGCCAAGAGAAAAAAGCTTGTTTGTAGGTTTGTTCATCTTGGGAAAGAGAAGGGAAAGCAGGGGGAGATCCAGCTGCTGCCTTCGGTGAGGGGACCCCCCCCCCCCAGGCCGGACTGTCACTGGCCCTGCACCCTGCCTGCTGCACCTGGTGCTGCCTGGCCACAGCCACCCTGCCCGCTGCCTCCCACCGCCTAGAAGCGCTTGGCTGCCTTCATTTAGGCTAATATAAAGCGCTTTACATTAGGCAACCAGCAATGGCTAACAGATAAGACCTTCCCTTTCGCGGTGGAGAGAGACTATTAGAAATGCTCCTCTTGAAAGAAAGTGCCCTTTCAGAAATGTGCTTTGGATTTAGGGACTCTGCGCAGTCCTTCATCTGTCAGCTTCCCCCTGCGTTCCTCACATTTGATGGTTCACTGCTTTTAGATTTGTTTCTGCCTGGCTATCCGTTCCCATTCTCCTGTGACTAATATTTAGTTGTATGGTACTACTGAGAGTCTCTGCGAGGTGGTAGCATGGCATATATGGGACCCAGAGGAATTCTGAAACGACCCTTTTAAAAAACAACAGCATAAAATAAATTAGAAAAAGGAAGCAGCTTTGGGGAAGACTTGGTGCTTACAGCAGCAGCCGTAGGCGAGGAAAAGTTAACTGTTTCAGAAGGGGTTTTGCCCTACCTGAAGTCAATGGGGAAACTCTTCTAGAGTCACAATATTTGCTCAGGTACCAGCCTCCCATCCCTCCTCCTGCTCTCCAGTCTGTGTTTCACCTTCAAAAGTAGATCATTATGCTTACATATTTTAAAAATACTGATACACTTCTGTGAGCTGCTGGGCATGTGGTCAAAAGTTGCAGCTGCCCAATGTTCGTGGCTGCTCTGGGGCTGATGGAGCAAACGCAAATGGCAGAAGCACATCATGTGCAGGAGGGGGTGGCCAAACCCTGTATCCTTCTGGGGTCAGCTAAGGAATGGAGGCAATGGACGATTCACCATTAAACTGAATTAAAGCTCCAGTGATTTAAAGATATGGCCAGAAACCTAGCAGACAGATCCAGCTGAGTGCTGCCAGTCTCTCTCCTCTGCCTTCCCCTGATGTGCCCCCAGAAAAGCCCAGACCCTTCGGGGCGCAGTGGTTACTACATGAGTAATCTGATGATGAATGTGTCTTTTACAAGTAAGCCTCGCGTCTAGTTGTAGCGTGTACCAGAGGTGGCATGAAGGGGATAGAAGGCTCTGCCACTTAGAATAAATTATTTGGGACGGAAATTCAGTGTTCAATATGTTTGTAAAGAGTCTAGTGAGTGTCTGGGTACTCCCTGGGCAGAACAATAATTGCACTTTTGCTTTTCTGTTTTATATTTATAATCCAGAACAGCTAGCCCTTGAGTAAGCATAAACTGCACTTCCATCATATTTCCATTTGGGTTATGAATATTTCACACACCTGCAGTCTCAAAAGCACATAATTGCAAAACCACACTCAGACAGGGACTGAATAAACACTGTTGCTGATTCTTAATGAGCCATTAATCAGATGTTTAACTACAGGTAATTCCCTTGAGTCCTGGTGTCCCAAGAAAAATCTGTATTCCCTCTAAGTCATAGAGAAGCAGATGACTTACGAAGAGGAAATTGCGAGCTGCAGGCTGGATGAACAACGTTGGCTTCCCGTGCAACTCCTAATGGTGAAAGGTAACATTTTTTAATTTTGTTTGGGAGTCTCACCATGAGCCATGGGCTCCAATGTCAGATAAGGACTTTGCAGGAGTGGAAGGCTTGCGTTTCGGTTGTTGAAGGGCACATTCTGTCAGGAGCTGGAAAGATGCTCTGATTGCTTCCTGTCAGTCAGCGTTACCTGCTCTTCATGGATGGGAGTAGGAGTGTGATTCTTCACACAGTGTGAAGTCCTCCTCTGTAATCCATTATCAAAGGAAGGTGCATATTCCAGCTGCATTTTAACAAGGGATGGATAATTTTATGGCCACTGCTATTTGTAGCTTTGCATGGTAAATTAGGGGTAATAAAATCCTGTATTTCAGAGTGCACAACAAACTCTGTAGGGATTAGAAAGGAAATTTCTTGCACGAACAACATTGTACTGTTGCTTAGCTGGACTGAAGCGGACATTTATTTCATAGGAAAAGTAACAATTTCAATATTTTGTTTAATTCCAAATAAACCCAATGCTGTATTTTGAGCATGAGATGATGTGCTGAAAAATCTTTGTTCGGAAGCACTGCAGTCTTCCATTAGAACAGATCAATGTGTTTGAGATTTTAAAAAAAGAAAAGAAAGATTTTTCTAATTTCTAAACTTGTGTCAAAACGTGGCTGGTTTCATTCCCTATTTTGCTGGCACTAAAATGTCACATTGCGCTAAGACGGCTTGGTGAGTTACTGATGTTCATGACAGATCTGCTGTAAACAGCATTTCATAAAGGACACAATGGTTTTAGTAGCTGATCCGCTTCTCTTCGTAAAACAGTCACACATTTTTGTATCAGCCAAGTGGTGAATGTAGTTGGTTTCCCTCTGAAGAGCATGCACATGGAGATGAAGCCAACCTACACATGTTAGATATTAGAAGAGCTCCAGGTTATTAACTATGGAGAACAAAAGGTTTTAGACGATCTCTCCATCTGTTTCTCCCTCCTGTGCCAGAGACACAGTGTAGCAGACCGTATCTTCACAGACATTTTCCAGGTGGAAAATGGGCATACAAAAGGCGTGTGCATCAGCTC